>NC_060154.1:10103428-10198822 GCF_021292245.1 Micropterus dolomieu
ATGTGCGCCATAGTGGAAGGCCTGTTAATAAGTGGCCTGGGGCAGATTTGGACTCCCATGGGGAGTATCCTGCTCTGTGAAGCTTCTGTCTCTTCTTTAACCCACCTATTAAGTATAGTACACAGGTGGCTTATTAAACCCACTGTGTCAGACAACCACAGTACAAACTGATCATTCAACACTGCAATGACAAATACAACTACTTGCACTGGTGTTGCAATCCAAGTGGTTAATGTAATTTGCTATATCTTTACTCACGGTGCTTAAGTAGCTTGAAGTTTGATAAAATACTGCAGGGGTTCTTAAAGATTTTTATCTCTGGACCCAAATTTGACAGATTTAGTCTCAATCCAGGCTCATTAAAACAAGCTAGTACTCACCCACCAAACACAGACCAGCATTTTTCTCTATCGAGTTCCAAGTTGTAGTTTTATGAAAAACTGTACCTCAGCAGAACACCATATTCTGTCTCATATCTTTTAAGCTGAGTCCCCCCTGGCTCCACTTAGTTTTAGCATGGTGTTCTTTGTTTCTAACATCCACTTGCTGTTTTGTTGTCATTAACAGCAAAACTTCAACAAGTCTCCAATGAGCATGGGCCCTCGAGAGCTTGGCTACGGGCTCGATGATGATGAGCTGGACAGTGCAAGCAAGTAAGTACTGTTGTTTTTTTACCTATTGCCTCACAGTATTTGGTCACTAAAGCCATTTTCATGCTGATTGAAGTATGTATGTCATGTGTGTTCAGATGTGAGAACTTTTGCTGGCTGACATTCTGTTAAGAAAAGGTTGATAGCAGGTTCAAAGTTGCTTTTCCAAAGCGTTTAAATCTTTTCTTTTACTCATCATAATACTGCCCCCAAGTGGACGTATTTAGTAACAACAGTAGTTGACAGAAATGTCACTAATGCACAGTAACTACTTCTTCAAAAGGAACTGGTTTTCACAGTGTCTCACAATAAAATATATATATATATTTGATGCTTTCTAAAAAAAACTGTTTTCTTTTGAAGCAATACAGGAAACACTGTTTAAATCTGCCTGTCTCTGTGTCTTCCCAGGATCTCCTCAGAGGACAGCGGCGATGTTCCTTCGTACCTCGGGGACAGCGATGATTCCTACTCACTAGAACTCGACATAGACTCCTCCCGCTCAGGCCAGATGAACCTGCTGGAGGAAATCCTAGACTCTCTGAACACCACAACGGTGGAGCAAGGCAGGCTCAGCGCTGCCAAGAGCCTGGACTTCTTCAGGTCCATGGAAGAGTTGGACTACAAAGCCCTGGTACATAATAGAGACAGAGGAAGACCGGATTGTGAGAAGGCTTGTAACCATGCACAGGTTCAGAACTTATGGAAATAGGGCAGAGAGGCGTAATTAATGTTAATTAGGAGTATAAAACTGTCCAGATAGGTGAAGGTCATTGATGGATTAAGGGTAGATGGTTACAGATAGACAATCATGAAATCTGCATTGTCCTTCATGTTTTATTTATTTTAAAAAAGCTGGGCCCTTTAAATTAGTTAATTTCACTTTTTGTGCAAAGCATCTCTACTGTTATATCTATTAACCCTATCAGTCCACGGCCCAAAACAGTTTTTTTTTTTTTTTTTTTTTTTCCTGCAGGAACAATTTACCTGCCTTGCAAAGTCTCTTATTAGCTTCAAATATGAATGTATTGCACAGCTTCAGGTTGACTAGTTGTATTAATTCAATTAAACTTGAATAATTGCCCTCAAGATTTATGATAGAACAGAAAAAAGAGTTTTTTGGTTCAACTGACTGAACCAAAAGTCCACACCTACTGAAGCATCATGACCAATAAAGGGAAAAGGCAGCTATGTAGCAAACTCTTTTCCAGACTTGTTCCCCCATGAAGTAGAATGGGACTCGACCAAACTTTAATGCTCACATGTTGCTTGGATTGCTATAACAACACACAAGGAGGGTTTACAGCCATGTATGACAGCTCATTTTGCTCATAAGGACCAGAGCTTTTCATATTGGTGTGCAGTGTGCAGAATGTTGGTGTTAAGATGCACAGGAACTACTGTTTTCACCCACAGACTTCAGGAGGGCAGATTTGATGACACGTAGGCCTCTTCACAAATTAGTTTAATAGCATTTCCTTGTTCCCTCTGTTCCAGAGCAAGCCCACACCTTCTGGCGAATGTAAACCTGCGGATGAGAGTGGCTGTGGTGGAGGCATGGATCAGGGAGGCTGGAATATGGGCCAGGATGACAGCGCAGTCCACGGAAAACACCTTCCCCCATCCCCGCGCAGACAGCCCAACAAGAGCAGCATGAAGGTGTCAAAGAAACCCGCGACAGCTCCTGCTGTGTCCATCATCACATCGACACCCTCAGCCCAGGACGCTGACATCTTCATGTCACATCCTCATCAACCCAGCTCTGACCTTCACACTCTACCTCTAGGGCGACAACCAGGAGACCGCTTCTCCTACTCGCCCTTACTGTCCCATAGAGTTACACCTATGCCACCATCTTCCAATCTCTCTCACACCTACAGTTCTCCAGCATCTGTTTCACACCCAAACTATTCTCCTGTACCAGCAGGCCGATCTCGGACCATCTCGGACCCCCAAGCCAGCACAGAGCTTCCTCAGGCCCAGAACCTGTCTTCCTCCACCAGCGTCCTAAGGAGGAAGGTGCTGTCCAAGGAGACAGTGAGGCACTACCAGGAAAAAGCCCTCCAGAGGCAGGGCAGCAAGGGCCGACAGGAGGGTCAAGGGAACCCGTCAAGGAACAGCCACTCAGCTATGCAGGTCCCGTGGGAGAAAGAGGTGTCCAAGGAGGGGCTCCTGGAGCTCGGCCTGTGTCTGGGTCAGGCTAAAGGCTCAGGGGCGGCTGTGGTGCAGGATCAAGGCCTCCTCGAGGAGATTGAGTCCATGTGTTGCCTCGGCTCAGTCCTCCACACCAGCCTGCAACTTTCACAGGTTCACTGCAACAACAGTCACCACCAGGTCCAGGGCAAAGCCACAGACGAGTCGTAGGGATGTCAAAGACCCAGCGTCTGTAAAATGCCACAGTTTCTACTGAAATCTATTCACTGTAGTTCCTCTATTACAGTTAGCTGCAGTCTCAGAGAGCATGATCGGTACTGAACCTTTTACTCTTGATGCTCAGCTATCAGGAAAAAATTGTGAACACATTTGATGTCATACAGGCAGAAACAAACAAATACTCACAACCTCTAGAGCAGGAAACACGAAGAGATGAATAGGTGTCCTCTCATCTTCCGATGTTATTTCTGTGTAAAATAGAAGTCTATCAACAAAAGCGAAAACTTCTGCCAGTGTCTGTTTTCTTGCAATTAATGTTTTTCTTTAAAAAGACTTGCAGTACATTCATTTGCATTGGAAACACGTTAAAATAATGGTACTACAGTGGCGGATTTTTTCATTTCCAGTGCAAGATAGGTGATTTTCCTCTGAGTGAATTGGGTACTCTGCTAAAATGACAAGTTAGGATTTTATAAAGTTTCACGTTCATAAAACAAGTGAATGATTTTGTGAACTGAGAGAGCAGCACTTAAAAAACACAAACTTGAGGCCATATTTTGAGATTTTTCTTGTGGTTTTGAGGTACCCTCCAACTTGTTTTAAATAGATATAACTTTATGAATTCAATTACAAAAAAGAAAGACTTGATCAGAAGAATACTTTAACATTGTTTTTACTGCTCATCATAGTATTTCAGTCTGTAATCATCTAAATTTATGGACAACTGTGTGTTGTTGTTTTTTTCATCTTGTAACATATTTTACCTGAAAGAAAAGACCCATAAATTATTTGGGTCAAATTTAAGTAGCCAACTAGTAATGGAGGAATTTTCATTTTCTTTTAGAAAAGATGTGAGTGCTTTGTTAGGATTAAAAAAGGGATGATGTCTTCTCAACACACTGTTATGTCAGTCTTAGACTTACTGTTCCAAACATTTTACAGGATCAAATTAAATTTCCACTTGTAGATTGAGTACTAAAAATCATTTGAGCAAAAACAACAAAGTTAGACAGGATTTTCCAGACACAAAGTCCACTTGGGCCTTTGAAACAAATTATACACTGTGTATTATACATGTTTTTTTTATCACCATGCCTTAAGTGGACATGTGATTTGCTTTTGATTCTCTGGTGTCTTAATCTATAGATACCATAACAGGTACTTTGGAATCAGAATCTCTGATACTCTCAGATCTTAAATGCAACAGTGAATAGTTCTTAGACAGCACTGTATTTCTCTGGATTAATAGAATAGTTAATATATATGTATATGATGTGCTTTAAGCTGCTGTTTTTAATTGCATTCCAGATAATGAGATGTGCATGTAGAAACCTCTCTCTGTCCTTTCCCTGTGTTCCTCAGGACACTTCTGTCACTCTGAAGAGTGATCTTAAAATGCCAGTGTCAGTGTTTCCACCATCATCACTCTTCCCCTAATGTTGTATCTCCTAATTTTTTGTCGTTACGTCCTTTCAGCACATCTAACTTTCACTCTCAACCTCAACAATATTTGGAATGGATGTGGAAAAGGTGAACTTTAAAGCATAAGGCCGGTGATATTCTGCATTTTCTTATTGTCTTATGAAACAAAGCGTTACTCCCTCTCACGATGCGTTCAAACTTCTTTCTGGACCAGTCCCCGAGCCCATTTCTTCCTACTGAAAATATCAAGTAGAGCACACACATATTGTTTAATTTTTAGTTTTTAAAACACTTTTAGCAAATGTTACTCAAACATGATTAAATAATGCATTTGTTGGTTTGTGGTCCTTTCGTATTATTTGTTCATATTAAGAAAGATATGCAATATCACCAGCTTTATCACATAACTCAGTGTGTTTTTCTTTCTGTCTGTCTCTGTCACTCTCTGTCCTTGTAGGTTGGACTCACGCACTGTTATGTAATGCAGTGTTGATGATTGTACTGTAATGAAGCAATACGGTTCTCCTCGGAGAGTAGCTACATGGATGTAATGTGTACAGAGTCCAAAGTATTTCCATAACAGACTCTCCTGTGGAGAGAAACGCCGCGTCCAGAAATTGTGGGTTCCCATCATTCTCTGCCACAAACCTAGAGGAAAGAAGAAAGCTTTTTCTTGTGCTTATGTTGGGATTATTACATTTATGGTTCGTTGTTCTTATGATTTATGGCAGACGCCAGTCGGTGTGGCAGTTTAATAGCAGCTATTTCTCTGCTTTTTGAGTGCTGCTCTGCGTTAACGATTTGCTCATAAAGTCTTTGGCGTGCTTCTAAAAGCCCAGGAATCAGTCCTAGTAATTCCAAAAAGGAGAGAAAAAAAAAAACATACTCCAGAACGAACTCTGCACTGGCCTTATTCATTGTAAACACTTTAAAAAACGTATTTACTATGCAAATATTTAAATTATCAAAAAAAGGTCAGTTCTCTTTAACAGTTATGACGTAAAAATGCACGATTCTACTTGAAAAATAATCACAATCAAGCTAGTTTCTAGTGGGAGTAAGCCTCGTGTCCCTAAGTAAAAATATGAAAGTCTATTTAACTGTGTGTGAGCTGAGGTGTGTCCATGAGTGTTACTGACAGAATGGTGTGTATGGTGTGCCTTATACAGCAAGAGTACCACTCAGTATAATCAGAACAAGGTAAAGTATTATAGAAAGGAGGTGTATGCAATGTTTTTAGACCACCTTAAATCATTGGACGTTATGGTATTTATATGATAAACAGACACAAAACCTGTTTTGGTTTTTATAAACTGGCCTGAAATGAACTTGGGTACTAGCATTGCTTTTATAGCTGTTTTGTTTTTGAGTTTCGGCTGCAGTCCAGCTGGAGTTACTCAGTGTTTTTCTTTGCTGCGGTGGCCGGTGGGAATCTTCCTGCCTGTATTTAAGAGAACATCTCTGAATTTCTCTGGGTTATTTGACTTTTTGTAAATTAGGTACTTTCCTTGCTTGTACTAATAAATGGTTACATGTATAGTTTGTGCCCTCTGTTCTTTTCTCTTTAAAAAAAAAACAACCTTGAAGACTCATTCTGAGCTAACTATATTGAAAAACATTTCTCAGAGGAGTTTCTCTAGTTGATTTCATATTGATGAAAAATTATTTTCAACTGAATAGACTGTATTTTTGCTGGCTTGAGTTTATTTTACATGGATAACATATGATTGGTGTTGTATGTTGTAGAAAATGATGACACCTAATATTTGAATGTTTTAGATTTTATTTTTGGAAGAAAAAAATAGAATATTAACAAATGTCCCATGTAGCCTTTCATGTTCAGAAGCATTTGACACCTTCTAATCAAAATAAGCACATGGTACAATACTAATTGTTGTATCTGCATGTATGTACCTGTACATGTTGTATACTATGATTTTGTTAAGTTTAGTGTTACAGATGTGGTCTCTTCTGTTGGTTTAAATGTTTATTTCAGTATTTAGCTCTTCCATCAAATTGAGAATGATGGAAATAACATTGGCCCTGCCTTGCATTGGGTGTCGTAAAGTTAAATGTCATCTGCCTTGCATTTTATGTAGAAGAAATAATCTCTACTTTACTGGTTACTGTAAATCTTATCCGTAGAGGTTTATGGGAAGAAATACTTGAGCGGTCAGCTGCTGTTAAGGGTGATATGAAAAGCTTAAGTGTCCCTCTTTTACCGTTTACACTAATGTTGTACAAGAATGAAGACATTGTCAGGGGATTGGCATTTCAGTGTCTGCAGGCTTGTGATAACTAAGCATACATGATTATCTGCTAACAATAGAGGGTAAAGTAATCAGTAAATATATAGTGAGCACATTTGTCCTGAAATTACTAATTTGGAGTGAGTGGGAGGTGACAGATTATGTAGCAGCGTTTACTGAGGTAATATGGAGTGAGAACACATGTTCAACTTTACAAATTAATTAACATCACTTCCCCTTAACTACACATTTAAAAAAAAAAAATTCAGAGTAGTGATGACCTTGGGCGCGTTAAAGTAACCAACTTTTTGTAATGATAATTAACTCTATTGCCATTTACTGATTTTCTGATTCTGTGCACACTTGCATGTTCTCATTGCAGAGAAAATGTCTTAAACACCTGAGGTCAATCTAATGTGCTATTCATGAGTAACTTGGTACAACTGCACATAATGTATGCACTGTGAACTGAAAATAAATTATACTGTTTCCTGCTTATGCATCTCTGGACTCATTTTTTATACCAAGAAGTCTGTATTCACATAGAACCACAATATGTGGCAAATTCACAGTTCAAAGAGAAGAATGCTTGTTTATTAAATAGTACTGTGTGTGTGTGTGTGTGTCAGTACATTGGTTTTTAAAAAACACTTGAATAAAAACGCTAATCCTTACAGTAGAACCATACTGTTCCTAAATAAACTTTAATATTTTGTCAACATTAAAAATACAACAAATAAAGTCAATTTGATTAACCAGCACATTTTCAATATACAGTTGCAGATTAAATGTAGAAATAAAATAAAGTTTAAAAAAAATAATCAACAAAATCATCATTACACTATATACACTTGAAATTATGCTGCAGGCTAAGCCAGCCTAGAATATACTAAAACAATTCTCGACTAATGCAACTTGAAACCTTTCACTTAAAGGACTTTAATCACTACAGTATGACGAGGCCAGAGAGAATATTCCCTGAACATGAAAAATAAAATTAGGCTAATATTGGCAGCAACACAGCGTATAGAAAACAAACACAGACTTAGAAAGGCATTTTCCTGTAAATACACATGGATGGAAGTTCTTCAACTTAAATGATGCATCTCGTGTTTTTCTATATTTTTCTTGTTGCCGACAAATCCCACTGAAAACCAACAATGAGTTGATCCTGCTTACAAGTATTGTCTGTGTAGCCACAGCCTGCCATACTATAGCCTAGTGGTCGGCAAGAGGTGGCCCGCGAGCCAATGCTGGCCAGATTTCTTTGATAGCGGCAAAAAAAATTGCTGGGGCGAAACAGATCTCAGTCATGACATCAAAAGTTACTCACATAATCACTTCCTCTTAAGTGATTGTGCCTACAAAATAAAAGTGCAAGAACACTTTTGCCACAGCACTGTATGTTGTGTTTAATTGAGCTCTTACTTTGAAAAGTTCTGAAGGAAATTCATAAGAGTCTTTGGCTTGCTTAACACACCTCTGAAAAAAACGTCAGAAAATGTGAGATTGGATTCCCCTGAATGAGAAAAGCAGGTATTTCCTCTGCCTGTAGATACTGAGGACATGAAAATAAGCATTGATAGGTTGATGTGGACCAATCGCTAGGATATAGGCCTACACACTCCTGCACATGCTTAATTGTGAGATGTAATACGATCTCTTCACAATCAATTTGTTGAAAAAGGAAGAGAAAAATACTAGCGGCAAACAGGAGTCCTCTGCACTACCAACTGAGCTAATCACACACACACACACAAATTATTGGAATATAAATGGTCAATTAACGATGTTCTGGCCCACTATCTAATGACTTGAAAAAAATTTGGCTTATTTGCCACCCCTGCTGTAGCCTATTCCTCTGTGTGCTAGAGCTTCATTGCTGTCTAAAAACTGTTAAAAACACATCAGAGAGCCACATCTTTACACTGGTTGACATGTTCCTTCACTACAATGATTCTGGGCACTGTAATTTATTTTGAGATAATCACCACAAACACCGTCCTGCTGCGGTAAATACTCACTTGAGCACCAAATGTGTATTCATCCATGTCTGAAAATAGTCCTTCACAAATGCACTATTTACTTCTGTTTGTGTAATGTTTGCTAAAAAGTAGAGCTCAGGTGCTTAAAGGGAATTACTGAGCCTTTTTAAATGTTTTTAAATATTTATGTCCTCCGTAGGAAACAATGGGTTTTTGAGAGACGGACTAACACATCATTGGTTTTGATTTTTTCATGGGATTTGTTGATAATTATAAGAATAATAACAATATAGAATAATGCTCTCCTTATCCTTGAAAAACACTGATTTAAAGACGATGTGTTTTGTGTGTCCCAAATAGTGCTCACTGGTCCATCAATCCTAAAAATATGGATCAGACACAAACGCTCAGACAGACTCGATGCGTTCTGAACTCAAATCTTTTCATTTAGATGGATGTGCTGCTGGATGGTGAGGCCAGATGCAAAACATTGCAGGAAGATGGCTGACGCACAGGGAGATACAAATACCCAAAAAGGGTGTCACAAGATCTCATACAGTCTCCAGGCATGTGCATATGCAAGTGAAGAAAAACAGCTGTACTTTACAATGGAGGTACTATAAGGGGAAGACTATGTTCACAAATATTGCAAATATTCTGCAGAGTTCAGAAATCTTTTTAAGTAAGTAATACCTATATCTATTATCAGGTGTGTTTCTCACAGTAGCTCCTTCATTGCAACAAGCACCGCATTCTCACTCCGCATGTAAACACAGTCCAAACCTGCACCTCATATGAGTCTCTCCATTGGTGGCGGCTGGGTGATGCTCCACATCTCCACCCGTGATCCCTCCTTCTCCTGTCGGCTGGGACTGTAGGTGCCGTGGGTGGCACGGCGATTAAGCGCCATCACCAGGCTGATGGAGGTGAGGATAAGAATGAGTAGCAGGACGATGGACCCCAGACTGATGGACAGTAAGAGGTCAGAGGTCAAACCCTCAGAGGTCAACTGGAGGGAAGGAGGGAAAGAGACAGAATCAGGTAGTAGGTGAACATTTTAAACTGCTGTTTTGGTTAAAAGAATCTCATACATGAATTGTATTTCTGTGTCTCTCTCACACACAGACACACTCTTCTCCTCTGCTCACTGCTTTACACTACACCAGGCGCTCCACGGGCACTGCCAAAGTGCTGATGGATGTGTTTCCCAGCTCAGCAGGTGGGTTGCAACCACCAGGAGCCTCGAGTTGCTGTAGACTGAAACCTCCCTCCGTCTGCCGCATCTCTCGCAGCTTGGCTACGGCCAGCGCCAGCCCCAGCGTCACCGCTATCGCCAAGCCAACCAGACACAGTGCCAACACTGCAGCCAACCAAGAGCTGTGTGGAGCACGCGCCGTCTGTGGAGGATCACACACACACACACACACACACACACACAAGGGCAAGATGCTGCCTGATGATCCCATTAGCACATAGGGCCTACACAGCGAACACCACCAGAAACACACCAAAATTAGCTCATACAGACACACACAATTCTTTTCGAGTGGGAAGAAAAGCTGCTTTACATGAAGCGTCTGAAGGTGTTTTAGTGACCTGTGAAACTTGCTAAGATTAATTTTTTTAACTTACAGTCCCGTCGCTCTTTGATCATCACACACCAACCACATCAGCACACACAAAAAGCTTCACTACCAACCAGAAACACAATTACCCTGCATGCAAACACAGATATTTGACCTCACAAGTCAAACCCAGTGAATCAAGGCGAATCAAAGCTTCCAGTGCAGCAGGTGAATACATTTGTTAACAATCATTAACGAGCAGCAGGAGACGGAGCAGCGGTTGCACTTCACATCACATCAGTTCTGGTCGGTGTGATAGCTGTGACACTTGGAGTGGCTGCTACAGGGTTACCAACAGCACAACAGTTTTAGGTATCACTCAATTACGCTTACAGTTTTGGCTGAACCTGTCAGGTTCCACAAGACTATGAAAAAGAAATCTCAGAAGTCAGCAAACTTTACACTGAGCAATCAACATGGAAACATCATTCTAATAAAAATACAACCATCCATATCCTGAGGCAAAAAATAACTTGTGCTCTATGCTGTAGACATTACACTTTCTTTCCCTTGCTACAGGTTCTTTGTTCACTCCTGGAAAGTGCTTACCTGTCACTGCAGCACAGTTGGCTGTCAGAGCAAGTGTGACACAAGTGAGCCAGAGCAGCCTGCAGCCAGGACCCGCCATCAGTCACCGACTGCCACACACACAGACATGGAGATGTCTAGCTAACCAGTCTCTAAGGTACACAGTAAGGCCACCCTGAAGCCTCGGCAGAGCAGCTACACACACACAGAGACGGCAGCAATGCTTCCTTGCTGTCAGCACTATCAACCTGCTCTGTATGTGTGTGTATATACATATATATATATATATATATATATATATATATATATATATATATATGTATATGTGTGTGTGTGTGTGTGCGCCTGTCAGATAAGCTGCCCTCATATGTTTCTGTGAAGCAGACCGAACTCCTGTGAATGCCACCAGCTCTCTGCTGAAACTGCACTTCAGCGCCAGATGCTGTTTTTTTGCTGGTGAGGCACATTTCTCCCTCTCTGCTTCTCGCGCTCTCAAAGGATGGCCACATCAGTGCCGACACTGAAAAACTGCTTCCCATTCCCCCTCTTTCCTCACTATTACCTGTGCTTGCAAAGGAGACACACACACACATACATACTCACAGACTTAAAAAATACGAGATGGAAAAGAGGAAGCAGGTGTATGAGAGAGGAGTGCAACTGTATATTGGTCAAAAGTATGTGG
Organism: Micropterus dolomieu; assembly: GCF_021292245.1. Taxonomy (NCBI): domain Eukaryota; kingdom Metazoa; phylum Chordata; class Actinopteri; order Centrarchiformes; family Centrarchidae; genus Micropterus; species Micropterus dolomieu. The sequence continues at coordinate 10,114,946 of NC_060154.1, forward strand.
ACACCTGAACATTACACCCATATGTTGAACATCTCAATCTAAACCATATGCATTAATTCTTGTTTTTAATAATTAATTTAAACTTTTGTGGGGTCGGTCGCTGATGTCTCGAGAGGAAGCCTGGGGTTGAGGTCAGGGCTCTGTGCAGGCCAGTCAGTTGCCCACATAAACACTGAAACAGGTCTTTGCTTGCTGTAATCATTCCTCTTGCTCATATTGGCCATAATAAAATCCCTTCCTAATGTTATTCCAAGTGATGGAGGACAAAATCTACAGCCCTTGTTCCATGCATACATTTATTCAGAAGCGATTCTGAAGCTAATATGTCAATCAAGTGGATATCAAAGTATTTTCGGTACAAAATTTCAAAACTCTGAATGCATTTTTCAAAACGAAGTCTATAGATTTTGTCCCCAAACATCTACACTGAAAGCGCATTAGGGCCCAATGAACAGAAAGAATGATTGCAGCAACAAAAAGCTGTTTCAATGATCATATGGACACCTGGCTATTGTTATAAGACAAACAAAAATTGTGAACCTGTCCTTTAACCTTGCTTTGTGCACAGAGGCATTGTCATGTTTAAACAGGAAAGAGACTTTCCCAAACACTGAAAAATAGCCTCCAACCAATAGCACACAAAAGTATATAGACAAAGGCGTCCAAATGCTGTAGCACTGTGCCTTCGCTCTGTGTGTGACTCTTTGAACTTGGGCTTTTCTGGGATCCACGCTACATCTTGTTAAGAGAGATTAAGTGTCTATGTTTGGTGTCACAGTGGCCAGCTGACTTCTGCATGTCTGCCCCTTTACTCACAAACAGGAAATCAGTGAAAAGATTTGCAGTTCACCTTCAACTAAAGTTTGTCTAAAGGAGAAAATGGAGGAAATAAAACTGAAAAGATAACCAGATGAGTGGCGATGAAAGAGAACAACTATAGTTGAGAGAAATGAAAAGAGGACAGAAGACAGACAAATGCTGATAAGATTTTTTTTTATTATTTGACAACATGAAAGACTAGATTTAAATCTAGAGAGGACAGGAGGACAGAGCATGATGAAGGAAAGACAAACAAGACGTTATGGTCATGCATTGATCATCCAGTATGACCTCAGCACAAGACTAAATGACAAAAAAAACAAAAAAACAAGAAAACAATCAAGTCCATAAGGAACAGACAAGTGCAGTGAATTAGAGCGTTATGAAATGATGACCGCAACAGCATGGTGAATGTGGAAGGGTACCATTCAAGCGGAACCGCAGAGAATTTGGGCTTAAAATATCTTTGCCTCACACAGGAAGGTTTAGAGACAGAAACTTCTTCTTTGGATAAAAACAACACTCAGCAGCCAGCCAGTTAGTCAGTCAGTCAGTCACCACAGTGCTCTGAATGCACATCAAGAACAAAGTGAGACACTGTGTTGCCTTCTAGCCCCTCTAGGTGCCTTTGTAACTACAACACTGCTTTTGATGGTTCACACGTTCATCTGTATGGAGCTACCAAAATCCAGTTCAGACAAGACTGACAGTATATCTTCAATTAGAAACATTATAAATAACACATATTTGATATCGTTCTTCACTGCATCAAAAAGTGCTTTATTGAATGTAGAAAATCCTTCTCTTTAGACCGCAGTAACTATTCTGCGCAGCTTTGTCCTGAAACAATTATTTTATTAATAAATTAGTCGATCGAAAGAAAATTTATAAATACAATTCTGGACTATTGGTTGGTCAACACAAGCCCTTTAAATGTGTTACTTTGGGCCGTGAAAACTTGTGATGGGCATTTTATAGATTAACCAATTAATAAATAATCACTAACAGATAAAGTAGACATTATCTTTAGTTTCAGTCCTATTTTGTGTTGATTTTACATCTATAGCTACTTAAATAAGTATATTAAATTGAGTAATATAAATAACTATATTGAATAAGGTGCTTCTGATTACCAAAGTATCATTTTAAGGCACAGAAACAGCTCTGTGGTACCTTTAACTTGATGCAGAACTAGAGAAAACCCTAATGTGTGCAATGTGCTGTCATAAATACCTGATCCCAAGTGCATGGTACGGGAAATCATTGGACATTCTTATCTTTTATGATCAATCAATCACCCATACACTTGAACTGACAAACTTGCAAACCCAACTCTGCACCCGCTTTCTCAAACAGTCCCAAAGACAAGTGCAGACACACACACCTGCGCGAGCACACACACACACACACACACACACACACATTCAATCCATGCCTCCCCAGTCTATTTCTGGCTCATCGTCCAGCCTGAGGATGAGGTAGGAGAGCAGCTGGAAGAGGTTCTGCCACAGCAGCATGGCCACATAAAAGTAAATGTCGCTTACGTCTGTCTGGCATGTGTCTCCGGCGAAGCTCATGTCACACACGCAGACAAACTTGTTGATGAGATTGCGGCAGTAGCCGCCATTCAGACAGGGGTTGGACTTGCACTCGTCCACCTCCTGCTCACACCTACAGACACAGAATCACAGTTCAGTCAGAGACACAGAAAAAGGCCCTGCTCTTTGAGGGAACTCTTAAAGAATCCAAGCCCTGCTGGGAGAACCATCCCCCTTTATTAAATACACATAAAAGTTGAGTCTTAGTTAAGCCAAATAACGGCAAATAATGTTTGCACAAGTGTAATAGCAGAGAAACTGTGACATGTCAGGATATAATGGCTATGCTGTGCACCTGCATAAATATGATTGGACACTAATAGTGAGATGAGTCAGCCACACAGCTGGTGAATGTGACACATGTATGAAGCAGCTGATGTTAATCAGCTAATGCAGGTGTGACTTAAGTGTCCTGCCTGAACTAATGCTACAATCCATAGATAAATCTGGGGATAAGTACATTTTGTCTCAGTCTGCTCTGGATCCATTTTACTTAATTACAGGTTTTATTTTATAATATTCATGTCTTTTTCTTTCCTACCGGTGTCCAGCAAAGCCAGGTGGACAGTCACAGGACAGCTCTCGGTCAGTGCAGTTGCCGCCATTGAAGCAGGTGTAGTTTCTAGTGTCATCGCCGCACACAGAAACAGGTAGCTTAGGTCGTCTAGTAGAAGAAAGACATGTAAGAGGGTAAATACACGTGTTTGTGTTTTACTTCTGTCAGAGGTATTGAGGTGTTCAGCAGGTCATGTGTGTCTGTTACGTCTGCCGGAAGCTGAAGAATCAGCCAGGCAGGAGCTGTGTTGTTCGGCTTCCCACAGCTCCCCACAGGGGAGACAAAGAGGCTTAGGAGGGGAACATGATAATAAGATTAAAGACCTCGGGCAACTAGCAGGACGTCAAATCACATGTACGGGAATGAAAAAGCCAACCTTTCTCTGGCCTCTATAACCTCCTATTTGCCTGAAGCATATCAGCTCTGTTCCAAAATGTTATGTATCTGTTGGCAACTTGAAATTCATCCCTCAATGGTTACAAAATGCAGGCTTTTTTACTTCGGGAAGTGTACAATTCTGGTGGGTGAAGTTTTAATTTAGATGCCAGGAATCTTCTTGAACTACAGCTGTCACTCATTTGAAACAGTGGGTATCTCATTTTAAGACAAACAATGTCACAGGGAGCGTTAATATTAGCTTTGCTTGGCATTTTGTTGCACGCAGTTGAACAAAAAAAACAGGAGACATCGAACATGACATTTGAGAGACAAATATCTAACAGGAAGCAAATAGCGAACACCTAGAGAAATAGAAAGAAAAAAACAACTTACACATTTCTGACAGCAATGTACCACGGAATTTCTTCAACACGTTCACTGGAGAGGAACAGAAAGAAAGGCGGGGAAAGGGGGTAGAAAGAGACACAAACAAGAGACACAAACAAAAAGAAGTCATTTTGATGAAAACTTTACAGCGTAGATGTTCCCAGTAAAGGGAGATGTGCAGCTTGACTGGTATCTTGCTCAGCGAGATACTTGTAAAGGTTTTCCTTGTGCAAAAGAGGCAAAATGCAAGAGGCTGTGTGTTTACAGGATAAATGGTTGGAGGCGTTCCCCTGCTGGTTCTCCGAGGCAAACGGTAGATGACAGGGGAAAGAAACTGGCGCTGAACCAGAGAGCCTTGTGTAGTGAGACACCACAGCAGACTGAGGCCTTTTCTGGCTGACACTAGAATAGAAATGCAGCATCTGAGACGCTCACTGCAGGCGTGGTTGAAATGCTGAACAGAGGCAGAGATGTGGAGACATTTACAGTGAAGGATTTTGTTTGTGTTGTGGTGCGGTCCTTTGCTTGTGCAATTTGGAGCATTTATTTGTGTATTTTGTGTTTACTCACTAACTAAGACCAAGAGCAAAGTCATCGGAGCATGAAATATTTAAATTGGGATTGTTTCCCCTTCTGCTGCTGGTCTATATTTTCCACAAGCCTTTTGCACTCACCAGAAAGTTAACTATTCTACTCTATTCTAGTGTTCTGCCTTAACTTACTTGCAGAGGGGTCCAGTGTAGTTTTCAGGGCAGAGACAGGCGTACCTATCCGGCCCGTGCAGACAGGTGCCTCCATGGGCACACAGGTGGTTTATACACATATCCACCTCCTCATCACAGTCCACACCTGCGTAGCCAAACTCACAGGTGCACACGTAGGCCAGCCCGTTCACGCTGCAGTTGCCGTGAACACAGGGACTTGAAGCGCAGGTGTCAGTGAAGAAGTCGCAGCGTCTCCCGGCCCAACCGTCGGCACAGCTACAGTTGTAGGTGTTGAAGAGATCCTGGCAATCCCCTCCGTTCAGGCAGGGGTTGGGCTCACACACAGGGCCCCCACTGCAGCCGAGGAGCGGCAAATGCAGTGATGTCTGGATGAACTGCTCCTCCTGCAGGCGGGGGAGGTTCACATCAGAGGAGCTGAGGTAAGGCAAGGCAATGCCACCCAGCTCTACTGTGCTCAGGCACCCAGTCAGGGACCACCCAGCATCAGGGGCAAGGCCCCCTAAGAAGATGTCCACCCCCTGCCTGAGGAAATCCAGGTTGCCTCCTTTGCTCCTGGAAGTACTGGCTTCCTCTATTTCTTCATCCAGCACCAGAGTCCAGCGGGAGGTCTGGGCCCATGGCGTTGCCATGAACAGGTGGACGCTGTGCCACTCACCATCAGTAACGCTAATCCTGCTGCTGAGATTTACAGACACGCGGTGCTCTCCATCCTCTTCCTCGATGTAATCCTCAGTGGTGCTCTGAAGCTCCATGAAGAGGAAACCATCCTGGACAGAGAGTGTGATGAATGCTGAGCCCTTCTCTGCATGGAGTATGGCTGCATTACGCTTTCGTGTGCGCAGGTTTAGGGAGAGGTTAGTTAGATTGCGGAATATTTGGCCATTTCCCCGGTAGGACAACACAGTGCTGTCATTCAGGAAAGTTGCATTGGAGTAGCCTAGGAGATTACAGAAAATATCTGTTGTGTATATTTCTTTACACATTTACATCCACACTTTGTCATACCATTAAAGCTCCTTTGTCAGTTGGCAAGTTGTATTGGCTTTCTGCATGAGAATACAAGGGCATTAGTCCACTGGTTTTTAATTCAAAGTTTACAAAAACAACAGATATTATTACATCATGGCATTTACCTCCTTGATAACACTACAATCCTTTTAGGCAACTAGATTAGGTAATTTATCAGAAATAATCGCAAGGAGCAGGTATTCTCAATGAGTTAATCACTGGTTAGACAGGAAACATGGCAAATTATAATCCCAGCAAAAAAAGCGACAAGCTGGCCATGGGCCAATCCTGCTTTACAGAACACATACAGTATACTGCGCGGGCAGATTGAGGCCAGTATATAATAAAGCATGTTGTATCACTGGGTTACATAGCGGCCCATAATGACCAATTCCACAAACAAAGTTAAAGATTAGGTAACGTACATGTTCTGTAAGTCTAAGAGGCAAACAATTCCATGTATGGATTAAAGGGCTTTTATGTAAGACATTATGTTAAGGAGAAGAAGGCACTGGTCTATGTTGTGTGCGCGCCGCGGTCGGTCCGGGCGCTGCTCTTCCGCGGGTTACGCTTCTTGCGTTCCGTCGGCATTACGTTGTCAGCTGGCATTTGGGTCGGGGTCTTCCGCGTTTGTATCGCGGTGCATCTGGGAGTCTTTGTTTTTTTTTTCTCCCACCCCTATTGCCTACCGGGGTTCTTGCCTGCCTGTTGCTGGGGTAGGTGTGGCACAGTCGTGGCGTCCCACTCTCACTAACAACTACATTCTTTAACAGGCTTATATGCACACACATGTACACACACACATAAAGACACATTCACCCACGCGCACACAGACACACACAGTCTCACACATAGACACAAACAAATTTAGGTTGTCCCTGGTAGAATTATTCCTGATGCCTTTCTTTCAGTTACTTATTTAAATTAATTGTTATTATTCCAGCTCTCCTGTCTATGCTGTGTTGCTTATTTAGTGTGCTTGACTGTTTCTTGTTTTCATTTTTCTCTTAGTTGTCATACTACGTCAGCTGTTTATTGCTGCTGTTCGGCTGGTTGTCTTTTACTATTATTATTATTATTTTTATTGTTTGTTTTTGTTTGTGTTTGTTTGTTGTTGTTTTTCTCCTCCCCAAGCCTCCCTCTCTGTTCTATTGCAGGTTTCGTTGCTTTCTGCAATTGGTGTTTCCCTCTGCTATTCCCTGTTGTCCCCACCTTCCATCCCCCTTCTCTTGCAGGTTTTGTCCTTTCTCTGTGCTGCCTGTTTGTGCCCCCCTATCCCCGTGTCTGCCCCCCTGTCCGGCCGGTGACAAATCAATACGTAATTAAATAAATACTAAAAAACTGTCAATGTACTGACAGACTGAATGAGACAGCGTCACATGGCATTAAGGCCTTGCAGCTTGACTTTCATTAGGTTCAAGAATTGAGAAACAACCTGGGTGTGTTGCAAACAATTTAAAAACACCTCTATACGTTGGAATATAGGATGTCACTTACATTCATATCCCTGGTTCAGCATCCTGCACTCTGAGTCTGTGGGGCAAGGTGACAGCTCGCACCACTTGACCTCTTCACAGCGCCGCCCTGCTGTCCTGAGAGGGCAGGTGCAGGTGAAGTCATCCCACATGGAGTAGCACATCCCACCATTTAGACAAGGGTTCCTCTGAGGATGAGAAATTGATACAGGCTTACTTTTACCAAATGCCGCATTCTTCTTCATCTATATGTAAAAGCTTTCAGAGACATGAATGAGATCTCATTTTAAGCTGAATCTTAAATTTTAATCCATTTATGCATGCCTTAAACTACTAAAGAGAGACATTGTCAATAGTGATAAAGGCTGAAAGCAAAAGGTTAACTAATATAAATGAAATGAAACTCTGTCAAAACTAGCTTTTTACTCACACTGCAGGCATTGTCCCCAGAGCATCCAGTAGTCACATTTTCCATGAGCTCCAGAGGATATGATCTCACTGACGTGTCCAATCCAAAGAACTGCAGCCTCCTGTCATTGATCCTCAAGTCCTGGATACAGCCTTTAAAATATCCCCCAAATTCTGAAGTCCTCCTACTTTCCAAAAGACCTCCCACATACACAGTATCTCCTGCTTGGACATTAACTGTCCCGATTTCAACATCACCCTGTATTTGAGCTGCTACATACAGTGCCATACGATCCTTCACCATCTCCACACTCACAAAGTGGACTTCCCCATTATTGATCGCACTCTCTGCCTTCAGGCTTTCAAAGTTATTGACCTGAACTGTCACCTTGCCGTCCTCCAGCCACATGTGCAAGTACTGGCTGCTGCTGTTGGCGAGCACCAGAAGGAGTCCATTGTGTCTCCGTGTACGCAGGAAGAGGGAGATGAAGAGGTTGTGACCGAGATCATCTGTGACAGTGAATGCTGCAAAACTCTGAGAGTCCTCATGCCCAAAGCGTGCAGTCACATGCTCTGCAAAAATGTAAACAGGATGAGATATAACAACATTATTCGACAGGTTAAAGACAAGAGAAAAGTGAGCTGGCTTGGTGTCACCATCAGGAAAACATCTTCAAAATGTTTCAGCTTGGCCAGCATGCATTATGGGATTGTCTGAGGTTCAAAAAGGTTTTATACGTTTGCAAATGTAATTTATTTGCAGTCCTTTGTATTAAAAACATGAAGGAAGAAGAAAAAAAAACATTGGACTCAACCAAAGAAAAAAGAGAGCTGGGTGCTAATGTCAGTGTCTACCAAGTACAAAAAGACCTTATACTCTCAAATCTATCAGACTTTTCATTTATTTTTCATTTGTATTCATTTATTCAGCAATTTAAGTTTTTTCTCACATGTGCTGAGCATAGAAAGTAAATATTTACTATTAAAAGAGCTTTATGATTTTTTTACAGAGCTAACTAACAGGAGGAAAATACATATAAGCAGTTTATGTTGAAGTCCCTAAAAGAACGGGCACAAGAGAGGAAATTTAAGCAGCCACCAGCCCTCATGTTCTGTATGTTCTGTATCCACTGTCAGCACTTTCCACTGTGGGTTGGTCACCTTAAAATGCAGGCAGGACATTAAGAACACAAAAGGCTAAAGCTGAAGAGAGGACATATGGTGTATGACAGGTCATGTAAAATCTTATGAAAGCTTCAGTGTCTATATGTGTATGTAATTTTTAATTAGAAAATATATATACTGTATTATATGTGAAAGCCTCAATGTCTATTTGTGTAAATTGTTTGAATGTGTGCTTGTGTGTGCATGTGTGAGCTATCCCATCGCACGTTACTGGGATAAGTAATCTGCTTTGATAGACTCAGGAGGCTATACATACCCTCTATGGAAAAGCAGAATCAGTATTTTTAAAATTGAAACTATGGCCTTTCATCCTACTTAATATTTTGTTTTCTGATATATTGACCAGAGTATCCAACAGTCTACTGAATGCTGTGATATTTCCTTCCATGTTCTGTGTATTTCTAAAATAGAATCTCTTACATCCTTAATCCAGAGTGCGTCAGATAAGAGGATCTCTGTGGCTTTTGATTGGCCCCATCTCCACCCTCTTATCGTCTCTTACACACCAGTAACTGAGGATGTTATCTAATTCCCCACTTAAGAAATTTGGTAAGAATGACCTAGCACTCTTTCCTGCAAACTCAATCAATCAGGTTAGTTTAAAGTATAAAGACTCTGGTAATTAGCTATCCCAAACTTTTCCTTTCGTTTTCTTGTTTGTGAGTGTGAAAACAGTTTGATGTGACTACCAGATTTAGAAAATCAAAATCTTCTGTACACAATTTCTACTGTTTCACAGATGTAAACATACCCTCCTCACAGTCCTGCCCCTCATAAGGCCTTGGACATCGGCACTGGTAGCTCTGCCACAGGTTGACACACTGTCCTCTGTTTTGGCAAGGCACGTCCAGGCAACGGTCCCTGTGGCTGCAGCCAGGGGACACATTAGCAGCTGAGTTGCTCAGCCATTCCTCAGGGACGACAAGCTGCCAGTCCACAAACACATCCCGCATGCAGCCCATGAATGCTGGGAGAGGAGAGTCTTGACTGGAGCCAGTTGAGTCCTGAAGAACTCCTCCAATGAAAGTGTTCTGAGGACTTGACGCCAGCCCGGCCAGGGTGCTTGGGACTGGGGCCACCCTGTGGCATGACTGGCTCCCACAGCTCCCATTATCATCCAAGAGTTTCAGACTGAGCACCCAGTTTCCAAGCACAGCCTCTACAGAATGCCACTCTCCATCTGTGACATTATGTGGAAGCTCCAGGACCTGGCTTGGACTTTCTGCTTCAGCCCCAGCAGAGGCCTCCTTTCTCAGTGTGAGACGGAGCTGCCCTTTGTCCAGCACCAGGATCAGCAGCAGCCCCCTGCTGTTCCGCTGGAACAACATCGCTCTGGGCAGAACAGTCTTGAAGCTGAGGGTGATGTTGCAGGACTCCTCTGCATCCACCAAGGGACTCTGCAGCAGCAGGTAGCCTCTGCGTTCAAAGGAGAAGGTGGTGGGGGTCTTACAGAGGGGTCCAGTGTACCCATGTGAGCAGGAACAGGTGTATCCGTGAGTCCCATCCAACATGAAAGGAGAGCAGGAGCCTTGGTTCTGGCATTCATGTCCCTCACAGCCCACTAGCCTCACATCACAGTTTATACCTCCATAGAGAAAGCCATCATGACTCTGTTTGAGACAGTGGCAAATATAGCCTTCAACATGGCTCTCACACCTGCCCCCATTCTTGCAGGGACTGGGGTCACACTGGTTTATCACCTCCTGGCAGAGGGAACCTGTTAGCAGAAAAAAGAAAGTCACATAGCTCATATTTTTCAAGCAGAGAACAAGCAACATCACGTGCTTGCAGATGTAAAGTGCGTACTGTGGCCTGTAATTATTTATACGCCCACTTAAGATGTAATTATTGTCATTATCTTACTACTTCTTCAAAAATCTTATAAGCAATAGATTTCCCTGCTGCGTGTTTACTACTAAAAAGTCACATTCATACGCTTGTACAATGGACATGTTACATAATAATGACAAGTGAGGAGCAACAGCTATACGTTTATACTACGACTGTAAAATAAAAAGAAATATACTTTAACAACAGATGCATTGCTGCTTCAATGGTAATTTGTTATGTATTGGTGGGAAAAAAGATAAAAGAACACACAAATTAAATACCTATTATTTAACACCTATACTTATACAAAAATGTATTCTGATGGTACCTGTTCCAAGCAACAAAATCCCCCAAATCCATAATGCAGGTGTCCACATCATGCAGTCGCTTTTCCCCCCAGAACAGCCCCAAACTTGTCTAACTGCACCATATTAGTTTATATGTGTACAGGCCATCCCAGTGGAGGTCTGCTCCTTGTATACTTCTCTAGAACCACATAGGGCTGAGTGGCTCCAGTCAGGAGACTGGCAAAGCCAGATCCTGGGGATTAAACTAATGCTATTTGGCCACCTAACTGAGTCAGTTCCACTGCGACTGGCAGGGAGTCAATATTTAGAACGCAACTCTCAGCAGGCAATAGCTAACAGTCTTACCTGCGTTGCTAGATCAAGTCTTATGTAAGCAGGAAAACTAGAATTGTCTGCTTTTACAGCTGAAATGTATAATTTGATGTAGCATTCCTGCAACAATACAACATTTCTCTGGACATCAACACACCAACAATATACTGTGAATATGTGAATGGTTTTGTATATTAGCAATTATATCACCTGCAGACCATATTTCGTGGACCTAACCACTCATTTAGGTAAGTTGTTGATAGTTGATAGTGCCAGTTGTCCCCCAGCCTTCTCATTCAGTCATTATGCATGCAAAGCCTTACAATGAGAAATTAAAGCTACTTCATGTAGTTGTGTGGTTATGGTTTCTCTAATCTCTTTTTAAAAACATATTTACACTACCACTGGGGGGCGCCATAATCATAAAAGGTCAAACACATATATTGCCTTTAGGGTTAGTTAGTTAGTTAGTTAGTTAGTTAGTTACCAAAATTACAAAGTCAGTGTCAGACCCCACAGCCATATCTGCCAACCATTTTCACAGTCACAGTCCTAAATCTGGACCTGTCAGCTTCATTAAGAGAGTAATTTTATTATATAGATAGTTCAGAGCCATGTGTCTGTGGCCAGTTCAGTTAGTTTTGCCTATCCATTATCACAGTAGCTTTTCTTTTTTTTCTGTTCACTTAAGCAAAGAAAAATATTACCAAAGTCAGAAATGACCCCTGTGGACACATGGTTTCAGTGTAGCCGATATATTGTCTTACCCATGTACAATTCAAACTATCTGCAGACAAGACACTGTTAGAGATATGATGATTTGTGATTTGAACTCAGTGAACCTTTACATCTCCAAAACATGAGAGAGAATTAATATACAGCACGTCTATGTAATATGTAAAGCACATGTTTTGTACATATATTTTTAGTAATAGCATGGCATTCACATTTAAATGTACCTTTTTCACCCTGCTGTTGCTCCAATCAGAAACTGATCATTCCCCTCATCAGACATCTGACTTAACACACTGTTATAATCATGTAACGATACAACACAGCTTTGGTGATTTTTGTAGGCCTGTCGGTGTGAACAACACAAGTCCCTACATCATTGGGGACTTGTGTCAGACATAATGAATTCCATTTGATTAGTCAGAATAAATTACCTTTTGTTCCTAGAGGACAGCTGCAGATGTAGCCTGCAGCATGCTGCTGGTCATAGTGTTCAGGCAGTAGAGCCTCGCTGCCATACAGGGCCTGCCATGACCTCTCAATGCAGCGACCTCCATGCATGCAGGGGCTGCTGCCACACTCATTGATGTCGATATCACAATGACGCCCCTCAAACCCTGGAATGAGGACACAGACAGTGTTTCTGATGGGAATAATGTGCAAGAATGACATTGACATCATCCTATGTAGATTAAGTAGTCAGAATCCTAGTTTTGTTGTATCTGTTTAGTTTTATGGATGCATTAACATGCACATAGTCATGTTAACACACACAGTAGGAACAGTTTACTAACACAGCGAGTATACAAATGTGCATGAACCTTTAAGAATACTAGAGTCTTTGCTCACTGTTGTGTTTCACTTTCACTAGCCTTGTCGTATTCTCTGTTTGCAAAATCATTTTCATCTCTCATTCATACCTACATCTGTCTGTTTTTTTCCTGATTGCTATACCTATCTCTTGATCTTCTTTAAATACTCCAAAACCTGTAACGAAAATACATTATTTTTTCTGTTAACTGGGCAAGAAAGTGTTTCACATACCTGGCCAGCATTCACAGGTGTAGTTACCCCGGTTGTCCTTGCAGATGGCGCTGTTGAAGCAGGGTTCAGAGTGGCAGGCTGGGAGTAGTGTCTCACAGTGTCTGCCAGTGAAGCCTGTGTGAGAGCAGTCACAGCTGTAGCTGAGACAATAAAGGAGAGGAAATTAGTATTTAAGTATTTCCTCCAGTTTGTGTTGTGCAGGTGTAAAACTGAAATCTATTAGGAATCTGTACTACCGTACAAAACAATTTTGCTTTTCTAAACTTGGCAAGGACTACAATTTCTTCTCTTGCTGGACTACTTACTCATTCACTCCATCTATACACAGAGCCCCATTTTGGCATGGGTGCTCTTGGCATTGGTCAATGTTGATTTCGCACCGGTGTCCTTGGAAACCAGGCAGGCAGGTGCATGTGAAGCCACCGACGTAGTCATGGCAACTACCGCCATTGATACATGGCTTTGACTGACACTCATCAATCTGGACCTCACAAGTGGCCCCTGTGAAAATCAAAGCAATACAGATGTCAGAGGGCGAGTGAGCCTTCTACACAGAGTGAGTGCAGGGGGCAAAAATGAACAACGCTTTTATGTGTACGGGCTGTGATCATGTTTGGACTGCTCTTTTATCTCACAACAAGGCTTCTGCAGTTGTTTGCAATAAACAACACGTTGTATACAGTATATCTTTAAATGTATCCCTAGACTGGACTGTAGAAATATGCACACAAAAAAACAAAACAATTTATTATCTCCATGTATTGTGTGAGAAAGATAATGAGAATGAAAGTTTAACGTTAATAAATACAACTACAACTAACAAGTAATGGTTTAGGCTGCCTAAATGCAGTAAACCATATGAAAAAAATGAACAGGTGAAACTTGAGTCAGGCTCCTTTCAGCATATTGATTCATAGGGGTTTAGCTGGTTAATGTATTCTCTATTAAAACAGGTTGGTTTTGTGATATTTTAAACATAAAAGCTAAGAAATAAAAATAAGATCCAGATATGATGCAGAGCAGAAATTTATAATTAAGATTTATAATTTAGATATTATATCCAAGTTAGAGGTTAAATAAATCAGCTGGAGTGGGTTGAAGTTTTTGTTTTAAAAGTTACCCTTTATTACTCCAGATTACTTTAAAATCGTCATGAGTCACACTGAACTCTCACTTGGCCAAACTTATATGAAAACAACAGTCTACAGCCATGGATTATTATTTATTCATCCTGAGGGGCGACAAGAATTTGTGTAACAGATTTCACAGTAATCCATCCAATAGTTGTTGAGACATTTAATTTGAAACAACAATGTGAACTTCATGGTGGCGCAGTCAGGTGAACACCAGAGTTAGTTGGGTTCATCCTCGGAGGACCATGAATGTGTAAACCAAATGTCACGGCAATTAAGTGACACACCATGCTATCTGCTACCATGGCTAAAAAGGTTGGACAGAGCACACAAAAATTACTGCTGCAGTTTTCTCTAATAATTAAAAATGGCTAGGAACTCCTTGATCCCATAAGTATCTCATCGCTAAGCCATCGTTATTTTCACATTTAAAGCTGGAGTGCATAGTTACATATAAATGACTGTCCATTACATTCAAGCTCTTGCTGAACAAGTTCACACAATGCTGATTAAGCCTATCAGTGTCATGTAAATCTCCGGGTTTTTATATGGTAACATTCCTGTGCTGGAGCACCGGTAATGATGCTTTTTACACCAGCTAGCAATGACTAGTTTGCCAGAGATGAAGGTGAAGTTACCCAGAGCCATATAGAGAGCTCTACAACAAGTGTTAAAAAAAGGTCCATTGGAGAGAATGTATATTATTATAATTATTTTAATGTATGACAGAGCCTATGGTGGAAATACCTAAGAAGCGTCCAACAAAAGTTTCTGTTGCGCCAGATAAAACAGAAATTCTGCATTCAGAAGAAGGATTACAGTCATATAAAGAAAGCAATCGTGAGGACAAACACAGATAACATTTGATGTAGCTTCCTCGTTGGAGAGTGCTGAGAGAAGAGAAGGGACTGAGGGCAGACGTGGATGTGGCGTTACTGCTCTTGGACAGGTTGGTAAAAGATATGGAGTAAGTTATGTAACTAATACATTTATTCTACATTTAGTCTCGGAACTGAGCGTATACGTCTTGAGCATGTGTCAACAGTGTTTGTGTAATTACTCTCATTTCCAGACAGGGGAAGGTTTCAATGAAGACCCAGCACTGTTCTTTCCACTCACCAGTGAACCCAGGAGAACACAGACAGGAGAAACTGCCCACTCTGTCCACACAGGTGGCTCCATTCCTGCAGGGCTGTGAAACACATTCATTCACATCAATCTGGCAATGAGCACCCTGGAACCCCGGCACACAGAAGCACGAGTAGCCGTCCCCTCGGATTCTGCATAAGGCACTGTTTTGGCACGGGTTTGGAGAGCACTGGTCCCCCACTGGGGATGCACCTATGAACAAATCACATTTCAAAGTATAAATATCACAGAACATACAACGTACAGATAAACAAAACCAATATTTTAATTTGTAATATTCTACTTCTCACATTGATTCTTGGAGCATATCAATAGTTTGTTACGACTAAAAGTGTACTGGTTACTTATGTATAAAATAAAATGTACTCTACTTCAGAAGACTTGGTTATACCTTCATTATTGTCCAAATGACCTAAGTATTTAGTATAAGATTTGGAAAGTTGCTCAGTCTCCAGGTCAAACTGTCACAGTCTGTCTCTTTGTCCCTCCTCCTGGTTCCCCAGGCCCTTTCATTGCTATTTGTCCACCAGATGCCCTCGAACTTTCCGTCCTTTTCTCATCACCTGACTGTCCCACCCATCTTCTCACCTGCTGCCACTTCTCTCATCAGCCCTCCAGTTACCTGGCCTTTTGCCCCAGCCTCTTAGTATATTCTAACCCAGTACCATTAATTCCCTGCCATGAGCTTTGCACCTTGGATTTCAAACCACTGGAACCTTAATCTTACCCCAAATCTGGACCTTTACTGTTACCTCGACCTGTGCCTGCATTGACCTGTGCTGTATCCATTGCGCATTGTGACTCCTCAAGAAGCAACGGGACAATGGAGTACACATGCCCTCAGCTGGTATTTTAGTTTTGATCGTGTCTGGCCTGAAGCCCCTGTTTTTTTAAATCTTTATTTAGCTTTGATAAAGCACTCTGTCAAGCAGCTGTCAGTATAAGGACTTGAAATTTAAGGGCCTCTAAAGGCGTCATGGCTCGCTGCCATGGTAACCAATTCCACTGTTTGGCTTCAGCATTCAATCTATTTCCATGGTGACTGCATCCAACCGAAGATTGGAGGCATTTACTCCTGTACACTTAATGAGTGTGTTAATCAGCAAGACGTTATTGCAGTGCTGCCACAGCTTTGGGTTTAGGTCTCATTTCAGTCAACACATGCCATACATACTAATTAGAGGATCAGCACTTGATCTTCCTCAGTAACCACAATGAAAAGTAATAATACTCAAACTGTGTAGGCTATGACTTAATCATGTGTGTCTAAAATGTTTTTAAAGACTGATAAATATTTTGTAGAGAATTGTTCATTGTTCACTCAGTCTCAGAGATGTAGCCTAAAGATGTAGTTTTTGTCATTTTTGTTTGAACTTTTTCATAAGTTCAAAAAATTAGATTGCATTTTAGGACTTTCGTCATTAATAGCATTAATGCACCATATCTTTCATATTAATACAAATACAATGTTTTTTAAGAGACACATTTAGCACACTACATACGTAACCTACAAGATCTGAAATAAAGAAGAGTTTATGACTTTACTTTAAATGCAGACTCCATCAGACTTTGCTTGTAAAAGTAGACATTTGTTTGTTAATTTTGACTAGATTTATGAACAGCTGATGCTGTTGATGTCCAGGAAAAAGGCTATTCCGAACCTAAAAATGTATACAACTATGTTAAATGTTATGTTCAAGGAAGTTATGGGAGTTCAGGCAATGAAATGTACAGTTGTAGGACAGCTCAACTGCATTATAGTTTATTAATAGATATACAGATAGTTTTAGCATTATCCTTAACTTCTTAAATCCCTTAAACCTATGTATACATAGAAAAAAGTGACAATATCACAAATTCTGTTCTAACAGATCGCAACAATTATAATATCATAATTATGAGTAAAATATTTAAACCCATGATGTATTTCTTTTTATAGCTGCATGAAAATATTCTAAATTACTTGTGAATCATTTTGGTCACATTTGTCCAAAATCTATCTTGGTATATTTAATATCTTAAAAGTTCTCAAATATCAGTACAAATTTCTGTGGGTTTTGAGTGTGTGGCAGCACATTATGATTTTTTGAAGATGTACCCACGAGTAGCATTTAGCTAACGCTTTTATCCAAAGTAACTTACAATTGCTACATGTGCCTGAGGTCGCACATCTAAGGAGCAACTAAAGGTTCAGTATCTTGCTCAGGGATGCATTGGTGGATGTCGCAGTGGGATTTGAATCCCGGTATCCCACACCAGAGGCATGTGTCTTATCCACTACTCCATCGCCACCCACCTATTTTGTCACTTTTCTTCACACCTGACTCCTAAATCTTATATCACTTCTATCCTTGAGACTGTAGTTCTTAGTGCAAGACACAGAAACATGACGCCACAACAAGGAGGCTTCAAATCAGACAATCAGACTGCATCACATTTCTAAAAGCCTTAAAAGCAATATATGGATATTGGATGGATGTGGCAATACTTGAAAGTGTGTTTTGCATGATGGGGTCAAGAAAGATTCATCATTATGGAGCTGGGGGCCACAAATGAAGCCACACTGATATGAACACAGATATTCCAATTATATTTCTCGAAGATGATAATCAGTCACAGTAATCATGCCTCAAGAGTGCAGCTAGGCTGAAAGCAGACTATAAAGACGTAGAAGAGAGCAATTACACTTGATGCTCCATCTTCACCAACTCAGGCAACAATCTCCTGTCATTGGGGGAGGTCAATCAATTTCACAGACAGTCGGCAGGGTTTGCCAGGAGCAGCTTACATGTCTAGACTTGGAGCTATGGGCCGCATGTCCCGGGGATATGGTGGAGATCATGGGTATCAGTAATTATGCTCTGACCATATGTCTATATTTGCTCTCAATACAAGGATCAGCCTGTAAAATCAGACCAGATTAGATGGAACAAAAACGCAGAGACTCAAAAGCTTTTAAACATGGAGAAAGCTATTAACTATGACTATTCATGTGTTGTTTAGGAAATCTTGATAGGTGGTGTCCGATTTAAGATTTGCTTTTTACTGAATCCAGTGGACTTTCTGTATTCCCCTGAGGCAGAGCTCAGAGGATTCAGAGCCAGGCTTGTTGCCTGTTTTGAGACACAGCTCCAGCCAACCACACATCCCCTCCTACAGCATTTAAGGCTTTTTCATATGCAAATTACTTCTAAGGGGGTTTTTGTTTGGTCCTATCTGGAGGCCCTCGAATGACACATGTGGGGCACCTGACATCTCCTCTGGACTGATGCATGTTGCCGGTGTATATGTCTGTCTGTTTGTTTCAGTTGTGATAAGAAGATGTGTTATTATTGGGTGTTTTGTAGTCCAACAAAGACATATAGTGCCCCCACCTCCCCCTTACTTATCCTCACACCCCCTCATGGGTCACTACGCTGGCCTCCATTGTTAGATCTCTTTTTGTCATTGTTCAGTCCTTAGAAAAAGTGTAAACATCACTATATAGGCAATGATGTCAGGTCACAGTCTTGATTGGTATTCCAAGCATGGACTGGTTAAAATGCAAGCCTAGTTAAAATGCAAGCCAATTACTCGACTCAAATTCAAAACTGTACTTAATTTTACAGTTCAAGAAAAGACTTTTGCAAGAAAAGTGTTAATAAAACAAACATGTTTTGAATTAGTGTTGTTTTTGTCATTTTTGCAGGTTTGAGAACAGCATCCTGCTTGGGGAAATGATGGGATGCAACACCAACTCAGTCCAGTATTGTAGGTGGTCAAATGCAAAAACCCAATGAGTCTACTCCTATAGCACTGATTAGGGTAATAGTTAACTACATACATGTATGATGATGAAACATCATGACATTAAACAAGCATGGTAAACAACAACTGAAAACTGACGGTCAACTCAGAGCCACCAGAGGAGGGCAGTCACTTACCATATATCACAAACAGTGATGAGATGAGAATTGTGCATGCCAGTAATTCAAAATTAGGATAACGAATTAAATCCATCATCGTGACAGGAAATCATCCTGCTCGTTGTGTTGAAGTCATGTCATACAGCGTATCTCTCTGCTTCTGCTTCTGCCTGCTGCGACTCATCTGTTTTCAACTCCAGAGCCACTTGATGCACACTTCTCTTCTTGATGGAGCACCATCAAGTCCCTCCATCACACACGAAATAAATAAAAAAAAACTAGAGCGTGGCGCTCAACACCCTCCCGTGCGTGCAGAGCGGGGCAGTGACAGATTATATGGGAGGGGGTTGCAGCAATTTTACTGCAATGACAGAAGGCTAATTGATGTTAAGGAACAACAGTTTAAATATAACAGCAATGGGCTAAGATACTTACAAGAGTAGCTACCCGAATATTATAATTTCACATTGGCCCATGGCATTTAACTTTAAAGTAGGCCTACTAAATGTGAAGGTCCTTACCCTCCAGCACGTGCCTGCATGTTAGCAAAAGAACAAAAAAACTAAAATCAGAATATCACGATGTTAGAACATCTTGATATGTTATAAATAATATGTTGATTATTGTTGATTGATTATGTTGATTATACAACCATATTGATTTAAAAAAAATACTGATCCATTCTTAAGACTATTATCTATTGTCTTTATATTTACATAAGGATAATGAGAGTGACTGAATCAAAGAATGAACAAGTGTCAGAGTCATTACAACCTATTTAAATACAGATGATGTAGGTAAATATAAAAACAAAAAAATCAAATAAATCCTAATGTAGGTTAGCCTAATACCTGATAGCAAGTCTTAAATTGATAGGAAATTTATTTTCTGATATCAATCTTGATATCAAGTAGCATAATCTTTGATATCATACAAGAACTGCAAATCGTGATATCAAAGAAACATTAAGTTAAAACGCCTTTGGGATTTGCGTCCTTTGGCCTAGATGTAGGTACAAAGAATTAAATAAAATACAAAAATACATATATTTTTGTTGTTATTGTGCTGCACTGTTGTTATACACTGGGTTCAAACAGGTTTCAAAACAAAGAAGATAGACATCTAGATAGATAAAATAAACAAACTTCAGAGGACACGTACAAACGGTAAGCGTTTCCATGGCAACGTGACCAGGAAGTTGAAGCTCAGAGGACAGTGGAGGAGACGGTTCTCTTTTTTTTGGCAAATAAAACGAGCTTCTCGCCCACATGACTTTTTCAGAGTTTCAGAATTGTATTGCCAGGACCTCAATGTAACATCTCCACCGCGATACCAGGATGTCTGAATCCATGAGAGCCAGTTCAGCGCCAAGTTCATCGAGGCCGGAGCAAGAACTGGACACCAGAGGTGACGTTACTGTGCAGTCGGTTGGGGAAAGCTAGTTTAACATCACAGAGCTCAACTAACTCAGCAGGTGGATGACAAACAAACAAAATGCGTGCTAATGATAGGAAAACATTACTCATACTGCCAAGGCACACATCCCTTCACACATAGGTTAGATAAATACAACAGCTACAAACTTTTGCATTGATGATTACAGAACGCAGTCCCAGCCATTTCTCACAAAGATAAACACAAGTTACACTTTCCCCTCAAACTTGACTAACAATGATGAAAGATGGAAGTTACAAATAAAGAGAAGAACAGTAAAATAAAATCTAAACAAAACAGCTGAATGGCTGATTAAATATAAAAAACACAAGAAATGCAACAAGAACATGAATATGTTATTATATATGGAAGCATCAAATTTACACACACACACATACATTGCAATATAAAGCATCCTTACTGAAAACATCACTAACTGGCATGGGATGTGCAAGGCCCAGAAGCCGAGGGCTCTGCATAGGGTGGTTAAACTGGTCTGAAGATCATTGGTATCCATCTCTCAGTGATCAGTGATATTGGTGAGGTGCCTACGCAGAGCCCAAAGGATATTAAAGGACAGTACCCACCCAGTCACAGCCTGTTCACCCAGCTTCCTTCTGGGAAGAGATATAGAAGTTTCTGCTGCCACATCACCAGACTGCAGAGCAGCTTTTTCCCCCAAGCTATCAGACTTCTAAAGTCAAATTCATCCTCAACACTGCTCGATTGATTATAGTTTATTTCTTTTTACAGTTTTTATCATTGCTTTTATATTTTATATGTATATTGTCTGCTTTCTAGCAGAAGGAAGTTACAAACTCAATTTCACTCTGCAACCTGTTGTATTGTGACAAATAAATCTACCATATACCTTATACGTTGTACATACAATGCACTGTTACCAAGGTCGTAGTCTGAGTTATTAACTTACTGATTTGTTGAGTTTGATTTTATTTTTCTCAGTGGCGGAACTGAATTTTCACATCCCAGTGGAGAATAGAAAGATACAGCTTCCTCCTGTCAACAACCAGATCCCAGATGAACTGCTGGTCAGCCTTACCTCCACAGTCTGCAACAGGAGCACACAAGGGCACACTGCCCACCAAAGGCACTGCAAGGTATTCAAACGTTATTTATATCCAAGAGGATTATTCCTGTGAGGCTATTAAAACTCAGCCAGGGGAAAACCCAGGTGCAACATGAACAAAATGAGACTTTCCTCTCCCAGCGACCAGCAACAAAGGATTTGCAGCCCTTTAAAAGTTGAGCAACTTAAACACACCTACTCAAATAAAGAAAACAAAAGCCAAATCACTGACCTAACTCCTAATCTAAAAACAGGGGAAAGGTGGTTAAAAAAACATGCATTATCAAGTAGAAGGTATTTTACAATAAACATTTTATTAGCAGTCACACTGACAGTGACAAGGAGCTGGGGAGAAACCAGCCCTGCTATCCGCCCGCTTCGATCAGCAAGCTCACCTGCAGCCCATCTAACAAACACATACACCACAGCAGAACGAGAGAGCTATAGAGAGACCATCACACATGCACAATGGACACACAAAGCTGTGTGGCTGAAATCATGTTGTGTTTATATGATGACTTTATGTACAGGGCTGTGGAATCAGACGGCCGGATCCAGTCTGGCATCACCCTCTCGGACGCAAGAAATACAAATACTTTCTGGAGCAGCCAACATCCCTGACTGGAGCTGGCAGGTCAGATGCACCAACAAGACATACTGTATGCAACAACATGAAGAATGTTGTCGTTACTATCAAGTGTCTCCATATATTTAATTTAAACTGAAAGTCAGTGAGTTGTGTCTTGTTATCTAGAAAAACATCACTTGCATATACTGTGTCAGTGATTACAGCAACACATTTATGCATGTTTACTCTTGATGTACAGGAAAGGGTGAATATAAAACCGGCTTGGTTATGTATTTACAAAAGGACACCTAGCAAAGCCAAACTAATTTTAGGTTTTGTTTGAAGTCATTTATCTTTAATCTGCTATTTAAATGAATGCTTTAGAATTGGGGGAACATTAAATATTTACGTTTTTTTTCTTTCCTGTTTGGACGATATCCATACAGGGATATTTCGTTCCTGTGTGATGCTATGGTAACCCAGAGGAAGACGTCACACCTGCCACCACTGACTGACAGGAGTGACACTAGCGACACTCATGTAAGCTGCCTCAGCTGAACTCTTTTGACTTTCTGGCCTTTTAACTCTTTATGGCAAAACGTAAGGAGGGCTTGAGAATGTTCCTTTACTTCCATTTTTAATTTATCATAACTGACCTGATGATAGAGTTTTTACTTAGCAGCATATGTGGTATAACATAAAATCTAAATGTGACATGAATGAACAATGATATCCCAGCTCAGCAAACACAATTCTTTAAATAATTTATAAAGTATGATAGTAACTTAAAAATGTGTTACTGTTTTTATCTCAAAACATTTACTTTGGCTTGTTTTCACTTATGTAAAGGAAGTTAGAGAGAAATGAAAATTGATTTTTCATATTCAGGAATAGAAGGTTTTACAGTTGTCTTAAAAATACTGTTATTTGCTGTAACAATACAACTTTTAAATGCTATATGTGTACAAGTATTCAGTGTGTGGTGAAAATCACGGTCAGTCTGTCTTTCAGAACTTAAATGTCTCAGGTAACCTGATCCCAGAAGAATATCACATTGTGAAAAACAAAGGGCTGCGGAGCCTTGAGTTCTATGAGGAGTGAGTTTGCTTCATTATGCTCATCCACTTTATTCATGTTAACGGTTCACCCTTATATTATCGTTGTCGAAACTCTTCTGTTGCTTTTCTTCCTCAGTGCATTCACAGTGCAGCTGCAGGATGATGAGCAGAAGCTACGGGTATTCCCTTCACTGTGAGTTCAAAAATATTAATCTATTTTAAAGATAAACTGTAGTCCTCACTTTGTTGTCTGAAATAGTAATTGCCCAGCTAAATGGTAGGAAGTAAAAGTACTGTGTACTATTAGGTTGGCAAAGTGCTGGTAAAATAAAGAACGAATGTTGTCAAGCCTTAAAGAGTCCTTAAATGTTTAGTAATACTGATTTGTGTGTATGTTTTGTGTGTCCAGGAAGCCCAGTGGCAGACTGGAAGTGGTCCAGCTGATGAGGATGATGGACGACATGCTGGTGAAAGCCGGAGTAGATCAGCAGAGTGAGGAGCTGACTGAGCTCTCCCAGGTGGGCAGACAAGCAAAAAACACACATGCTGCTCTGTGCCTCTATGGTTGACCCTAGTGCTGTGCTGCATTCATGTACAGAGAATAATATATACTGGCACAAGTTTAAAATTTTTAAATGGACTAACATTTGCAAAATACCAGGGTGAACCTGAACATATTTTAAAGGTACAACAGGTCAACATGTTTATGCATGGTGCACAGGTGCAGGGTTTGAGGTGTTGACAACTGAAAGATGAACATGTAGTCAGGATAAACCAGTGTTCATTTTTGATAGCCCAATGGACTCGTTCTTGTAACTGTTTGTGTTCCTTATGTCTATGTTGTTGTGTTAGTTTGATTTTCCTTAATTGCTTTTATGTGAGTACTTCTATCTAGTCTTTCTATCTAGTGACCGCCACCTCAACCAATAAACACAGAATGAAAGATCCTTTTATTAGCACCAAAAACAGTGTGCACAGTGTACTGTTTGAGTGTGTTACAACAAAACAACCACAACATATTTAGAGATGTAAAATTTAAAATGAAACACAAAGTGCACAGAGATTCTTATGGAAGTATAGCCGTCTATGCATATTAGAAACGAAATGTCTTACAGATGGAGGGTCTGCTGGAGCTGGTGCAGGTTGAGCAGAACATCTACAACATTGTTTTCCATGAAATGATCAGGCAGGTCAGTGTGAGCTGTGCTGAGAGAGGACAGCTGCTTGCCAAACTCAGGTTAGCAGCCAGCACATTAGGACAGCATCTACATGGTAACAAAATATTTTCCAGTAATGACCCCAGAAGCATTTTTTCCCAGCAGCTCTTATTTTTGTGTGTCCAGACAACGCTACCAGTCCCTGCTTGAGCGAATCCCCTGTCGTCTGAAGGCTCTGCATACTGAGGCAGTGGCGCAGCGGGCTCTGGACCGCCGGCTCATAGAGGAAATCAACCGCATCAAGACATCCATCCAGCAGCTCAGCATGTATGTAGGTCAGCTGTCAGGCTGCTGGGTCTTGATGCTGTTAAGGACGGGAACATGTTCATAGAGTGATTTCTATTTTAAGAGGAAATAATAAATGCAACAAATGAACATAAGAGCACTTATCACAATGTGTGAATATGAGAAATGTGTGTGCCGTTATTTGTGTGTGTGTGTGTGTGTGTGTGTGTGTGTTTATGGATGTGCATCTTCTACACAGGGAGCTGTCCAGAATCAGAGACCATGATGCCCTTGTTTCCCAGCAAGCAGAGCGCGCTCACCGACAGCTGGCTGCGGCTCTCGATCAGACTCACACCAACGCAGAGTCAGTCCCTCGTAGGACTGAACTGAACTACTGCTCATTCAGTCCATTGAGATTTTCAGCAAGTTCATGCATTCCAAAATTAAGCAGCGTGAACTTTATTAGCCTTATTTTTCTAGTCGATATGTGTGATTTATGTCAAGGGAAATTTGTTTGCACCTTGATTGTAAAAAATTTTAAAAAACAAAAGTTTTTGTTGTAAAATAATTTTCAGCTCCGTCATCATGCAGTGCAAAACTACAAAGTGACTAGTTGTTTCCTCTCATATGGTCCGTTTGCTGTCCTCAGTGTGGTCCAGGGTTACCACGAGCTGTATGAGCTGCAGAGGGGTCGCCTCGAGGCTCAGCTGCTCCAGATGACTGCGGAGAGAGACTATTGGAGCCAGTTCACCTTCTGCCTTGCCCTCAAGGTGTGTGAGTCATAATGTCATTTTTTTCTTTCAATTGGACTCAAAAGTAATTAGAAAGTCATTTATATGGATTGTTTTGGTGTACAGACAAATATAGCCCACTCTGTTGGAGGTGTCAACAAACAAAGTAGTGAAGTAGTAGTAGTAAGTGTTGAAGCAGATAGACAAAGATTTTGCTGCGCCCACCATATTTGTCAATGGATAAGATTTCACAATATTCTCAACCTTGTTACTGTCTGATAATATGTACTGACTTTAAACTTTCATGACTAAAATGGATCAGTTAGGATTTCTACTGAAACATGCTCATTAAAGACAATGTTAATTGAAACTGATCCAAACAAGTTCAGTGTGTTTTTCTGTGATTGTCAGGTGATCAGTGTGAAGAAGCTGCTTCTTATCAGTCAGCTGCATATCAGTGAGCAGAGCTGGTCCAAGACAGCAGAGCACTGCAGCCTTTACCTCACTTCAAAGGTAACAATGTTGTTCCTATTTCTTAACATCTTCTGTACTGCTCCTTGCAAAAAACACAAAACCCCACAGATGACTTTATGTATAATTGCTGCTGGTTCAGTTGCACTCTGACTATGACGGTGACCATCCTGCTGTAGGACACAGAGAACCTAAAAATCATCGTGGAGCTTAGTGATTACTGGAAAAAGCAGCTGACTGCTTTCATGTCCCAGCTGAAGAAAACTGACCATGCTCACTGTGAACAGATCAGTGCCGTGCTGCAAGGCATCGCCAAGTGGCTCGCCTTCTGCTCCACACAAAACAAGTAAGGAGGACAAGCTAAGATACAGAGATCATCTGTTAATACAGAGCACCATCAGTTAAAGGCTAATTTAGCACTTCTATTGACAATTTGTACTTAGGATAATGTCAGATGAGGTCATTGAGAGCAATTTATGGAAGAGGAGATTGATCTGTGTGTATTCTGCCAAATATGCTCTTTCTCAATTTCAAGGTGTCCTGACCCAAAATCTGAAAAAGCTTCATTGGAAAAAATGCATGCTGATTTGAAGAAGTGGTCAAGTGTAAGACAGTACATTTACTTCTGTGTCTCATTAATTTTATCTGTTTGATGTATGTCACCTTACTCATCTGTCTCATGTCTCTAATTTCTGACAATCATCTCAGCACTTCCATCTATCTCATCAGCCACTTGTGAGATCTGATCCATCTATGTCATGCCGTCACCTCTGTCATCTGTCATTCTCTATATCATATCTGTCTACCACTGGTCCCTCGTTACTCATCTGTGTCATCTGTTTAAAAATGTTTTACTAATTGGAAATGAATTAACTTGCTGATGTTCAAATAATCTTTAGACCAGGACAAAGTAGTATTACATTTATAAGCATACTGTATTTAAGGTATTATTCTGTCTCATGAGGTAGGGGCTATTTTGGCAGCCACTGTTTAGATTGTATTCCAAATATATAGTGGATATGTTGAAATTTGGGTCACACAGTACATCTAGTCTCATTTGTTGCCCTAAAGTCTTATTCTGCGTTCTGATTTTCTGTAGATTTTGGCCCTCCAGTGTGAGTACTTCCAAGGTGAGAAGCTGCTTTGCCGCCAGCAGACGCTGGGTGAGCTTGGCAGTGTCCAGGAAAGATGGCTGAATATGAGCCTTCAGCTGTTCAGAAGGCACCCTTCTCCAGTTGGTGAACCCCCTGGAGCCCAGCAGGCCCAAAGGGAGCTGGACTGGGTCATTTCTGAGCACCTCAAAAAGCTGGATGTGCAAGTCAGTGGAGAGAGTGGTGAGGGCTGACACAATTTTCTAGAAAAAAAGAAATTCTGAATGACAACTGTGAGTTTTAAGGCATACAGACAGGTAAATAAGGATTCACTTTCATTTAGTACTGCTTTAGTTTTTGCTTGACTGTAGTCCAAATGGATATCTGTAAACAAACTGCTCACAGCTGCAAAATCTGGACCTTGGTGAGTGTCATGATGTGTTGTCCTGACATGTACACACTCACACACACACACACATACAGTTATATTCACAGAATCGTCATATATTCATCTCTTGGTTTTTTTTGTCTTAATGTTTCAATGAGTCTCATTGTGGGATATAATCCTTAGAATATGGACTGATTCCAACCATCCTGTTTCAGGGATCCATGGAAAGATTGCGTCTCTGCTCGGGTTGATGGAGTCCTGGGTTTCCAAACTTGGCACAGGGATTAGCCGGCCAGAAATGATGTCTGTCTCTGATTGGCTGAAGCTGGAGAAGGCACTGTGCAATTGGAAACGTTTGGCTGAAGAAGCCTTGCAGAACTACTCCAGCATGCAGACAGAGACTGAAAAAGACAAAAACAAGGCAGACATATAGTAAGTCTTTAATTCAGTGGCATTACTATAGTTATCCTGAGTTATCACACACTTACTGTATAGCTCTCTCCAGAATATACATTTAGACAGTTGTCTTAAACTAATTGGTTAAAACAATGGACCAGCTTTTTGTAGATAAGTTTGTAAAAAATGTTGAATGTTCTTCAGTACAAGAAAGTTGGTATACTAAGTCTCTAAAGTTTTATTAACACATTATATTCATTACTTGTGATAACATTTCATTGAAATAGTTTTATGAATGAGCAGATTGAAAAAAAGATTTAATCAGGTTTTAATTCTGGGATTTAAATATTCTCCAATAGTTCTTTATTTCTGCTTTGTGTGTGTGTTTGTTCAAACAGTGCAGAGGCAGAAAATGTGTTAGACAAAGTGCAGTGCTTCATAACCAGCCTTTCCAACTTCATTGATGGTGAGAACCAGAGACTCATTGAGGAAGTAAGTGCCAACAGGGTTCAGTCAAACTGTCAAGGGAGGTTTACACACATTTTTAAATTTAAGTGCATTTCCATTAAGGGTTTTGGAACAAACATATTGAGGATTCTCTCACTATATTTGGATTTTGTTTTTCATTTGATTTGAGTTTTTGGCTTAATGTTCAAAAGAGGTGCTGTGTTGACCTTTAGTGTTTCCTCTCCTACCAGGTCAGTTCTATCCACAAGGCTCAGACCCACTGGATTTTGGATCTGTTGCTCCTCATGGTACCTGACCATAGCGAGGACCAGAACCAAGAACAGGAACACCACAACATTATGATGATCTCAATACAGACTCTGGATGAGGATGCCAAGATGCTGGCTGAGAAACTGGACTATTTTACCAGATACATCACCAGGTACCAGAAGTTTTTTTTACCTGTTTTTACAAACATTTAGGCAGATGCAGAATTTTGATACAGGGTGCACCTCTTACACTATACATGCTAATTAACAACACACAGAAATGGAATGATGGCTAAAGATTTAATGTAACTTTGACAGAAAATGTTTAACTGGGAGAGGATCAGTAGAGGAGGATTTACTCCAGGATTTATTCATCAAAAAATATTTGTTTCTGACTTCAGCTCTTGCAAGCTGATTCTGGAGGAACAGATTCTGCAGAACCCACATGCTGTTGAGGGTAAAAATGAGATGGATGAGTACAGAAGGCTGCAGGTAAACATTTTTCAGATGCAGAATTAAATAAATAGCAAATAATTGATAATAATATCAAGACTGCATGTTTCATAAACATGAAGTAATCATTGCTTGAGGTACGTCACAATGATACAGCTTAACCCATCAAAGCCAAAACCGCTGTTTTACTCTGCTGTAAAGCATTACAAGACTCCAGAAGAGGGCGCCAAAGGATAGTTACAGATGTATGCTTTGCACCACAGACACCTGTGCTGTGTGTGTGTGTGTGTGTGTGTGTGTGTGTGTGTGTGTGTGTGTGTGTGTGTGTGTGTTGTTGTGAACGTATGTCCTCAGAGGGACTGCATTGATATTGTGGAGACCTGTATAATCCTGCTGTCAGGAGTGAAAAGCGGCCCTGTGGAGCCGCTTGCCAGACAGGCTGACCCCGCCTCCAGCAGTGATGCCCTGGCCTATCCAGCAGACAGCATGGTGAATGTGGTGAGGAGTTGAGAAAAATACAACCCACACTGATAGACCTAATTTGTTATAGTTCATCAATGATTAAATTAATTTAACTTTTAAACAAGTTTGCTGAAGTTGCTTATATATTTTGGTTATCTCTTCATTATTGGAGAAATGACTTGAAAGCCTAGGATCAGGTGACAGTGATACTGGTATTATAGTGAAGTAGAGCTGACATTAGAAGAGATATTGCTATTGATCCGGTATAAGATTTTACTGTATTCAAGGCTTGACACTGGCATCAGTTACCCAATGAAATTACAATCACCTCAACAAAGAGTTTGATATCTGGAATATGTGACAAATTACCTTTGTCAGAATCACAAGTCAGTGTTGTATATGTGTGTGTGTGTGTGTGTGTGTGTATGTATGTATGTATTTACAGGTCAACAAAGAGGTTTCAGTAGAGCCTACAGTAGACCGTGAGGTCAAGGATAAGACTGAGGCAGAACCAAGAGAGGTGAGTCATATTAACACCTGTTAAGTAAAGTAAAGTGAAAAGCTGCCCTACAACCCTTTAGATTATGCTGTTAATCTGTACAGTATGTCTGTTACTGGACATACTGTAGATGTACAAGTTTATCCAAACATTTTGATAATTAATACTTTTCTAGTGTTTTAAAGTTGGAGTAAGAGAAAAGGCATCATTGTCAAGGGAAGCAGGCTGTTCTAGTAGTTAGACAGTCCACTGAAAGCTTAACTTAGCAAGGCACTGAATTTGCACTGTTAGTGAGTCCAGCAACAAATCTATGAACCCTTTGTCATTGTTTGTAGCCTCTTTTCAGATGATTGTTTGCTAAAATATTTTTTGTTTTATGAAGTCTGAAAGGGGTATACTTTTGATTAGTGTGCCCCTGACTATGGTATAAAATACCTATTATGTAGGTTGAGTTATTTTATTTATTTAATTACCAACCAATTTGTTACCAAATGAATGTTAATCAATTGATAATGACAAGGGCAGTGATGGTACTCGTGTTTCTCCACTGTGCACTGCTGAAGAACACGAAACAAAACAAGAGGTTTGTCAAGATTTAATATAGTTTCCATGTGTACTTGTACTGTGTAGTCTGCAGTCTGATCTGAAAACACAAAAATACTGGGCTTGTCTTTTACAGTGAAATTAGACATTTATGGTACATTGTGGAGATTTTACAGCTGTGTATGATAATAGACAAAATATGATAAACATGTATATGCAATAATTGTTCCCTCAGGTCAAAACCTCTTTGGAGTATCTAGGAAGATTTGTGTTAAAGACAGAGCAGATTTAAAGAATTAAATAAACTCTTGAGCAATGCAGAGATTTTTACAAATGAGTCTTATCGAAGGATCGCAATTTCTTTCACATGTTCATTGTACAGTATTAACTAGACTAACTTGCAAAAAAATAAAAAGTGTTGTTGTGCTGCAGGGGGAGCTAACGGTTTGTGAGAGTCCAGTTGTGAAGCTGATTGGCTATGATGGAGACATTACACAAAGAAAGCTGGGAGAGAGCCATGCCTACCTGAATGGGGTAAGAAAATGAAATCACACGATTTTTCAGTGTCATACCTTTCGCTGTGTAAAGAACTGCACAAACGGTCTGTTTATTTCTCTGACCATCTGTCTGTTTGTCTCTGTCAGGCTGAGGAGTTGGTTGTGTTTCCATTGACAGATGAAGCCCAGAAAGCTTTTAGTGATCTGACCACAGTAGGATTACTGCAGCAGGAACTGCAGTAAGTTAACATTCTTATGGTTGAGTGGAACAGTGATAATGTTTATCCAAACTGTCACTGATTTTTTGACCGCTCCAAAAAGGGTGACAGTGATCAATGTAGATCCAGTTATTGAAAGATTTTCCATGAACTGTTTGTACTTGCTGTTTTGTGACACACAGTAAGGGATATTTCTTTTTTGTTTAAAATAAAAACTGGGAAGCTTGCATGAGCTGCAGTTGACACCATGACTGAATATTCATGCTTTTGTATTGCCTCTCATAATTAGTGAAAAAGACACTTTTATACCTTGCAGACTCAAGTAGAGTTTATTTGGCAAAATCCCATCAGAAGGGCAACAAGGAAATACATTTATCCGATTTGCTGTCCAGTTCAGCAGTGTTGGAAGAAGTACTCAGATCCTTTACTTAAGTAGAAGTACCAATACAACAATGCAAACACTCCAGTCTAATTATTATTAGAATGTTAATACTGATGCATCACTGTGTAAACATTTTACTGTTATAGCTGCTTGAGACAGAGCTAGTTTTAACTACTTTTATATACAGTTATCTAGTTTAGTCCAGAGTTTTGTGGCCCTTCGAAGGGTCACAAGATAAAGGGGTCGCAAGATGATTCATGGGAGAGGAAAGAAAAAAAGAAAGTACTGATATGTACATTTGTCTTTTATTTTTTGGACTTTCTCTACTCTTTGATTTTTAATGACATTTTGGATAATTTGAAATTAAGAGGGCAAATGTTTCATTGTGGAAATAAGTTTTTTTAAATGTCCACACATCAACTGAGTTTCTGTAGTTTTTCAGAAAGGAGGGTGGACCTTTATTGACTTGTGTACTGTATGTGCAGAGGATATCTAGGTTAGATTTCTCTCCATGTGTTTGTCAGTGATTCAGAGCTGCGGGTCCAGAGTGCCGAGCAGCGAGCCCTGAAGGCTGAGGAAGCCCTACAGGCAGCATTGGAGAAGATTCAGGACCTGGAGAAACAACTGCAGGGTCGGCCCAGTCTGGATCCCAAAAGAAGTAAAGGTACTGACTGAACAAGAAATTCTATAAACGTATAACTCAGGCAGAGAGACAGCAACAAAGTATTAAAGCATAGAGGTGGTATATGTCTTTGTTTCTATTGCAGAGAAAAAGAAAACGCCACCACCTTCCCCACCCCCAGTAACACCCCCAGCTCCTCCAAAGAAAACTTCAGCTGAAGCCAAACTAACAAGCAGCACCAAAAGGACCAAGAAACGGTGATCTGATGTGTGATCAGATGGTGTTACAACTTTATATGTATGGGAATGTCCAGTTATCACTTTTAGGTTTTTAGGACATAAAACATAAAACACAACAATAAACAAAAAGTACCATTTGCCAGGGTAAATATAAGTATAAAATATTTCCACTATCACAAGGTCACCGATGTCACCATTTATATAATGGCTTGTTGTGGTTTTGCTTAACATTGGGATATGTCTTTGAACTCTATGTAAAGGCAAAATAGTTTTTGTTACCTTCCAAAAAATAAAGTCTCTGCAGATATTTCAAAAGGTTAAGTCTTTCCCCCCAGGCACTTTGGAAAACATTTAACATTAGCTCATATTTTAAGTTATACTTAAATAAACAAAATCATTTGGCTAGAAGGTTACTTTCTGTAACATGATCAAAATCTCCTGAAACTTTACCATAACACCCTCACTTCAATTAGGTGTTCAATAATTAATTATAACATTTCACAAATAATAACATTTCATCTTATAACAGTCACATGTCACATCATTGGCGAGTCTGTCTCTGTATCCCCCTCTCCTTCTCCATCCACAGAATGGGGAGGAGGGGGTGGTAGGGATGAGAGATCAGGGGTCACGCTGAGGAGATCTGGGGGTAGTGGAAGGACCAGGGCAGGATGGAGGAGACGGAGGGAAGCCCTGAACCCCTCCCAGGCATCTCTTTCCCCTTCTGCTGCTTTTACCTGGAGGAGAGATGGCCTGCTGTTTGAAACACGTTTGCTTTACAAATGCTGCTGAGAAACCAGAAGTGGTCTCACTTGCAGGGGTAAAGAACCATTGTTTTGCAGGCTAAACTAAGGCTATGCTCTGGACTGGAAAAACATAGCAAGATGGTTTGATGGTGTGTTTAAAATGTATCAGCTATCTTAGGTAGAAGTTTAATGTTCTTAAAGTTTTACAATTAAAGCTGATGTCATACAAATAATATTTAAAATGCAAAAACAAGCATTAGAATATAAAACAAACAAAATAAAGCATTAGGTTACAAAAGGCTGCTATAGTTACTTACTCTGACTTGGTGTTGTCTCTTGGCCTCAACCTCACCAGCTAGACTCTGCTGTAACTCCACAGGACAACTGAGCTCGTCTCTGACAGAAAATCAAACACAAGCCTGGTCAGCAGGAAGATCACAGTATGCTACAAATCTCTAGATTCCTCTTGGCCATTTTACCTGGAAAAATCACTGCTTGCAGAGGAAAAATCATTTGCACACAGAAAGTGGATGTATTTTTCAGAAGCACTGCCACCTCTTTGGATTGTACATATCAGCTTCTTTTTCTTCGGGGCTTATAGGTTTCTTCAAAAATCCACTAGATTCTCTAGCCAACTGGTAAAATCCGATTTTGCTGTCAGGCCATCAGAATCAAGAGCTTCTTCCTGTAGCTACTGTTTTGCACTAATGTTAAACAATCATACTTGGTCACCCAGAGTGCCACAGGATGTAATATGCTTTTTGATTTTTAGTTTTGGCTTCTACTTACTAAATGAAGTGTATGCAGCGGAGGAAGATTAATACAAAACAGATAATCTAGAGCAAATGACCAGTCTTACATGTCTGCTCTCTCCACCCTGATGCCCCAGCGGCAAGCAACAGCGTCAACAGCTGCTTGTATTTTCTGTCCGATCCTCCTCCTGTGCAGCAGGATGTGGCTGAATGTGTGATGGGCAAGAATGTCTCTGACCACTGCCTGGACCAGAGTCTGCAGCACTGTGGTGAGACTAGACAGAGCTGCGCTGCACAAAGCCACGTTCTCTATCTGGTAATAACAAACTGCACTCAGCTCTGGCCTCACCAAGTCCTTTGTCACTACCTGGGTACAGACATATAAGAAAAATATGACAAATAAATTTGATCTCTTTATGGAGATTTAATCTATGTTCAGGGAAAGCAAGGTACATATACAGAAAACAGTTCATTTAGTAGTAATTTTTACGTTTGGAGCTAAATGTGAATATGTTAGTTGTGTTTTTGCTTATTGTTCTGTACCGTGTGAGGAGGAACCTTCAGCATTTTCAGTCGGATGTCAACCTTGTGACACACATCAAGTAGTGGGAGGTAGAAAAGAAGGCCTGGAGAGGGAAGGGAGAAGGGTTACATCCAAGGACAGGTGCTCTTTTTAAAAATGTTTTTGCTATTACTTTGGTGTGATAGAAAACATTCAGATCTCAGACTAAAACATTTAAACTAACTGCGGGGTGTCCGAACCTTTCGTGACTCTGTCAGCTGTATGATCACACAATTCAAACACTGACACACATCCTCAGAAATAGCAAGTCAACTGTTTTGGCACATTGTTAATGTTAAATCACAGCTGACTGATGAGCATAAACGATTGCAGCAATAGGTGACAACCTGGTCCTCTGGGTCTTCCACGTAGTAGGTGACCCAGTCTGAAGATCACAGCTCTCTCATGCTCCCTCACTACCTGTCAATCGAAATTACAGACATCAGTCAGTCCATATGAATGGATGACCGTGATGGCTGAAATAGGCCTGCTGTTCAATGCTTTTGTTCAATAACATACAGTGTATCAGAAAGTACTTTAGTACATTGGATTATCAATTAAATAATGGCTATGAGGTGAAAATCCTAAATATAGCCCATTTTCATGCAAAAAGTCCCCAATATTCACTAATTTAATTTAATTTAAATTAAAGTTCATTTAACTTCTTGTTGAGGGGGGAAAGGTGGAAACAGTATTTTGACAATTAAGAGACATCTATCATTGAAAGTGTTTGGTTTCTGTTTGGTCTGTGGGGTAGTACGTACTTTGACACAAAACCAGATGGAAAGAGGGAGGAAGAGGAGAACCAGAGCCAAGACGAAGACCATCAGCAGCCACTCAAACACTCCCAGGTTCTTGCGCTTCAGACCTGCAGAGATCCACAGTATTTAGTGTGGAGAAATCCAACTAAGATGCTCAGATCAAATAGAATCAAGAGTCATTTTGCAAACAGCATTTTCACAAGAGTTGAGTTATGATGGGTCTATACAGAGAAAAATGCTCTAATCAACAAATTGCAAAGTTGAATTGAAGTTGAAATTGACATTCCTATTTATTTTATTATCTGTCATTTGTTTTCTAGAATGTATGCTTCAAGAAATTCAACATAAAGACAATTTCAGGCCACAGGATTACATATTTCTTTATCTTAAGAACAACACACTGGGAAATACTAAACAACCCACAAGAGAAATAAACCCACTGCTTAGCTTTCTTTAGATACAATGTACCAGGCTTTTCTTCAAGATTCAACTTACCATCCTCCTGCTCTGCTGCTTCCAGGAGCCCGAGGTTCTCCTCTTTGACCTCATCCTCTCTCACGCTGTCTATGTCCACCACAGTGGATTTCGCCTTCACTTCTGGCTCCTGCTCCACCGTCACCTCATTTGTATCTGGCTTCTCCTTTTGTAGCCTCTCTTTCCTCAGTGATGATGCCTCAGGGACCCGGCTTGCCTTCGGTGGCCTTTGTCGATGGCTTCTGGGAGGCACCAAGGCTCCCTTCTCCCTGTCCTTCTTAGGCGTCATTCTGGTTCTTGGTGGGTGACTGGGGTTGAAATTGAAATTGGAGGACTTCTCCATACTGGCTGGAGGCCCTGCAGTAAAGAGTATAGGAGTGATGGCTGTTGGGATGTTTCTGCTCGATAGATTAGTGTAGGATTTCCTTTTTAGGTGAAAGCAGAGAGGAAGGAGATATGTAGTGACTTTAACTGCAGTGTGTTGCTTCCTGTAGCCATCAGACAGAATAGGTGGATGGTAAATCAGGAGGACTGTTTGAATGTGGGAGTTTCAGAGCAGTGGGAGTGCCACTTACCACCCTCTCTGTTCTTCCCATAATTTCAGGTCAGTGAACTTTTGTATGTTGTCAAAGCAGCAAATTAAAAAATGCATTTTAATAATAATGTGAAAAAACATCACGGATATGGTAATATTATTAAGTTGTGATGGACAGGGCCTCTCTTGATTTATAAGCCAAAAAATACCTCTCTGTCCTCCTTTTTCCCAAAATCAGTGTGGCTTTATCACATACAATCAAAACATGCAGATTGCTGGTTGAGTTTATGTCAGCAATATTCTCTTTCATCTACTAGCATTATTCTTTGCTAACTCTTATCCAAATGCTCTAACAAGGGTAAAACACAGTATCGTATTTATGGTACTCTTCACTCCATCCAATGTTTTATTTAGCTGTTACATCGTAGAAGCCTTTGATTCTGTCACAGAAACATCAAAATCTGTCTAACTCTGTCTTGTAGGGACATGTTTTTACCATTTATGCCATTAAATCATGCATAGGCTATGCTATTTGAGTGCATGCATATAAAATATAAAACATCCACACATATTGTATTAAAACATTAATAGCCCTAAATCTGTGTGTCTCTGGGTCAATTTGTTTGAATTGCATTGCACACTGGTAAAACCAGTGCCATCCAGAAAGGTCTGTAGTCCAGCATTCAGAGCTTACTATTTGGACAAACTGTCAGTGGAGCTCAGGGAGTCACAGTGTGTCTTCAATGGGAATGTGCAGACTCAGACCTCTCCTTTCCAAAGAGCTGATGTCGTTTTTTCTCTGTTTTTACAGGAAAAAGTCACCCTATCCTCCCAAATGCATCCTTAATTAATTCTGGGGCCCACACTTTGGAATGGAATCACTAATGGACGTCCTCAGTAATTGTCTGCAAACCCAGGCAAAGGGGCCTCAAATCAAGTGTAAGCCTTTGCAGAACTAGTGGTCAAGTTCCTTGTGATCAGCAGGGCCATGCTAAATGTCAGTAAATATGGCACTTGAATCAAAGTGTCTAATTGATAAGCAAGGAATATCCTGATATCTGGATACTATGCTCTGGGGAAAAAGCTCATTTTTGCAATGTATTAACTATATTCATATATTTTTTAGTTATGTGCACATACAAATAATTTGAAAGATATAAATGCATATTTACAAAATCATAAAAGTTTATTTAAAAAATAGCGTTTATTATGTGCACCGACATGTGTATCTTTGACAGGTTAGACGATATCCTAGAGCAATACACTCCACAAAGCTAAATTAAGGATCGTCCTGCTCTAAGTCATCACTGCACTAATCAGAAAATTAGCCACGGCTTTCTTTTGAGCTAAGTTAGACAGCTTAACTTCTGTGTTGGCAGCGCTGCCACGGTTACGTAACGTTAACTGCAAGATAAGTTAGCGTGACAATTAATTCTAACTTTGCACGCAAACTGAAAGAAACGGCTTTGTTTCTTTATTTGTTGTAAGCTGTTATTTGGCAGAGGTGCTGGTTAGTAACTAGTTATTTAGTTAACCTTTGCAAACAAAGTACACGGCCCTTTGTACTTGTGTTGCTACCAACCAACGTGTGCGTTTATCTGCTAGCACCAGGTGTGGAGAGTGGAGGAAGGAAAGGAAAGGTCAACATTTATATCGTGCGGGGATGTGGTGAAGATATTGAAGACTTCAGGTAATATTATGTTCACAGTAATTTTGCAACAATTCTAATAAGACATGACTGTTCTGCGCCTTGTATTTAAATATATTATCATTAAATGTATTTAAATTTGCAGCCGTGGCATAACTTACAACTAACGTTAAGTTAACGTTACAGTATTTTAATGGATCCCGGGCCCAACCTACAGAGGTTTTTGTTGGTGGGTGGAGGCTAACATTAGCGTTAACTTTAGCTATGTAACAGTTGAATCACGCGCAATTAGAGGGGTTGTGTCTGTGCAGAGCTCAATTAGCGTTAGCAACTAGGTTTTTGGGTCTGTAATGGGTAACGTTACTAAAAAACAGCAGTTGCACCACTGAGACAAGTTACATCAAAGCTAACGTTAATGCGCACGGTTACCATGATGATGGAACTTATCTTTGAATCATGGTGCAATAAATTTTAGTAGCAGCCGTTAGAAACTAAGTTAAAAAAGCTAGTAGTTAAACCTCTAGCGGCGACTTTACACCCTAACTTGGGAGAGAACTTACACACAGCTGGTGCAACCCAGTGCTGACATTTTAAAAGATGAATCCATGCGCAAAACTGACCATATCATTTTGTGTTTAATAAAACAACTTTATTTCCGCATTGTGGACTGCGGTTGGGTTCAGGGTGCACAGTATGCTTTGTTCCGTTTGCCCTCCTGCTGTGTTCTCCAGATGTCAGCAGACAAGATGAACAAGGAAGACGTTTTGACAAAGCTGAAGAGGGATGTCCGTTCTTTGCTCATTTCATCTAAGACGGGCTTGGACCCTGATCAGCTCAGGCGAGACTATGTCACCATGTTGGGGCATCCCATGCCCCTGAAACTCCTGGGCTTCAGAAACATCATGGATATGGTGAAGGAGATACCTGACGTGGTCTCAATTAATTTCAGGGCAGATGGCAGCATATTCTTAAAGGGTAGAGTCCCTTTTTTTCATTTGAGTATGAGTTTGAATTTGCACTGTTTCAGTTAAACATTTAGGAAATACATGAATATGTTAGTAGCATTTGATGCATAAGCCCTCTCAAACGTTTGCCTATCAACACCTGAACAATGTCTTGTACTTAATGCTCTCACCTTTTATATGTCCGCCATCGCAGCTATTGGTGACGAGTCCACCCGAAACATAGAGGAGCTGGTAGCTAAGCAGCGCATGTCCAAGAAGGTCAGGAGGGGAGGGGTCAGCTACTTCTCACCCCGCTACAGCTTCCCGACCCCCTCTGTGGTCCTTCCCAGAAGAGGTCGCGCTCCCATGGCTCTCCATGCTCAGCTGAGGGCACAGCTCCGTCTACTGCTCTCCCAGGTATAACTTGAACATACCCTGTGAAGTTTATTTATAAACACACAGCTTTTTTTTTTTTACATTCATTGTTTCTCACCAACAAGAATTGTGTGTGTCCTCCATAATGAGGTGTGCTGTTTGGGTCTGTTATTTTTCAGCTGTTTCATTAAAATATATCAAGGACCAGAATCACAGAGTCTATGCCAACCCTTCTTTCCCTGAAATGGGTCAAATATAATCAAAATGAGAGGATTTTTCTTGCAATGTCAAACATACCCTACTAAATCAGAGAAGTAAAGGCCTGGCTGACTTTTTCATCTATAAATCATGTAGCTCTGTTACTGCAAAATGTTGTCTAGTTTGAAGTAAGGATGCAGCTGCTCTTCCAGGGTCCACTCATGTTGTCAGATTTGGAGGCCTGCTACCTGCGCTGTTTCGGCCACCCGCTGCGTGTCCACAACTACGGCTTCTACTCCACTGGAGAGATGCTGGAGGCAGCGTCAGATCTGATCCTTATCCAAAATGTCAGGCTGGGCTCGATTCTGACCCTGAGGGAACATATGGTGCCCAGGCCACTGCTTAGACCGTGCAGTTTGCCAAGGAGGACATCACCAGTACAGTCGCAACCGCCTGGAACTGACAAGTTAGCCTTCAAAAGGCCAGACACCAGTGCTAAGACACCAACAATAGCCCCAGGTGTGTTATTAGAGAGCAAGGTTTACACAGGCGGTAAATCCATGAGTTTTTTTGAGACACATCCTGCTAGAATATGTCTCTAAAAGCAGTCCATATCCAGTGTCTTTATGTTGCATTTTTGAGATTGCATAGCTATGTAATCTGTCCACTGTGCATGGATTGGCTAAATGTTCATAGGGTTATTACGTCAGTAATGACAGACCAACACCCCATTCATACATTCAATTATTTTATTGTAAGTTTTGCACAGAAAAGCACTGAGCAGGGCTCCTCATGTTGTGAAGCCATGTCATCATAGTTTTGAAATGCCTTTGTCATTTTTTTCCAAATGAAGCCCTGGTGAGTCCTCTGAACCAGCGCTCTGCTGAGACTACCTCGGGCTCTGTCTGTAAAGCGTCAACAAGTGTCAGTAAAAAGCCAGAGGTGGTTGAGAAGGAACAGGCAGACCCAGAGCTCCAGGAAGGTTGCCTCTTTGAGAAAAATGTCCTCAAGGTTTGTTCTCATTGAAAACAAGAAAATGTAGTACCTGTCCTGCACTTGCAGCTTGTTGCTTGAAACAAGACATGAGATCAAGAAATGAGTGAAAAAGAGACAACACATGGCTATTTGAAGGAGCATTTATCCGATGTTCTGTTGTTATCAGGTCTTACTGCATAAACTGGATACACAGACAAAACTTCATCAGGTGGCAAAATACAGGAAACTAGTATGAGAAAGAATAGAAAATTGGTGTAGGAAAAGTGTTTGTCAGTTGTGTGTTGCAGCTACAACCTAAAGACTTGTTGTCGTCACATGGAGCTTCAGAATTAATTTCAGAATGGATTGGTCAGGATTAATTGTGGCATCCCAGCAAAATACAGCAAATACTTCTATATCTATAAGAACAATGGGGGGGAAATATTTTGTGAACAGTTGTTTGTTTTAAGTACAATTATCTTTGTTCTTTTTACTTAAATTCTACATCAGTTGGAGGAGGAGCTTCGCCAGCAAATCCTGGAGAATGGCATTGCTGGCACCATTAGTCAGGAGCTGAAGGACAAGCTACGAAAGGTCAGACTTCCTGTTACTTTATAAGCAGATGTGTTAGTGTCACTAGTGACTACAAAACTCTGCTATGCTTTGCTTAAATAGGAAAAATTGTTTTGGTACAAAGATAATGTAACGAAAATCTTCATATGATCATGACTGTCTGCAGGTTGTAGGTCAGACCAGTGGTGGATTATCGGTTCACGATCTGCCTGCTGAATTCAAGGTATAAAAATAGTCCTGCAGTGCTCTTGTTCACCTTCAGTTTGAGTAAAATTAGTCATGAACTTAAGATGTAATTTATTTGAGCAACTGGATTCAGTCCTTCCAGATTTAGTTCTCTGTTTTGGATCTGTTTCTTGAGTTTTTGAGCTCCTTACTGAAAGTAACACCCTCACATTCAGCTTACCTGCCCGTGATAGTGATTAGGAAGCGAGCAGTTTCAGGACAAGGCTGATTCTGTGTAATGAAGCAGAGCTCAGGTGATAATGAAAGATATGTGGTGATCTTACTGTGGATATCTCACCTGTTGAATTGGTTTTTGCTCCACAGAGGCTTTTTGGTGAGGACATCCCACTGCAACAGAGCGGCTTTGTCAGTGTCACTGAATTGGTTAGCGCCATGAGTGACACTTTCCACCTGAAACCTGCAGGGCGTGATAACGGAGAACACTGGATAGTCATGGACATACAGGACAGTGACATTGTGCAATCAGGTTGGATGTGCATGCAAATAGTAGCAGTCAATATCACCCTAATTACTTCAGTAAGTGTAACACCAGGCATTTTGATAAACAAAGTATATACTGGAACCATATTACTTATTTGCTTTCTATGCATCATTAGACATCGACATTTTACATGGGTAACCAAGTACGAATAAGGTTGGCTTGGAGGAATGGTGGAAAGTAGTGCACATTGAAAAATTATTTATTTGGTGGTTACACTAAGTGCTATCACCCGTTAATGTTGCTGTAAATATAAATGTGTTTATGGAGGTGTTTTTGAATGGAGAACCCCCTCTTTTTCCCCTTCTCTATTAGTTATTTATACTCTACCAGTGTCTGAGTACAGCAGTCTGTGTTTGGTTCTGCAATCAATACCTTTTTTATCAATGGCCTGTTCTAATAAATGGTTGTGTGTTAGATTCCATGTGACAAAGTTGTCGTGTGGTCGTTTTCAACTAATATTTCAATTTTGTAGACTCAAAGGAGCTGCCATCTAAAAGCTACTACCTGAAGTATGGAGAGTCTCCTTGGGACGGCAAACATGGAGGAGACAATGATAATATCACAGCAGACGACGAGAACAAGGAGCTAGAGAACAGTACCAGTTCCAAGATCCAAGATATGGTTAGGCAACATCTTTTTCATTATGTCATTTTACACGATAAGGACAATCTTTGAGAGACCTAAAGGAAGATATTGTTAAGTAATTATAGCATCACATGATGTGATGTCAGTGCAAATCATGAATTGCATTTAACAAGCATGTGTCAATGCCCCATTATCAGTGTACTTTGC
The DNA here is from genome assembly GCF_021292245.1 of Micropterus dolomieu. Lineage (NCBI taxonomy): Eukaryota > Metazoa > Chordata > Actinopteri > Centrarchiformes > Centrarchidae > Micropterus > Micropterus dolomieu. The sequence goes on from NC_060154.1 coordinate 10,157,257, forward strand.
TGTGTACCACTATCACTATCACTCTGCTTTTCATGTGTCCGCCTGTAGATGTCTGAGATGTACCCTGCTATTCCGACGCATTCCAGCCCTGCGGTGCCACTGGACGCCCTGCAGAGTCAGCGTCTCAAAAGACCGACACGGCGTGGTGCTCGAGAGCTAGTAGAAGTCATGGTGGAACAGGTGGAGTCGCCTGGGTATTTCCACATCCGCTTCAGCGAGAGTGAGGAGGCACGAGCTATGGAGGACATGATGATTGAGATGAGGTGGTAGACATGTTAGTGGCTGCTTATTCAAAAGATAATGTGCCACACTTTCTGTATCTATTGTGGCCGCTGTATTATTATGCATCCCCTTTGGAACTTCAGTTTAATCTATGTTGTGAAACATCACCAAATCAATCACTGTCAATATGAACGTCCTGATGCTGCTCTATGAGCAATGACATCTCTTGTTTCCTCTAGACGATGTTACACCTCTCCTGAGGTGTCAGGGCGCTACCGCCTCCCTGAGCGATTTGTCCGACGGGGTCAGGTCTGCTGCGTGTCACCCAAAGGAATGTGGTTCTACCGGGTGGTGATCCATCAGATCATCAGCCCCACTCAGGTCGAGGTGTACTATGTTGACTTTGGCGACATAACTGTGGTACAGAGAGCCAACCTCAAGTTTCTCAAGTAGGGCATCTCAGACATTTAAGCAGTTAAACAAAACCGCTACTACTACTGCTGATGCTGCTGAGCTGATCAGTGTCTGTGTTTTGTTGTGCTTTCTACAGTTCATCTCTCTGTTTTTCAGGTCATGTTATTCGGTTCTTCCAGCACAAGCTGTTCCATCATCACTTGCTGGAATTAAACCTACCACTGTGAGTCTGATAAGATAGCTAATGATCTATTCAGTTACCTGGCAAATGTGAGCTCTCTTCCATAGGTCTGCACTAACTTCTTGCTAATCATTATCAGGCTGATAATAACACACTGTGTATATATATGTGTATGTGTGCGCGCACTGAACAAAATTATAAATGCAACACTTTTGTTTTTGCCCCCATTCATCATGATCTGAACTCTGAATATTGTTCACAAATCTGTGTTAGTGAGCACTTCTCCTTTGCCGAGATAATCCATCCACCTCACAGGTGTGGCATATCAAGATGCTGATCAGACAGCATGGGTATTGCACAGGTGTGCCTTAGGCTGGTCACAATAAAATGTGCCCTTTCACTGTATTGGGGGGTTCGGAAACCAGTCAGTATCTGGTGTGACCACCATTTGCCTCACGCAGTACAACACATCTTCTTCGCATAGAGTTGATCAGGTTGTTGATCGTGGCCTGTGGAATGTTGGTCCACTCCTCTTCAATGGCTGTGCAGAGTTGCAGTCAGGTCGAGACCCCGATGAGGACGCCGAGCATGCAGATGAGCTTCCCTGAGACGGTTCCTGACAGTTTGTGCAAACCGATTGTTGCAGCAGCTGTCTGGGTGGCTGGTCTCAGACGATCTTGGAGGTGAAGATGCTGGATGTGGAGGTCCTGGGCTGGTGTGGTTACACGTGGTCTGCAGTTGTGAGACTGGTTGGATGTACTGCCAAATTCTCTGAAACGCCTTTGGAGAAGGCATATGGTAGAGAAATGAACATTCAATTCACAGGCAACAACTCTGGTGGACATTCCTGCAGTCAGCATGCCAATTGCACGCTCAAAACCTGCGACATCTGTGGCATTGTGCTATGTGATGAAACTGCACATTTTCGAGTGGCCTTTTATTGTGGCCAGCCTGTGGCACACCTGTGCAATACCCATGCTGTCTGATCAACTTCTTGATATGCCACACCTGTGAGGTGGATGGATTATCTCGGCAAAGGAGAAGTGCGCACTAACACAGATTTTGACCGATTTGTGAACAGTATTTGAGAGAAATAGGCCCTTTGTGTACATAGAGAAAGTCTTAGATCTTTGAGTTCAGCTTATGATGAATGGGGGCAAAAACAAAAGTGTTGCGTTTATAATTTTGTTCAGTGTAGAAAAATTCCCCTTTGTTAACCAGCTAGAGTGTGGAGCAGAGGATTTGGCAGACTTGGCAAAGTTTCTTTAAAAATTGCTCTCAGTTGTGCAGATTCATCTCCATAATCATATATTGGGCATCCAAATGTAGCTACAACCCTTTTCTAATAACAGTATTTGAGAATTAAACTTTAATTGAACCCACAGTCAATGTCCCCTCCAACACAAACTGCAGACTGACCTATCCTTAGCGCCCCAATTGTTAAACTTGTGAAATCTTCCTTCATGTTTGGAGTGTGGAAACACTCATCAGTGTTTCTCAAGAGTAGTCGTTTGCTGTGTTTCTTTATTTATTAATACTATATTTACAAACAAAATCATAGTGCAATAGCATTTGTGGTCATCAAGTGCCCTCTATCGTGGCATTTCATGTCAGTCCAACAAGAAAGTTAAAAACATGTCTTCAACAGTGTGCCTGAATAGTCTGGTGGTTAAGCTCTTGCCTTTCGGATCCAAAGGTTGAGAGTTCACATCCTGTTCCAGGATTATTAGCCAAATACAGCAAACCTGAGCAGACGTGTTTGCTGAGCAAGTCTGTGGCATACAATAAATTCTTTTTACCTGTAGGTGGCACTACATTATTCAAAAGAATTGCTGATGGAGCAGCAGTTTGCAGCGGTAGCAGCCACAGCTAAAAGCTGACAGCTCGCACATGCATCTTCTTTAGGAAATGCCCATTCTATTTGTAATTTTATCAGATTTTGATTACTTTTTTTCATATCCCACCAAACTCTTCATGATTAGTTATGTTTTAAAGTTCTATAAGAAAGGTATAAAAGCACAAAACAATGATTGGGTCCTGTATTGTTTAAAAAAGCAAGTAACCGTAGCAAGTAAGTAGTGTTCTGTACTTTCATCTTGCTGCTTGCAGATTTTTGCACTTGCTTATATGAATAAATCCAAACTGTCAAGCTGCAGATGTTATGAAATGTTCTGTTGCCATGGAGCTTTAATAATAAGAGTGGTGTTGTTTGGTCATTGCAGGGCAGATGGACTGCTGAGGCCACGGCTTCTTTCCGGAAGTTGTGCTGTGATCGCACCCTGGTGGGCGCTTTGGATAGTTACATTGGAGATGTGCTGCAGCTCTACCTGTGTGACACACATACTGATAACGACATCTACACCCACACTGTCCTGCTGAACCAGGGTCATGGGACAGCATGCAGCCGTGCAGCCAGTGCAGCAGTAAGCAACACACTCCTAACTATGGGTCAATCCGACTAAGGACAAATGTTGATGTGGCCATGCTCTGAGTAAAATATTGAAATACAGTTGATATATTTGATTGATATTTATACTTGTTCTATACAACCACTTTTAAATTACTTGTACTTCATTTTTCTTTCCATAGCTTTGTGTCCAGCTCAGCCCAGTGAGTCTCTACCTGGGGGAGGGAATGGTTGACTTGCCAGAGCTAGAAGAGGAGACCACTTCCTCCCCCATACCAGTAAACATGCAACAGTCAATGTCTGATTCCCCGAAGGTACTCTAAAAACACACACACAGTTAGCTGTTGCTGTTCCATGTGAACATCTTTTGAGGTTGCAGTACATCCAAACAGAACATTAGTGTCAGTACTGGGTTACTTAGATGTTTGTGGTGGATTTGCAGCTTTATGTCTCAATTGTTCCTTATCTATGAGCGCATTCTTTGTCACTTCTCTCCCTCCCGCTCTCACTTCCTTTTTCTCACGCAATCTTTTAATGTTGCTGTAAAGCTTTTATTCTCCACTGTCCATAGCTCTTATCTTACCAACCATGCTGTCAGTGCTGCAGGCCCACTGCAGCACCACGCACCCTCAACACATGCTGGCATGCACACACAGGCACAGAGTCAGTGTAGACACTCACATCAAACACACAGTCCAATGCTACTTAAGGAATAGTCACAGTTCGGAATGTCATAGCTTGTTGTTGGAGAATAAATAAGATGACAGCCAATCAGTTGGCTGCTTAATGGATATTGGATACAATATGTGTCCTTCATATTCATAAGAGTGGATGGTTGTTAAATTCAACATACAGCAGAGTTGATTTTACAGTGTTACTGTCGATGACTGTATTACATAAGCACCAGTTTTTTTGTTTATTGTTTTGGAGGCAAAATTATGAAACGAAAAGTATACTTTTACGAGCACAGATGGAACTACAAAGGCAGAACAATGAAATGATAAGGCAACAGTAAACCCTTTTCCCTGTTGACTAACCATTTATAATAACACTAAAAAACAGATTTTGAAATATATTTAATTGCTGTATCATGTTTGGGAGGGTTTTAGTCTTTTTTTAGCACTAAGGCTCGAAGCTCGGTCAGTTGTACTTTAATAGCTGTCATATTTACACAAAATGTATTAAATGAAGCTCTAAAAGTACCTTCATTGAAAATGTGACCTTTGCAGTGTTAAATAGTGCCTCTTTTTTATTGTAGGTGAAGGTTTTATTTTATAAGTAAAGTTTTCTTGTGACGATAATGGGGGCATTAATTTGGGTATTTCAGGAAACCCTGTAGCTGTTAGAACAATATCTGAGTTAACATGGTCACAAATCTATTGCCATGAATGTGAACAGCTTGTAAGTAGGCTCAGGTGACAGGCTGTTTTATGTTCATATATGCAGTCTCACCAGCTGAAATGAAATGAATGTAATTTTATGTTATATTGCATATTCAGTCTATCTAGTGTATGTTGGTTTATGAACTTATGAATCAAAGTGCTGTTAAAAAATTTCACTGTACAGTTAAATTAGTTGATTCTAAAGGAAACAGGAAATTTCTTGGTGTCTCAGGTTAAAGAGGAGGAGCTGCCCGCCCTAGAGTTTATTGAGGACAATGAGGTCAGCCGCCACATCCAGGTATGACCATCTGACACCTTGTCCACACCCACACCACCACTGCCTTCATTCCACGTACTTGCAAATCTTAGATGATTTAAGTATCTGTGTGGTACTTCATTTACCATGTTGTTGGTTTGTTTGTTCAGCATCTGTATTGCAACACCAACTGAAAAAGTGGTGAACTGAAAGACTGAGTAGAAATCTTGCAGTGTAAACTGGTTTAATTGATTGAGTGTACGCCAATAAACATAAATAAACAGTTATTAATAGCAATTTTTGTAATTGGAGCCTTGCCTTCATAAGGTTAAGACTTTTCAGTGTTTATATCAAGTTGCCAGTGAAATACAACTCAGGTTATTGTGTTGTGGATTGGTGATTCACACTGCGTTTCTACCTATTTTAAATAAAGCATAAATGGAGTAAGATAGATAATGACCTGCTGCGCCACATGATGGTTCACGCGCACAGCGGCACAGACAGTAACTGAATTGTCACAGCCACACACACGCTAAAATATGTCATCGGCGTGGAAGCTCTTCACCATGAGTGAAGAAGACACAACATTTGCAATTTGTAATACCTGCAAGGTTAAAATAAGCTCTGTTTCTATGTACAGAATTTACTTGGGTTGACCACCCAGGTTTATTAACAGCCGCCACATATGTTTGGCAGAGAAACAGAGAGAGAGAAACAATCCGTGTTATTGTAGTAGAAGGCACAGAGACGGTGGATATTTTAAAGCACAGACCAGTTAAAGCAACAGTGAACACAACTGTTGGTGCAGTTGACATTCAGTATCACGGTGATATTGCTTGTTTCAGAAAGCTCTATCCAGTAACCTAACCTAGAGCACTTTTTATTTTGAGATGTTTGAGTGAGAGAAAGTTCTTGTAACCTGTTTGTCTTGTTTATTTATGTCTTGTTCGGGGTAAGGACGCCAACCTGTTCAATGCTCTGCTGTATGACCAGACCCTCAGTAGTTGTAAATTGAGCAAGAAATCGCCTCCTACCAACCGTTCCAGTCCCACTTCCAGCCCTCTTGTCCCTCCAGATTTGATCCAGACCAGGACAAGCCCAGCCCAGCTCACCCCAGCTGATTTTAAAGTGAGAAGACATTAGTTGGTTTAATGGAAGCAAAGTCATTGTGGATTTATGTTTTTTGTAAAGCACTTACACAAAGCACTAATAGAGTAAGTGATGGTCTTTTTTGTCCATTAAAGAAACTTTACTCTGTTCTCAGACACTGAGCTTGACTCCGTCACCAACTCCATCCAACATAAATTTTAGCTCATGCTGTCTGACACACAAGAAGAGGAGCAGCACCAGCCCAAAGTCACTGAGCCCTCATTGGTCAGGCCACCTCCGATCCTGAGGACCTTGAGCCTCCACACCCCTAACCTGGGCCAGGGTACATATACATGCATACTAATTTAGTTTTTGCAAGTTGATAATGTGCACATAAGTTATGACCTAAAGAATCCAAGCTTAAGTATTAAAATTCGAAGTGAGTAATTGCAGCAGATTCATATAAATAATTTGCTTCTTTTTTTTTTGTAGAGTGACAAATTTGATTTTGCCATTTGAATTGTTTTTGAATGGCAACAACAGTACTTTAACCCTAACCCTTCAAATTCATAGTTTTCACACGACGTCACATTCCAATGAAAACGCTTCCTTGGAGGGCAATAAAACGTTATTTTCCGCTGCTCGCCAACCAGGAAACAAGTACTTTTGCGTTGCCAAAATGTTGGATGGTTGTGCTTTCGGATGCACTAATTGACGAGGCAAGCCTGAGCTGTGTTAGGTGAGGGATACCCCTCAAGGTAAACGTAAACATTACCACAGTCAAGCGCTGGCAGGGACCTGGCGGTTTGTATGAATTGTAGAAAGATTACACTGGAGCAAAAGTGCTAATGAACATACAAAGGCTTGCCTTGTCCCTTGCACACACACTCATTTTCTAATAGGATTATACAATGACCTTCAATAACCTGCACATGTATACACAGAGAGAGAGAGAAGCCTTCAGTGAAATTAGTGGGTGTTGATGTAGAGAGGATGTATTGATTTTAATCCTGCTGCTTGCAGTGGTGGATATACCTGCCCTGAGAACCTGACACAGATTCAATTAGACCTGTTACCAAAGCTATTTGACCCAACAAGCTGCTTTCATTTGATTGCATTGCATTGCGTTTGTCCTGATATCAATACACTGATGCTTCACCGTGCTTCTACTTCTGCACACTATGAATGGGGAAAAAAAAGCAAGGCAAACTGGGTCAAGGCAGATTTATCTACAAATCGCTTTTTGTGAACTGTAGCGTTACAATGTGCTTTACACAGCTGCAAAATACAGATAAAAACACAAGATAGAAACAAGAATTAGCACACAAGAGATTAGAGGATATGATATTTGAGTGTGTGTGTATTGTGAATACACATTTGACACATTCTGAAAACCTGCTGAATATATTCCCTGTAGTAGCTGTAATGTTCAAGAGTACTCAGGGTATGCTTTGTACACACTAACATCACTGTCTGGTGTGGGTGCAGGTCCAACAGAGCACAATTCTGACCACAACTCGCAGTAGCATCGTGAGACTCACTTTTTGTCTGCGACTTTATTAAAAATGGCCCATTAAATTTTATTTATACGATTAAGTGTACTACAGACAACTTTGTTCAAGTGGTTCACAATAAAATGATGGTTATTGATGAAGTTATGTATGATAAAACACAACTGATTTATCAAGTATCAAGGCATGTTGACAATGTAATACTTCATAGAATTTCACTGTTTATGTAGTTCGCTCACTTTTTTCCTAAGCTAAGCGGTCGCATCACCATTCAAAGACACTTCGATATGTACAATAGGTAAACACATCGCTTTTTATACTGTTGTGACGTTCAGCGCTGATTTAGTGGCTTTCGCAGAAGTAGCGTACTGTGAATTCACTTAGACAATTTGTTGATAAAGATTGTTTGTGTGTATATGTGTGTGTGTGTGTGTGTGTGTGTGTGTATATACACACACTAAACATCTCTAATAGTAATGTCTTAATTATTGTTAATTAAATATGTTTTTTTTCTGTTGTCCAGGTGTACCTGTTTGTCCGCTCAATCTGCGTAACTCTGGCATTCTGTTTCCTCTGTTTGGGGCCAGGTAGTATGTGTCTCCTACATCCACCCCAAACCAAATCCCAACACAAGGAAATGAAAGTTAGTTTTCATGTAATTTTAATGTATTTTAGTTCAATTGTATGTTAGGTTTTATTTGGTAGTTTGATATTGGTGTAATTGTTGCACAGTTAAGTCTTTGAAGACTATAAAATATAATAAATGGATGGCTGCCCTTTTTTTAATGTGAATAAGCTTGTGAAAGGTTTTTGTTTAAAAAAAAAAAAAAAAAACTCTGTGTGAAGTGTTTTATCATTTTCTCAGAAGCCATCAAGGTGTTTGATTTGTTGAATGGTTTAATTTCCTTGTATGTTTAAATTGCTGTTCTGGACAGGGTTAAAAAAATTCAAAATGCTGTTATAATGGACATTGAAACATGTAAGTCAATGACAATTTTATTTCATATAATAAAATCTTATTTGATAGAATATTTGTCATGTAATTCTTTAGTATTGGGTTTTAGTAGTGGATGTTTCTTTCCACTTTTTCCTTCATCGCTTCAGTGGATCTAATGTCTGACATAAATATGCAGACCAGTTTTAAAACACAGTGCTCCTGGCCTCTTCTCACCCTGTCAAGTTTCTGATCCAGCACGTAGTCACTCATTTCTGTTTAGCTGTAAATGAACAGGCAGTCAAAACATGCTCTTCTGCTAGGAAATGTCAGAAGGCAAATACTGTTCTCTACTATCATTGGTGTAGGCTGAAGTCTACAAAATAGACTTCAAGAGTATTTTGTATTGTTTTAGCCACATTAGCAGGGTTCCACCAGGGGTGGCTATGTAGGTCTCACATTGGTAAATCCCTGAGTTTTCCTATACTGCCACCATGAGGTTGACATTTGTGGCTCTGAGTGAAATGTCTGAACAACTATTGGATGGATTGCCATAATATTTGTTAAAGACATCCATGTTGTATCTTACAGAGCTCATAGTACCTTATTTCTCTACTAGAACATTGCACTCCCAGAATGCAAGGTTTCTTGTGGTTCCTAGATTCTCCAAAAGTAGAATGGGAGCAAGAGCCTTCAGCTATCAAGCTCCTCTCCTGTGGAATCAGGTCCCAGTTTGGGTTAATTGAACAGCAGACTTTAAGACTTTACTTTCTGATAAATCTTTATATGTATGGCGAGCCCAGGTGAGCCCTGAACATCATCACCATGAACATGTCTTGCTCTGTAGAGTCTGGATCTGTGGTTGCAAGCCACCTACTGACCCATGTTCCTGCTTGACACCTGCTGCTACAATTATTATTATTATCATTAATATCAAGATGCTGATCAGACAGCATGGGTATTGCACAGGTGTGCCTTAGGCTGGCAACAATAAAAGGCCACTAGAAAATGTGCAGTTTCATCACATAGCACAATGCCACAGATGTCGCAGGTTTTGATCGTGCAATTGGCATGCTGACTGCAGGAATGTCCACCAGAGCTGTTGCCTGTGAATTGAATGTTCATTTCTCCACCATATGCCGTCTGCTGCAACAATCGGTTTGCATAACCCTGCACAAACTGTCAGGAACCACCTCAGGGAAGCTCATCTGCATGCTTGTCGGCCTTATCGGGGTCTTGACCTGACTGCAGTTTGTCGTCGTAACTGACATGGACCAATGCTCACATTCAGTGGTGTCTGACACTGTGGAGATGTGTTCTCTTTTAACTGTACAGGGCAGATGGCAGACAGCGACACCAGATACTGACTGGTTTCCGGACCCCCCAATACAGTGAAACTGCACATTTTCGAGTGGCCTTTTATTGCGGCCAGACTAAGGCTCACCTGTGCAATACCCATGCTGTCTGATCAGGATCTTGATATGCCACACCTGTGAGGTGGATGGATTATCTTGGCAAAAGAGAAGTGCTCACTGTTCTCTCTCTCTTTCTCTCTCACAAAGTGCTAGCTCATGGTGGGATTTGTTGGGTCTCTGTAAATAATATTACATGGTCTAAAGCTGCTGAATTGGCACTATAAATAAAATTGAATGTCCCCCTCAGGATGACGGTAATTACTTTGGTGCTAATTAGCAAAAGTTAACAGACTAACCTGGTGTACAAAGATGGTGAACTTTGTACACATACCCAACTTCAGAATGTTAGTGTTATCATTGTAAACATGTCAGGCACCGCCACTCAGCCTTGCTGCCAATTTGTCCCAGTGGCCACTCGGAATAATCCAACGAAAGAAATCCCCAGGGGCCCAAAAGGAGTCTACACAACAAAAAGACCTATAGAACACTATTATAAAAGTAAATAACTTTGATAGGACGCCTTGGACCAAAAACAAGGTAAATTACCTTTTGTACCTTGAAATTTTAACCCGTGATGGTTTTAAGTATGTAGAACTTTACCAGAGCCCACTGGAAAGTCTATGGTCCAAGGAGGAACGTATGAGTGGGGCCATGGTAGACATGCATGTGGGTAGAAGTAAATGAATGTGCGCCATTTTGGAATCTTGTATCCAGGTCCTGTAGTATATCCATGGTTAGCAGCATGCAGACATTAGCATGTAGCACAAAGCAGTGCTGTAACTTGGCTGTAGACTTAATCTTGCTTCCCTGCTGAATCCTACAATGTAGAACAAGTTGTAATGTAGTTTAAGAAATGCACCAGTCCCTTCTTTGATTTCAGTGTTGGTCCAGTAATTCTGCAGCTGTTGTGCCTTTCCTCTTTCTTGGCTGTACTTAGCTCATCAGGACAATGCCAATGTGACCTTCGGGAGGGAATTAATCCATACCTGCCCCATCCTGCCCAGTCATTCAGACTACTTTCGTTTATACACATCTGCTTTTCTGCATTTGACTTGCGTGACTCAGCTCCTCCAGTGAGGCTGCATGTGAACAACTGCATCTTAAAACCATGTCTTGGAGGGAATATGAATGACCAAAGAGACGAGATCAGCGCACAGGAATAATGAATAAAACAAAACGCCAAAGAAACCATCCCTAAACTCAATGACGCTCATTGCTGCGAGTCAAGGCACTGAGCAGAGCTAAAATGTATTCATGTCATTTAGCAGGGCCGCCAACACAACCCTATATAGATTCAAAGCCTCTCCACAATACCAATCCCACAATACTTTCTTCACTTCATTTTCCAATAATCTAATGTATATATCCTTCTGAATCTGATGGAGTGGCTACAACTTGAAACTAGAGCTCAGCAACCAAAATGTTCTCAGACTTATGAAGGTTAAAGCAGAATGTGGATTCTTGTATCCTGCTGGGCTGCCTGACCTTTCCTGGCTCAACCAATTAGCTTTCTAAAAGGCCCCTGATGAGAATAGCTCTTTATCTCACTCTAACACAACAACACAATGAAAAGCATTAACCTACATACCCTATAGACACACAATAATATTGTATAACCTACATTTACATACACAACAAATAGTGTATGTATGAAAACTCAAACCTTGTAACAAACCTTATCTCATGCATTTGCATGCAAACAAACAGTAAAAAAAAACTTTGTAAGTCAAGTAGGCCTACATGATAATCCAAACATACACGCACAGTGATGAAACAATGGCCATGTCCTGATTTTCGAGCAGACATACAATGGCAATGCTTTATGATCACACACAGCACTCATTTCTCAACACCAACACACAACAACAAAAAGCTTTTACAAATATACACACACGTTGCAAGGCATTGTGTGATTCAGCCTTCATTAGTGTCTGTATGTGTGTGTGTGGAGGACGGTGAGGGTTGGTATGGCAGACGCAAAGTAAACCTTATTAAGATGGAGAGTAATGTGGTTGCAGCTGAATTAGCAGCCAACAGCAGCAGAGCATCAGTGTGCTGAATGAACCTTGAAGATCAGATGGCTTTGATTTACAGTCGAGATCCTAAACCAAACAAGAAGGCTGTTTTTGCTTCACAGGGGTTGGTTTGCTGATTAGCTGAGTATGAGATGATGGGTACTATTGAACATCTGGTTGTTTGTCTCCAGTTTTTTACATTTAGAATACGTCACCCTAGTAGAAACTGTCATAATCTAATTACAAAATCATGCAGATGGATCACTGATGGTGTGATGAGCTCACAGTCAAACAGAAATGAACGGTGTCTACTCACTATTGTTGAGAGTCAGGTCTTGACTGTGCAAGACAAAGAACATAAATGTGGCCATTAGAGGGCAGTAGTGGAAGGTACAGTACATTTACTTGAGTACCGAACATGCGATTTTAATGTACTGTACTTGAGTACTCCACTGCATTTTACTTTACAGATTAACATTTTAGAAAAAAAAAAAACTCAAAAGCTAATGCATTTAATAAAGAACATAAAAAACATAAAGATAAAACTAGTGGTTCCCAAACTTTTTGACCTCTTACAAAAACAAGTGTTTTGGACAAATCCTACGAATCCATTGGGAAGATCATGTGAGTGCCGAATGCGGGCATGAAGCCACTGAGCGCTGAAATGGAAGATGATTGAGCACACATTTTCAATATGAATGCTTTGACAGGATCAAGACAACTATAACAACACGGTGATGACATGGGCACCAGAAGGGAGATGGAAGAGATGAAGACCAGTTTCAATGACCACCTCAGCCAAATACAAATGCCACTTACATTTATGCATTAGTAATAACATTTGTGATTTATAATTATGTCTCAGTCAAGGTCCATTTCTCTACAGAAAGAGTACTTTTACTTTTGATACTTTACACATGCTCATGATACATTTGTACTTTTACGTGGGTACAGTAGGATTTTGAACTTTTACATGTAACCTGGCATTTGTGATCAATACTTTTACTTCTGCCAGATGTGTATTTTATTACCTGAATGGTAATGATATTGTGTTTACGGTAAGTAAAATGCCACCCAAGTCTTAATGGAAATGTGGTTATAATAAAATTTTCACTGGTACTCTGGTAGACTAGTAATAGAGTTTTTTTTCTTTTCCACACATTAGAGAAATAAAAAACTAGAGGTAGGGCCATAGACTGTATGGGTAGGGCAGAATATTTGATATTGAGCTTAAAATGTGTCAACAGATACTGTTATTGATGTTGTCCTCAGTGTCAGTTGTCACAGTAATACAAAGGGCAGAAAATTATATCTCAGATTGCTAGTATTTTCTCTATTATCTAGTCTCTTCTTTGTTTAACAGCTTTTTCAGTTAGGGATTTCTACAGTGTTTTTGTCTGTCTGTGGTGGTGGATTTTCACACTGCTTAGTGGATCAGCTTTTTGACCATAATGTTTAGGAATGATTAGCTGCATAATCTGGTCTTCCTCTTCCCTTCCAACCATCCTTCCTACATTGCTCATTTTATTGTCTTCCCCGCAGCCCAGACCCGTTTGCAGCAAGCATTTTATTTGCTGTGGTTTTGGATTTTTGTAGGTTACTTGTAGGTATTTACGCTTGTGTTCTATCCATCCGTGTGCTTCTGCTGTATGTTAATGTGTGGGTGTGTCCATGTGTGCGTTGTAGTAAGGTGCTGTGTGTAAATTAGGGTGTATTAAGTCACACTCATGCACTGAGAGATCATTTCTAGAAGAGCGGCTTCTTTATTTTTATCCCTGTGTCAAAATCCTTATCTGCTGTATTAATTTGAAGACAATTCGAGGAAGAGCCTTCATTCTCCTGCTAATCCCTAAGGCCTCTAGTTCTGCTACTTCTACACACACACACACACACACATCAGCAGAAACAGCCCTCATAATTAAGCTTTTACACTCTACACATTTTATTTGCATTTATATGTCATGCTTAGTTAACAATTTCCTTTTCCCTCATACCAACTCCAAACAGTACTTTAATAATCATTACATGAACAAGAATGTGCCTTGATGATTTGTGTGTTTTAATCAAAAGACTAGTCTAAAAGGGCACGGGCCCATATTTGAAACCATGACATTCCCGTCAACTTTAAAGACAAAATGGAAAATGTGCTCATTAGTTTTCTTTGAAAATATCAATACCACTTTCATTACAGCTAGCCTGGCTCTGTCCAAAGTTTAAAATACTCCTACCAACACCTATACAATTCACTTATGAAATGTTACATTTTGTCTATTGAATTTATACACAGAAAAAATGTTAAAGAGACAATTTGTGGTTTTATGGGAAGTGCGTGCCATAGGGCCTACAACTTTGGGCAACCAGTGGCTGGTTGCAGTGACTTTCTGGACACCGCACGGTGAGCACTTAAATCCCCATTAAACTACCACTTGAAGTTTTTATGTTTCTTTAAACAAAGAAGATACATGCGGAAAATAATATAATTTAGATGTATTGATACTAGGCAGATTTTTTAGCTTTGGACAGAGTCAGTGCAGCTATTTCTGTCAAGAGATCATCACTGATCCATCTGACAATTTTGTCAACGTGTAAGCTAACCAGTAATGTTGATATTGAATGGACACTTTAGAACATTAGTGGCTATAGCAGTCATTACTTATTATGTTATTATTCTTTATTCTTTGTGTCTTACATTTTTACCTTTTTCTATCACCTGTCGTGAGGACCCTGCCCTTATGATTACTAGCCCCGCCTCCTGTCAGTCTTTACAGCTCTGAATTTATGGAGGCCTTGCAGAGAAGGAGAGAGGGAAAGAGTCGCCCTCATGACTGCACATTGTTGGTAAATGTTGTGTTTAAACCTTTCCCTATGAATGGACTGTAGAACAATCTGGTTTTCAGGAGGATCGGTGTCTGTAACTACTATGTTTATCCTCTCAGGAACTAATCTAATCTAATAGTGAGTGACCTAAACTCAAGAACAAAACAACACATCAGAATGGGACCATTTATATTTTTCTATTGTAGTTATATTGAATAAGACTTTTTCTCAGAAAAGTCTATGTCACAAAACTCAAAACACATTCATATACAAGCCACTTCAAGTGAAATCTTGTGTGAGGCGAGTTGTTGCAGGAAAACGACGGTGGGAACGTGAGACAGAGTTTGTTGTCACAAACTCCTCTCCCTCGTTTCCACTGGCCTCTCACGAGATTTCAGAGTGACAATTGTCCTTGAGCGAGACTTCAGTTTCTGGTTAAAAACAAAAGGTGTCAGCGGGAGTCACTCGTAAGAATCCTTTCCATGATGTTGTCAGGGTCCTCTTACAACAGTCTGAGCCTGTGAGTGGCAAAACAAACCACTTTCTGTGGATGTCATTTTGACAGGCACCCCTGCCCCAAGGAATACGTTGCAGCCACTGCAGCCGGTTTGTGGCTGCTGACTGAAGCCATCTACTGTATGGATTCAAAACTTTTTGTACATACTAGTCATTTCAACACAAAAATATGTGAAAATAGGGCCCTGGTTTAAAAATATTGAAATGATCCTTAAACATATCTTTGACATACATATAAATTTTAGGTCTTTTTCATGGGATTGTTTACAGTTTAAATTCAGTTTAGCATTGCAGTTTATTGTGTCCATCTTCTATATATCTGATATGCAAAAAAAAACCCACCACTTCCACCTGCAGTCATTCTGAACTACTCAGAGATTGTAAAGTGCAAAAAGTACCTTTACAATACATTGGCAAGAATTACAGCAAATTTGATATTTAAAAATTATCAAGTGTAAGTCCTTCTACACACCTATTGTCCAAATTCAAGTCAGCACAGGTTCCTCAGGCGACCTACTACAGTTCCTGCTGTTCTCTGCATGCTGTTCTCCACCTGGATGCAGATGTGGTCACCATAGTTTGCCAGCAGCATCCAGCTGCAGCTGAGCTCCAGGCTCAGTTAATATGCGATGGCACACACTGACAGTTCCATTAAACCATATTTATGGCAGCCACAAGTAATCGATATGCAGATACGCCAGGCTGTCCACATTCACACAATTGTCTTTGGTCCAGCAGTGCAATGCATCAAACTGCCATGCTCAGTGACAACAGAGACAATATACACCATCACTGGGTATTGTTTGTCCCCATAGATCCCTCTATCTGTCTTTTATCCTATCTTTCCTCCTCCATCTTTTCCTCATCCCTCTGTCTCTCTTGCTATCCTTCTGTATTTGAAGGAATACTTTAGTGTGTACTGAAGATTCTTCTTCTATAAAAGCTTATACACTATATCCATTAAACAAGCATGGTGAAAAGATATACTCTATGCAAGTTTATGTAAGGAGTGTGCCCTTCAATAAGTACTGTGAATATATAGTTGAGCCCTCTCTGCTCACTCCATTGTCCATCCCTTTGGTGCATTAGACAACAAAAGACACTCAGCTATACAGCATATCTGGGATGAGCAGGCTTAGACCTATTCATATAGAAAACGTCACAAATCAGCAGTGTGTTCTGCTTTACACAGCCGAGCAGTCTGAGCAGTCAGTGGGACAGTCAGTACGTAAAACTACAGTTCCCTTGCATGGGACACATCACTGTTCAACATAACGGCTGCATAGAGTTAAAAAAAAAAAATGCAAAGGAAAAGGGGTCAAGAGTGACAGAACATTGATGTTGGATGAATCTGTAAAACCTTGGATTACATTCAATGACAACCTTTTTTAATGCTCAGTTCTAGGCGACTACAGTACGGTTAAGGTTAGGAACAAATTGTGATTATGGAAAATATACACAATGGTTAAGGTTAGACAACTAAAACACTTCATTGTGGTTGGGTAAAGCTTGGCCAGCAACACCTACTAGTCGAATAAATATGAGCAAACAGGGGAAAATGTTGTGAAATTAGATGGAAAAACTGAACTCCATTCAGGCTAAAAACAGAGAGAAATAAACCATAATAACACTTGGCCAACAAAATGTAATTAGAGTTAGGAAAGGTCGTGTTTATGGGTTTTTATTTTTAAGTCAACATTAATTGCTGATCTGTGATGGGCCACAAACTCTTTCCTTCTGCATGACTGCCTATCTTTCAGCCATTTATGACACTTTTTTCTGCTTTCTGCTTTGCCATGAAATGTTGTCATTGATGCAGACATTGTGCCAGACTGTTTGGAGAAGAAGAAGAAGAAGAAGAAGAAGAGGGAGCTGACCCTGAAGGCAGAGCTTTTGATTTATCAGTCAAGACCACCCTCACCTATTGTCGTGAACTTTGGGTGAAAGAGTTAGATTGCCAATACAAGCCACCAAAATTAGTTCAAGCAGAGTCTGTGTCTTGGCTAACCCTTCGAAACGCAAGGGAAAAAAAGTCTTCCCTGAAAAAGTGCCCTGTATCCCTGCGACTTCCTGACTATGCTAGATTGCTGGTGGCTGATAGCGCAGAATATATTCTGTTCATTTATTTTGATTTGATTTTAGTTGCATATCTGCACTTGAGTTAGCATAGATAGATATTGATGTAAACAGATGTTGTCTGTCTTCAGTTTAGTGATGAAACTTTGTATTTAGAGAAAGAAGCACTGAATGAAGCGTAGATAGACCAGCAGGTCACCTGATGAATGGCTTCACTTACAGTCAGCAGCATAATGCTTAGTCATGATCAATCACCACCCACATGCCTTGACTCCTCTCTCCTCTTCTTTTCACCTTCTCTCGTCTTCTATTTAACCTTCTGCTCTCCTCTTTCCTCCTCTCTCCTTCCCATCTTTTCTCTGCAGTCCTCTGCTCATCTCCTGCTTTCCTACTCTACACTCTACTGCCTTTATTTTCCCTTTTCTTCTCCTGTCATATTTTCTCTCCTTTCCTCTCTCCTTTTCATCTCTTCTCCGCTGACTTGCCATCTTTGCAGGGCCAGATGAAATTGAAACATCAAAAGTAATAATTGTGTTTATTAAGTTATGTTTTAAAGTGAAATAAAGTTCTGTATATATTACAACATGATAACTAGAAATCCCTGTGGAACATAACGTCAGCACTAATCTTAAGACCTTGAATGTTTCAGGTTATATATGAAACCTGACTGACATTACCCATTTTTATGACTAGATTGAACCTCATGGAAAGGTGTTTAGTGTGAAAGAGGAGGAACATGTTGAGGAGGAATATGTTACCCACTACTGCTGATGTGCTTTGCTATGCTGTGGTAAAATTAAGCATTTGGCGACAACTAATAGAGCAAGCTCTAGGCCTGACCTTCCCGGTCAACAGTGGGGTTAGCAATGATAAGATCTGTAATGCTTAGGGAACCATGATTTCCAAATTAAGAGAAAACAGGGGAAACAATCACATAAAAATATTCAAAGTATCACTTTGAACCTTGTAAGTCACCCAAATGACTCATCCAAATAAACATACATATGTGCTTTTATTTCCTATCGTGAAATGGCATACAAAACAGAGTGAAAGTGTATGATAACTCCACTTACTTATTACCTTAAGTTTCTATGGTATAAATTCCAGGTAAAGTGTGATATCATCTTTTTTAAATGTGTTAAATGGCAAGACGAAGCCTAAATCAAGCTTAATGTAGAAAACTATTCATTACGTTATTTTAACCTTTTATACTAAGTCAGCAATTTTGATATGATTATCAGGAAATTGACAGCTATGCGTTTTTTTTTACTTGCTGGCATACTTGACTTCAACAGTTTAGAAAGATTGGGGTGGCAATGGTGCAGTGGACAAGACACTGTTATATCCAGTGGTCCATCTCCTCTGTTTACCTTTTGTTCTCTGCTGTTACCCCTGTTTTCCCCTGTGAGTCTGCTTGATTTGCAGGTGGGCGTGGCTCTCCTCCCTGGCTCCTCCACGCTGTCTTTACAAACCCGCACCTCGTTCCCAATCAACCGCCTGTTATCTACCCTGGTCCGGCACGCCACTATTTGCCAGATCGTCTGCATATCTCCAGTGGTACACACCTTGGCCTGCTACTCGTAGTAAACCTGCCTGCCTGCCTGCCTGCCTGCCCGCCTGCCCACCTGCTTCCCTTTCATCACTTCAGCCTAATCACCTTGGTCTGCTTTCCCTGTGTGGACCTGGATTGACTCCTTCGCCCCCTGTGAACCATATACGTTTATTCCTACAACAAACTCCCTTTGAATTGTGAACAGTGATCTGGCTCTATCATGCTTTTGGGTCCAGTTTTACATACACGTAACAGACACACCTTTGGTGTGGGAGACCCACTGTGACACATCCACCAATGTGTCCCTGAACAAGACACTTAACCCCTAGTTGCTCCAGAGGCATGCTGCCTCAGACATATGTATATATATATATATATATAATGTATATACCAATTGTAAGTCACTTTGGATGAACGAGTCAGCTGTATTAGTAAAATGTAAAGAAATCAGTTTAAGTGACATAGTCAAGCATCTAAAAGAGTGCCCTGCACATGCCCAATAAATGTTGTGTTTTGTTCAGTCTGGATGGCCATCTTTTAGAAAGCTATTTTTAAAAGTTTATTTGGACGAAAAGATTTGACATGTAAACTGATCTCTATTCACATTAGTGTCAGTACACTAAAATACCAGGGATAGGCAAGTCCAGATAAACATCAAGTCAGAGCTGCCTCCCAGCACAGGAAATAGCATTAGCTTTGTTGACACACACACACACACACACACACACACACACACTGACCTCTTCCTCCCCAGGTTTCCATAGAGATATTACTCACTCTTTACATGCTCCCTAATAGCTAACCTCGTGAAGGCTAGTGCGTGTGCATGCATTCATTCATTGTACAGTACATGTCATGTACATACCAAACCAGATGTGCAGCTTTATTAGATTTTATAGAGGCTCCACCTTCAGTGCCAGTACTCACTGGTTGGTGCACTGGTTTCAGCACTGCACTTCCCATAACCCACCTGTTCTTCTTCCGTCTCCATATTGAACTTGACTCTGGCTCGAGCTCATTACCTGTGATGGATAGCTTGTCTGGCAGACCGATTGAACAATTACAACATGCCGATGTTTAGTAAAATAAATGGTTAAAACCAGTCTCATCAATTCTCATCATAAACAATTAGCCGACAAGTTGTTGCAGCAGCACTTTTTCCAAGTTTAACACAATGTATTCTTGTATTTGCTGGAACATTAAAGTTATTTTTGAAACCACTGTCTGGATACTGATCTCCCGCTGAATCTGTGATCCAATAACTTGAACATAAGCCACTGCCAGTAAGGTGAGCTATTTAGTTGTTGTTTTTTTTCAAAAAACATTAAAAACATTACTAAAAATCTTGATATAGAATCCTTGAAATTAATCATGTTTTACTGGATAAACATCATTTGATTCTAGACAAATTTTTCAGTAGTGACGGTTGTGGATCACCTTTATTTTCTTTCTGTTCTTTCTTCTTTTACTTTGTTATCACGCTGATGTTAAGTGTTCATTTTTGTGATTCTTCTTTAATTAGGTTTTTGATGCTATAAAAAGGGATTTTCATGGCATGATTGACAGCTGAGCCCTGCTCGTAATTGAGTCAGCCAGGTTTATGGGCATGACCTTGATACCCCGGCTCAACCCTATTCACTATTGTGCAGATTCTGGTTCTGATGTCACACAGCACAAGATGGCAGCTCCAGAGTGGGAGGAAGTGGAGACACGTCACCAAAAGTCCTAAAATGTCTCTGACGTCACTCATCTTTATAGACAGTCCATGGATTAAACACACAAGATATAACATGTTAATGTGTGAGGTTTAGAGGTGCTGGTAGTTGGATCTTTTTATTTTTGGGGTAGAACCAGGCAAGCTATTTCCCCATTTCCAGTCTTGATGCTATGCTAAGCTAAGCTAACCGCCGCTGGCTATCACTATCATATTTAGTGCACAGACATTTCTTCTCATATTCCCAAAATGTCAGAAAATTCCTTTAAAGTTTGGGTTCCACTTCCACTTATTTTTTAAAACTCATTTTTATTTGGGGATAAATAAAAAACTCCATTCTGCTTCCTATTGGGTGAGTGGCTGGGGGTGTGTGTCTTGCTCAATGGCAGACAGAGAACCCTTTCAAAGACAGAACAGGCAAATGTGTTGTGTTCACTTTTTTGCCCTATGCTTCCAGCTGCTTTAACATTTGTGCCAGTGACTAATTTTGAATATAACAAGGCCTACTATTTCTCATCGACCCAATCTTTGTCTGTATTTTGGGCAGCTAAGGGTAAAATCACTTTCTGCAGCAGTGAAGAAGCAGTTTTCTAGCTGATTGAACACAGATGAAGTATGGCACTGTACAATCAGCACTCGCTGCAGCTTTATCTCTGCTGTGTAACTGTGAACTACCATGAACAGACGCTGCTGTTTCAGGGAAAGTTTTCTCTCCTTCTTTTTTAACTGTGTTGCAAAATTTGCTCTTTAGCTTCAGGGGCATTTACTAATTTACTGTGGGTGTCTCATAGGATAATGATCAGATGGTTGTGGCTGTGAAAGTAAGGCTAGTGGCCAAAGAGCAAGAAGTCCTGGCAACAAGCAAGAAGGAAAGATGAGACAAAAGTAAAAATGACAGCTCATTAGGTTGAATGGCAGTTGTTGGGGCAGGGATCTGAGGGGAAAGAGAAATACACATTTTGTCAATGTCAAATCAGAATCCAAAATCAGAATACGCTTTGCTTTCATTTCCTTTTTCTCTTTTTTTTCTCGTTTCTCGTTTTTAGGCTTGTTAAGGTTTATTCTGCTGTATCCTGTCACTGCAAATCAACATCATGAAGTGAAGTGTATATGCTGTTGTCTTTCAGAATCTGAAAAAATCATATTAGTAAAATATATTACATTTATAGGATGTATTCGAGAGTGAAATTCCTGCCTTAATGAGGTAAAGATCAAATTATTAGCATGCATGTAAATGAACTCACTGAAATACTTGCTGGGCATTGACTTTTGCAGAGAAACTGCACACTGTTTTACTTATTAGCCAAAAGATTCAAGAGACATCAGAAAGCTCAGTTGGCGCAGAATTTCTAATTAAGAAAAAGAAGCACGTTTCAGCCCATCAGGTCATCTTTAGTGTAGAGATTCATGAAAGCAGAATCACTTTAATTACTCTTCTTTTGAGCATTTCTTTTGCAACATGTCTTACTACTGCTCTCTTACCTCTCTCAACCTGATTGTTACAAGCTTTTTAAATACTGCAGCACATAGTGTTGTGTGTACAACAAACCAGATTCCCTGACTTTCACCACCCTCATCTATCCTCCCAGCTGTAGTTCAGTAATATGAATCTGTGAGTGTTTTGTAGTGCAGCACAGCCCTGTTTGGTCAGGCAGGCCTTCTGTCGATATTTGTGTTGATTTGGTTGCAACAGTAAGTAGATTAGGGGACCAGTGATTGAGGGCAAATCAATTACTGGAGCTCAGTGGTCTGTGTTTGGGGGTGGGGGGGTGGGTGTTACTGTAGCATTTATTTGCTGTGTGCAGAGCACAACGACATTACCCAGCCTATTTTTCTAATGGGAACATCCTGAGCAAACCATCACCACAATATTCTGGTTACAATCTTTATAGGAACTTATGTGTGTAGGGATCAATAGTAACTTTATAATAATCTTATATTACCTAATCACCGTATAGAAGATTAAAAACAACACATCATACGATGTGTTTTTTAATGTTCTATTGGTATCATGGTGTAACTATGTTGCTTGTCTTTACTATTTGGGTAATGTATATTATCTATTTTTTCCTCTTCAATAATATTTTTTCATTAAATAGTATTATACTATTACCAACTACTATATGTGCCTATAGTATGGGAGACCAGGTATGGTTGTAACATGGGGAGAGTTGTAACAACACCAATTCCACCAATTAGAGATAAGCTAGGAGTTAGGTGATCATTTCAGTATTTCCCGACTTCCTCCCCGATCAGGCATGCTGGGTATCAAAGCTCGAAAGAGGCACATTCAGAATATATAGAGAAAAAAATGATTTTGAGGTCAGAAAGACCAAGACTATTATTTGTTTAGTATCTATACTATTGCAGATAAAATTGTTAGATTGAAATGTAGTTTCTTAGGCAACGTGTGATGCACTATGCTAATACAGCCAGCTAAACATTGGCTGACAGGGGTGGGGTATGGGTTGTAACATTTCTTTTAAAAGTGTTACAACCATCCACTACACATAAAACTAGGGACTTTCTTGATTTTAATATTTTGTGCCCTTTGCAGTCTTGGTCCACCAAGCCTGCACTCCAGGGTTACCAGCATTCATTCGTCAGCACTTGACCAGTACTTCCCATTCACATGTTCAATTCCAGTGCACAAGAAAAAGTCCCGGTATGCCACAGAGTAAAATATAGCAGTGCCGGGCCCACTTCAAGCACTGACTGTGACTCTGATTAGGAATATACACACATTGATACCCACAGACACATTTGTTCATTTGGCTGATGCTTTTATCCAAAATGACTTACAATTACTATACATGTCAGTGGTCGCACACTTCTGCAGCAACTAGGGTCAAGTGTCTTGCTCAGGACACAATGGTGGATGGGTCACAGTGTGGGATTGAACCCAGGTTTCTCACACCAAACGCAGGCGTCTTATCCATTGTGCCATCACAACCCCCACCACATACTGTACATGCACACCAGTCATCAAACATAGTCTGTTACAGTGAGAGAGAAATATTGTTATTTTTTGCTACCCGTTTTTGAAGCATATCATATAGTGTGGTATCTATTTTTGCTTCTTTTATCTTATTGTTACAATTTTACAATTTATCCTCTTTTCTGGAAGCGATAGCATACAATAGGGAATTACTAGGGGTCATACAGTACTTGGTGATTTGGTATTTGTGGCTTATGGTATCAGTGACAACTGTAACATTCTGCAGGCATCTACAGTGAAGTGGAATTAAAGTGGAACTAAAGTGGCAAAGTGTTTAGACACCTTACTACTCTTAAGATCTCTTAGCATTTTTTTCCTCTAATCCTATACTGTGTTGAATTACGAACGTATATGTCCACAAATATTTGGATAGTATCCCTCTGAAATGTAGGGAGGTACTGTAATACGGGGCTCCTCCTCCCACCGCCTCCTCCCAGTCCGCCCAACAGCGGACTCATTTCTCGTTCTCGTCCCTCACTTGTTGTATGTGTCCGTTTGAATTTGTGCGGTTTCAAGCTACCTGGTGGTTGTGCGACCTGTTGGAGTCCTGAGAAGACCACTGTTGTGTGTGAAGGTTAACGCTTTCTTACATGTGCGTAAAAAGCGCTTATCCTAAACGTTGTCCTCGTTCTTCTTACCTGTTTGTTTGCTCCGGTTGCGTACAGTGACTATGCCCCGTTTTGGGTGACTACCCGTCGTGGCTGCCGTCGCTTTGACCTCTAGTCTGCTGGTCCCACAGCGGCGGTTTTTCCTTGGCGGCGTTGTGCGCTCTGAACTCCGGCTCATCCTTGCAGAAGTTCCGCCGCAGTCCAATGCACAGCGCTTCTCTGCTCTCCTCCTGCTGCGATAAGGATGCTTTTCGTGGTCAAACTCCACAGGATTAGCCTGAGTTGAACAAACGGACCATGTAACCAGATCAGGTATGTACAATGATGAATGGTTTGTTATATCTGAGGAAAAGCTTTTTAAATGCCCCTGGCTCTGGATTCAAATGTCAGAGGTGGCAGATACATCTTTGACTCGGACCCTTGATGTGAAAGAGCCCCCTCCCCCCCATTCATTGGCAAGGGGGAAAATGTTCACATTGCCAAGCACAGAGATTTGTGACTTAAATTCTGCGTGAAATGTGCATTTATGGCTGCCAGAGGAGAGGAAGTGACAGTAGAGCAGTTGCTGGAGCAGCAGGAGCTGGAGTCTTGAGGTTTTGCCATTTTGCTGCCGCTGTGATCTTTCACACTGGTTCAGTCTGGTCTGGGTGGCCTGCTGCTGCTGGCATTTTGTTAAAAAGACTGCATCATTTCTAACTGAAAAGATGAAGTAAGGCAGTGAGTGCCAGGGCTAGTGGTTGAATGCCCACATTGGTCACCTGTATTTAAATTACATTCAATCATGATGCATTTTGGACAGAAAGAGGGCGCAGGTGAAGATCCTGAGTCAGTGGATTGAGCAAAGCACTCACACTGCTGGGGTTAGAGGGGTTCCCTGGAGCCACTCCTGTTAAAAATGGTTCATTTCTGAAAGTGCGTCATTATGTTTTACACTGAATAGGCTACCTCTAGATAATGTGACAATGTTTGATGGATGATTGCTTAAAAAATTAGGAAGTTATTAATGGGAACATAGTAACCAAACTCAGCCATAAAACTCAAAAGACTATATAAAATGTAATGCAGCCTTGCAGATAGGAGAAAACAAATCTCTAGTGGCACCTTACAATAATCATATGTCAACAAATCATCAAGCTGTACACCAAAATGGTGTTCTTCCACTCATGTTACTGTTTGCCAGAATTATTTAATTTATTCTAATCCCAAATTCATTTTCCTATAAATGAGCAATAACTGGATTAAACTACGTGTTTAAAACTTCTCTGCTTGCAATGGCCCGTGCGCTTGAAGCTGTATGTGGAAGTGTCACTGCATCTGATTGTCTCTGTCTGAAATATGTTCATATTCAACATAAACAAAACCTTCCAAGTTAATATTCCTTTACTATGTGCACATGGCAGCCAAAGTACAGTATGTGCAGTGTATTGATCTCCCACATCAACAGCCAACAGCAGGTGCTGTGTTGCTCTGACCCATTTCTTATAGAGGAAGCTGGAAAATACAGCTTGACTAAATAACTGTTGAGCAGCCTCACTATATCCTCCTGTCTCCATCCCGCATCAAACACAAACACACACACATGCAAATGCACGCACACTTCTTAATTCCTCCACCTCCAGTGGCTGTGACAACAGGAAGTGGACTGATTTCCCAGAGGAGTCTGTAGTCAGGGCTGTCACAGCTAACACAGCGGCAACAGACAAAATGTATTTAATACACAGGTTGTATAATGGTGTGCTGTGCCAACAGTTCAAAACACTGAGGGAAATTACAACTAGCTGCCTGCTAGCAACATTTGGCCTATAAGTGCTAAGTCGTTCTATAACAGCCTCTCTGGCTGGGAAACTAAATATTTAATCAACCTCAGTTAATTTAGGAAACAGTTAGCCTAAGCTGCTTTATTAACCCAGACAGATCATCATCATTATATTGGCTTATCATTATCGCTGCTGGGAGACAATTTCCATCACCAGTTTTGGTGATTTTTGTGTTTTTCCTTAGAAATACTTATTGATGAAACCTTTACCTGTTGGACAATCTCACTTTTTGGTGTTGTTTTCAACCAAAAGTAGCATTAAATACATCCCTACCAGCATGCGGATGTTTTATACTTTTGCATACATGGGAAAAGTTGTCACTATGATAATGTTATTGCTCTCTGTGTCCTAATACAGACACTGAGAACTGTCCCTGTGTAAATGTCTGTATTTTAAAAGTTTTATAGTCTCTTCATGGATAAATGGTCTTCTAACATTCTGAAGTATCTGAGTCATGGCCAGGCAACTAAAAAATACATTAAAGAACCTGAAATTGAAGAGCAAGGCATACTGGTCAAAATTAAGCCATGTAGTGAAGCACAAGTACAGTCTGTCTATACCGTTGTGTTATGTTATTTGTATTTTAACAGCAAATACTGCATATGTCCAAGACAAATTTCCTTTGGGACAATAAAGTCCATTTTTTCTTATCTTAAAGGCGGTAGAATTTTACTGTTTAGCATTAACCCACAATGTCCACTCAAGATTACCACGAACATCTGAAGGTTAGTGGGCCTTGTGACACAAGTCATACTGCAATTAAAATAAGAGTCCCAACATTATCACATATTTAAACCTGCTCTGGTTCTGGTTTCTCTATTTTTTTTAAAAATAAATCAAAATAGAGAGACTCTGTTACTATAACAAAGGCATTTGAGTCATAGATTTTGTCTCTTGCTTTCTGGAGGCAGTCTACTGTACTCAGGCTATCTTTGGTTGTAAAGTCATGTCTTTCTTCCTCCTGCTCATACTCCAGTCAACATGGAACATTTTCTGGGACAACATGCATGGGAGAGTGTTTTTAAGTTGTGGTAGTGGTGTATATACAGTGTGTGTGTGTGTGTGTGTGTGCGTCTGTTGTGTTGGGGTTGGGGTGCTTGGATATAGTCTCAAACTACCCTGGGAAAGTGTTTCAGTGTTTCAGGAGTGCTGTGTGAATTATTGAAAAGCCCTCAAGGTTTTTCTGGCTGGTGGATCAGTATTTCTTGCCATACAGTTGCAAGTCGAGTGTACTGTAGTTACACTTTAAAGGTGAGACGAGCTGTGTCCAAACTGCACTGCAGCATTAACAGGACAGGAAATGTAACTCCGGTGTCCGGAATCAGTCACACCAGCTCTTCTTAAGGTCTACCATTACAAACTAGCTATAATTTTAGAATAGGTTTGACTCTCCAGATGATGACTGTTTTCTGTCAAAAGTGTCTGAGAGAGAAAGATAGTTTATCAGCCAAGGAATGTGGAATGCATTTGTTCTAGTGAAATTTGCCCACCCAAAACATAGAAACATCTCCCTCTTCCTAATCAGGTGCACATAACAATTGAACATCAGCAGGGTTTTTTGTCTGAGAATGGCAGATTGCCATATGTGAAAGACACCACAATAATATGTTGTATGTACAGCTCTTGAAACTTTACTGGACATTTAACGTAAAGGTTAAAATTGTGTCACATCACAGGTAGTACTGTAGGGGAGAGCGGGGTGATTTCAGCCTGTGGGGAAGTTGAGCCACCCCTTGTTTCTCGGCAACCATAGACAAAATTAGTTATATGAATACACATGGCCCATGGAATAAGTGATAAGTACATTTAAGATATAAAAACTCACACGTGTTAGTGCTTTAGGTAGTTACAATATGAGGCTATATATGAGGCTATACTGTTAGCATGACATTACTCTTTAACTGCTGGATGATGCAGTTTTGTTAATATGGCAGTGATTGGGTAATTTGAGCCAAACTACCTGGGGGAAGTTGAGTCAACTATTTTACTGTGACTGAAATGATGTGACATTATGCATTTTATACCAGAAACCAACATGTCGTGCTTATATAAAAGGAAGACAGACAGGCTTCAACTGGATTTGGACAGAGTAGTGGGAGAGGTACAAAAATGGGAAGTCCATACATCAGGTGGCACGAGAAAAGACCAAGAACAGGATGACTTTAAAGCGATACATTGATATGAAACAACTAGGAGACATAGCTGTAGTGTTTCACTACTAAATACAACTGGGAACTGGCATTTGAGTTTGCATGATAAAATGACATTGATGTCGCTGACCTAGGGTTGGGCAATATAGCCAAAAATGTTATCACGATAAAAACATTTCATATCATTCGATATCGATAATTATCACGATATATGTCAAATAATTATTTCTTTCAACTTTAAAGGCTGATTTTTGCTCCTGAGTGAAAATGTAAGGAACCAGATGGTAAATTATGTGTTTAAACTTTTCTTTATGGTCAGAATGAGACACTTGATCCCAAACAGTGGATCACTTCACAATTCTAAGGTGGAACATTCAAAACTATTATGATAAAATTTGTTTTCAACAAATATGAATAGTTAAAACCCTCCTGCTGCCTCGAGCAAATTATAATGACTTCGGCTCCCTTCTTTCCCTTCCCTTCGAACAAAGCGGGTCAAAGGGACACCCCTCTCTTCCCCATCTGTCCGGCAACTCACGGGAAATTCAGTCCCTGTGCGCTGTTGAGACCGGGTCAAAGGGACTATTCGAAACAAAACCTTATGACTGTGGCAGCCCGAGCCCTGTCCCTGAGTGGGTCAAACGGACCCACCTATTCCCTTGGAACAACCAACAACAACAATCTTTTTTTCAGGCCTCTTTTTCTCAACAAAATACATATTTTTAATAGAAAAAGTTAATTTGTCCGTGATTCAAATGAATTGAACCAAATATTTATTGACGATATATTGAACATTTATTATATTGTTATTGAGGAAAATTATATTTACGATAATTATTATTATTGTTTTATTGGCCTGCCCTTCACCTTATCCGCTCCTCTTTTATTTGGAAAGCAATATTTTGAAAACCGTTTATTTTAGATCCAAATTGATTATTCCCAAGGATGCACCACATGTGGTTATGTCTAAGGCAATTAATCAACAATACACGTTACCGACTAACACAGGCCACAACATAGGCCAGTGCCTAAGAAAGGATGCTGACCCAAGTATACCTCTGTGAGCTCGGATCATCTCCTGCAGTGTTGCTTCACTCGGCCTGGGTGGTGCCCGGTGTCCAGAAAAGACACCTATCCTGAAAAGTATAACTCGATTCCTTGTTCAGTTGCCATGGACTTCCAGGGAAAAGTGATATTTTTTTATTTTAAAATATTGTAGTTTGTTGTTATCAGTTCATAGTAGACAATGAAGAAAACATAAGGAGAGAAGAAGGGGGAGAATTGGATGTTGTGTTAGTATTCTTTTATCATAGTATTAATGATTGACTCTCTTACTCCAAACATACTATGTTTTTTGGCTGCAATGTATTTCCAATTTTTCGAAACAGCTAGATATACAGTATCCTTGCTTTTCTAGACCTTTAGATAATATTATCTAACAGGATTCTCCAGACAGCACCAAGTTTAAATCTTTAAACAACCAACCAAAAATGCGTTGTCAATTTTTGCATATATTTTGGTTTGCTTTGTTGGCTGGGATCACAACTTGTCACTCTTGCTGTGGCGTAGTGAATGTGAACACAGCTCTAAAGCGCAGCCAGACTGGGTGAGGTTGAGGCCAGTGAGAGGAAGGCTTGTTGGCAGACCCTGGAGGCCTTTGGAACAGAAACACTGTTATCTGCTAACGTAGCTCTACTGCTGTTGGCTGCTGTATCTGTGGTGACTCATCAAACACACTCACATACATACAGACATACACACTTGCAGAGATAACTCCAGAAATAATAAGACTGACAAACATAAGAGCATACAAAATATTGACAAAATACTCTTTGACATTTACATATACTCACACACAGTTAGATATGCACCTTAACAAATAAACAGACAAATACAATCCACTGAATGCTAAGACACACATGGACACTGACAAACACACACATTTTGGTACTGTAAGCCAGAGTGACATTTCCTCCAAATCAACAGTCACATAAAATTTTGTAAAATTACTCAACTGTGAACCACAGATTTCCTGCAGTGGAGATTGATAATAAGATTATGTACATTAATACAATTTGGAAATGTGAAACAAGTAAAAAATCCCCATTCAGTCAAGATCCTGTACTCATGAGGTGGGAAGTGAACAAGGGTTATCAATTTTTACACCCGTCTACCCCCCCATGACCTTCACAACCTACTCTGACCGCCTATTTCAACTTTGCCTCCTGTTTGCCTGAATTTTCTTGCTGAGAACACTCAATGTTCATGTACAGACCTCCTTATTATTTCTTTTCTAACATCTTCTCAACTTTGTTGTATTCATTATTATTTGAAATGTTGAAAGTGATCCTGTAGCAGCCATACACAGGCATTGTTTCATGCTTAAATTATTACAATAAGCAGCTGCAATACAGTCCCTTGATCACCAACAAACATGGAATGAATAGTAAGGAGGAAAAGGTTGAAGGTCACAGGACCTAGATAATATCCCTGTGGCTTGAGTTAAATTTGGAAGAAATATTTGCTAAATTACGTATATATTCAGTATGAATAAAACATCACACACAGATGAGATCTAACTTTAATCCTGCTGACGTCAAGACTGGAAATTATAATGTTATTCATAACGTTCTATGATCATGTTCATTCAGTCCACTCTGCTGCTTTTCATACCCACCAGACACAATCATCTCTCTTTTATCTGTTCCCTCTTGCTAACATTATGCTAAAGATTTAATCATTTTCCAAGTCGTGTCTCTATTTCATGACCCAAACAAAAATGGCACGTGGAAACAATAGCCACATACTTTCCAGCTGCTATATTTGTATGGGTCAAAGAATCGAGACATACCATGTGTTACAGGTCATAGTAGATTCCTCAGGAGAAATGTTTTGTGGCTGCATAATAGAATAGATTTTGATGATGGATATGTCTTCAAAAAAGATTTGTTAAATTACCTCCTGAGTTTTACTGATGTTAATTTTTTGACCAAATAGTGGGTTATCGAAATTCATCTAGAAAAGTTTCTAATATGAAAACAATAACAGCCTAACTAATGCAGAGAGATCTGAGGAGATCTGAGTTGTTGTTTGTCCTGGAAGCGTTTCCCCTTCTGTGTGTCTGCCCGGCAGGATGACACAGTGGATTCAGTTACAGTCCTGTAAGCTGAAGGTCATAGGTTCAGTTTTTTGCACAGCCATGTGTTGAAATGGCCTTGAGCTGCGTTCTGAAATTCACACCTACTCATTCTTTGTAACGCTAGCAACAAAGCATATGGTTTTCATGCCGATTTATTTCTAATTTATCCATTTTGACAGTTGCGGGAAAGGCTTGGTAGGCTTCGAAAGGTTGATGAAGACTTGACTGGTAGTATGATGGCTTCACAGATTCTGTTGACAGACTGCTCAAGGTGAGCATGTTTTACATTTACAGCACAACCTCACAATTGACATCATTCAGGATAGGATTGGAAATGTATAAGTGGAAGTAGAGTAATGTTTATTTGATCCCTAGACTTTAAAGACAGTGGAAGCTGTACTTCATTAGTAACTACTATGTCTTTAGGTCATATATTTTTTATAATGCTTAGAAGTTAACAACCATCAGTATAGTAAGAATGAGCTGTGAAAATCAACTTCCCGTAGATTGTTAAATGTCGGTCACAGCAGTAACATGCATCAATTCACAGGCAAATGGCTAAATCTAAGGTTGATATTTAATTCCTCATGGGAAAACAAGTATATCCACTGGTCCTTAGGTGACAACTAATTTAACCTGAACCGGTGCTCCTGAGCAAGGCACCTCAGCAGCCCTGCTTGTATCCCGCTGGCCCTGTCATCTGTGGCCACTGTCCCTCACTTTATTAACAGTCAGAGATAAAATGGCCATGTGAATGTATGCTAATGTAATATTCGTGGGACATTACTCCCTCAAAGATAGAAGCTGGACCATTTCATTTCCTTTTATGAGACTGCCGTGCTGACCAGCAGAATGGAGGTACAGTAATTACAGCTTCCCCGGCTGCCCGCTGCCCTGTACTGGGTGTGTGTTCAGCGATGCTGCACTGCTGCCAGTTGTGAAAGAGAAGCTGGCATATCGCAGGACAGCAGAGGAGGAGCTGAGCAGCTATAATGGAAACTCTGCAAACCTCGTAAAGCAGGTGAGACGCAGAGCTGTATGCATGTTTAACGTCAAGTCATTTTCCTGCTCAAGTTCTTCACTGTGAATCTTTCTGAACTGGACGTAAATTAACCAGAAAATCAATTCAAGCCTTCCAGTTTGAAATGCGAGCAAATCAGTGGCTCAGTAGTTAGAACTGTCCCTTCAGGAGGCAGTAGTTTGTTGGAACAGGTTTCTGAAGAATCTTAAACAGTTTGTTTTTTCGCTGCTCTCTCGTTGAAAGTTTCAAGTTGTTTTACCTCTGGTTGGTGTGGTCAGAAATGTGCTCTGTTGTACCTGTAACCACACCAACAGTGGTGTCACAGAGTCCTAAAGTACACCTGTGCATCACTGCATCAAGGTGAGAAGCTACACTGAACAAAAGTATAAACCAAAATTTGGTTTTGCCCCCATTCATCATGAGCTGAACTCAAAGATCTAAGACTTTCTCTATGTACACAAAAGGCCTATTTCTCTCAAATATTGTTCACAAATCTTTTAAAATCTGTGTTTGTGAGCACTTCTCCTTTGCCGAGATAATCCATGTGCCATATCAATCCATGTGCCATATCAAGATGCTGATCAGACAGCATGGGTATAGCACAGGTGTGCCTTAGGCTGGCCACAATAAAAGGCCACTTTAAAATGTCTTAGATCTTTTGAGTTCAGCTCATAAAGAATGGGGAAAAAACAAAAGTGCTGCGTTTATAATTTTTTAAATTTTTTTCAGTGTTTGTCGTTCTGCATGTTTATTCAGTGACTGAGCCAAACCTGATTCAGTGGCTTTGACCTTGGTCCTCATTATGCCATGTTATTGTTAATGTTGATGATATATGAATTAAAGTTGTTTACACTGTTACAGCCAGTTGTGCTGGATAAAAGCATTCAGCAAAACTGTGTTTCTGCTCTGTGCTCCTGTTCTTTAGATTCATTGGTTGTTGTTTACACCAGCAGTGTGTTGTATATTTCTTTTTTAGCCTCATTCAATACGCATTTAAAGAACAGGGATGTACAGGATGTTCAGGGTAAAACCCAATCAGCAGAAAATTCTCCTGATAAAATTTTATGTCATAGTGAAAAAAATGTTTAATCAATCGGACAGATTTAGGATGATGTTTGAACAAAACAAACAGTGAGCATCTGTCGACAACCATTAGTGCAGCTTTATCTTCCATGTTTGCTGAGCATTGCTGCAGGCTGTTTTGTATAAATCTGCTTAAAATCTAAATGTTTTTTAGGGATGTTGGGGAATGGGCTAAGCTCCATGTTCTTTTCTGACTCCATCCTGCTCAACGTTTGTACTGGCCCACACATTTAAACTTGGGAGCTGACTGGTGTGAACACCACGTCCCACTGTAAGCTCCAGCTGCAGCGGTTACTCCAGTCCAATGTCTTGCCCAAGGGCACTACAACAGCTTTTGTTGCTTTTACAGAAGGTTTATTCTTTCACAGTCAGCCCAGAGTTTCTGTCATTCATTGTGACAGACTCATGGTGGCGGTGCGGTGGTCCAGTGGATAGCACTGTGGCCTCACAACAAGAAAGTCGCAGGGTCAAACCCCGGTCGTTTGTAAATGCAGAGAATGAATTTCACTATGTATGTGACAATAAAAGGTTTCTTCTTCCTCATCAAATCTAATCATTACTGTTATTAAGTGAAGCATGTTTGAGCAAAATCTCCTTCGTGCAGTAGTTTATTAGCTCTCAGCTGCAGGCTTTGTGCCCATTGTGGTTTTTAATGGAGTCCCCTGGAAGCCCTCGCAGAAACAAGTAGCTTTGTCACTGAGCTGATAGATTTTGAGAAAATGATTAACAATAATGCTGTGTTGTTATGTGTTTTGTGTCGTGTGTTATCTGACCCCACTCTGTTAGCAACAGCCATTTTTTCAGCTTGTACTGGCTTCTGTCATTGGTAGTTAAAGTCATCTTAAGCTACTTTCCATCAAATTATAAATGTTTGTTTTCTCTAACAAATAAGAATAGGATACATATAGGAAAATCCATGAAATGTTTTTTTAAGTTATATACATTTATTAAAATCATTTGAACAGTTTTAGCAGTAGTCATAGAGTAGTAACAGCATAGTTGTGATCATAGTAGTTGCAGTACGTTAGTTACAATAGTAGTAGTGTCATCAGCAGCAGTAGTTAGAGTCAGCTGGGAGACATAGCCATCCCACTGGCCTGGATATCTGGTGATAGGCCTATTTGGAAAGGGAGGAAATTGAATTTGACGTGTGTATAAAAATTACAGATGAGCTGTGAGTAATGAATCTTCCTCTTGCCATGTGAGTAAAGGTATTCACCACATCTTGAGTCACAGTGAGTGTGTAGAAAGGCTGAATCAGGAGCTGGCAGGCTGGAGTACAGCAGCCTGGAGAGCTGCATAACAGCATAATGTACACTAGTTATAAATCTGCCAGCAGCATATACGGCATCAGAACATGGTCCAGATTGGATGGAGAAAAAGACTGAAACTGTGTTCCAACTCTCTGTCGTCCTATCTCCCTCCATCTTCACAGGGACGAAGGCGTTTTACAGCCTGTATTGATCATGTGCCTTTATAGGGCCAAGAGGATCATTCTGGGGAGTGGTTGTTCACATTCATTGCATTCTTTGCCCCAAATGACCTCGAGCAAAATCAAGTAATTGAAGTAAAATGTTCAGTGTCATCAATCTCTTCCTAGTGGGCCGTAACTGCTGCAACAGCTTAAGAGGGAAGATGGGATAATGGTTGGTTGAGCTCCTGTAGGTCCCTCAGTACATGGGGAAAGGTTTTCAAGGTCACATGTAAGTGTTTGCATCCTGGAAGTTAATTTACTTATCACCTGGAGCATTGTATTATCAAAAACATGTAGCTGTAAAATAGTGAAATACAGTTTGTTCTGTAGTAGATTTTATCACAGTGGCCTGATGATCCAAAAGGTTGCAATCATTACTTAGTTAGGAGTGTGTCATTTCGTCTTTTCCATTTCTTTGTGTTTGCTTGCACAGTACAGGATGTTTCCCATTAGCTCTGACAGATCCACAAATTACTGAATTAAAATTAGAAAACAATCTGGTAAAGCACTTTGTAGTATATGACTAAGTGCAAATATTATATACATACTTTTGTGCATACAATGGCTCCTCTCTTTCTTTTGTTATTAATGATCCATTTACAATGTTTTTTGAGAACAGCTGATGTGAAACATTTAAGACTAGAGATATTATTCTGTCTTATGAAAGAGTTAGCAGATCATTCACTCCCTTTTCCATTAAGGGCATGGGTGGAAGGGGTAAATATTAACAAAGAGGGAGTGGAGCTCTTGTTAAGGAATCCCCCCCCCTAACCAAAAATATTAAGGGACAGAATGCCAAGTAGATGCACACTGTCTTACTGATAACTTCTGAAAAACATTTAACTAGTAAAGTAATTAAACACAAAGACAATTTTTGAGTAGTTGCATCTTTCTTATACGTACATTACCTATGGAGAGGGGGTATAATAGCATAAATGTTACCAGCAAAGCAAATAAAAACTCTAAATGCTGGATGTGTAAGTTTGATGACATTTTATTGAAGATTTTGAAACCTAATATGTTTTTACCCCGTGGAACGTGGTTTGCTGCTACTGAGCTTGCTTGGGAACAGGCGCACAACAGTGTTTCAGCAGCAAGAATAACATGTGAACTGAATTCCTGTTGCCAAACCAAAGCAATAATCCACACAGTAATCTTCCATGAAACTCAATCCACCAGGCCTCACAATTTAATGTATTTATTCAATTTAACAACATGGACAAAATTACACACACAATGTTAACATGCTTCCAGTAACGTAACTGATCGACAGAGCATATTCCTTTACTGTAGTAAAGTAGATTATCCAATGTTTTTCACCAGGTCATATGTGTCCAGTAAAATAAACTACATAACATCAGTGCTAATGAGTAAAGCTTAGGTACAAAGATACATTTGGCTGGATGTTACTGTACGTTTCCATGGCCACAATCTAATGTTGTCACCTTGCAACATTAAGTATAATCAAATGATCCAAATAGTTATGTGATTTTAATTTTGAGTTGACATTATGTGAAGTGTCACTGTGCAGGCGTTAACAGATTAGTCTTTTTGTTTTGACATTCTATGATTCTACTTTTATAGTAATTAATCTTTATGAAAAAGAAATACGACGATTTCTAAACCGACCCCCTAAAATGTGTTTACTTCACACCCACGCATGCAAACAAACAAACACGCACACACACACACACACACGTGCAAACACGCACAGACGCCCACACTGGGCTGCAACAGAGACGATGGAGAGAAGAAACAGATAGAGGAAAGCCTTTGGAACGCCAGATAACAGGATTAGACAAATTACATTTCAACTGTGACCGTGAATCCTGTTTGGATGTGCGACTTGTTTTCTCTCTGCTTACAACGGCATCCAAAGAGCTGTGACAAAATGGTGGTTTTCCAAAATAATAATATGCTGAAATTTTGTATGAATTATTGCCTGGGTATACTGGCTCTGGGTCTGAGCTGCTGCTGCTGCTGTTGCTGTGACCTACAGCTGAAGTTGTCAGGCAACAAAACATGGTGGTTGTCAGTCTTTTCTCAACACTTAATACCAAACTCATCTGATAATTAGGGGAGAAACAGGTCACACAGTTGCTTAATCGTTTTATCGTCATTTTATTTTGATAACAGCTACTTTAACTACTTGTTTGTTTCACCAATTAGTATTTTGTCAGTGGCATAATCTGAACACTCCCTAGTGTTCACTAATCTTGTACCTGGTTTGCACTATTGATTCTCACTTAAATGTTATTTATTGCAAACAAAAGTTGGGTATTGAGAACCAGTTCTGAATTGCAACCATTTCCAAATTTTAAAACCAGGATTCACTAAGAATAATGCTTTTTAATTCTGCTTAATTATTTCTGATGGTTTGTTGATGATGAGTTTGGCCTACGGTGTTTTACATTACATTACCCATTCCTAAACAAAGGTGTTTATTTAATATGAAGAGGAACCAGAATCAATCAGCTAATCAGATCGCTAAATCGAAATGATACCCAAGCCTAGCAAAGACATTACCTTCAAGACGGAGTTTGTCTTTGCAAGGCTTTTTGTCACAAGCTGACTTCTTCTTCCATTTAGTAACTCTTTATTTGAAATGAATTAATTCTTCATTTGGAATTACAAAATTGCATTTGACTGATGAGTGAGGAGGTTGGTGTCTTGTACAAACATATTTTGTTTGTCTGGCAAATTGTGGGGATTGAACCTGTGGCATTTATGTTAAAAGTACAGATGGTTTGTAGTGTGTTTGGAGGAGGAGAGACTGACACTGGCTGACTGCTGGTCTGAGCAATTTAAGATCCAAAGAATCAATCTTTTAAAAAATCCTCCAGGGCAGTCAAGGTCCTTCAGATGCTCCTGAAGACTGATGGCCAAGACTCTGGAGGGAACACTCTGAGAGAGAGCGAGAGGGAGAGAGATAGCTCCTGTGATGTTCTCATTACTCTGATTTGCCAAAAAACAGCATATGGGAAACCTGTAGTTTTCCAACATGAAGGGTTTTTTATCCTACAAACAAAATAACCTACAGGACTGAGACAAAGGAAGACAATAACGGAAATGGGCACAATGGAGTGCAAACAAGCTGATGCAACAGGCTGATTAAACAAAATATGAAAGTCTGGTGGTGTAGTGCAGTACAGTGCTGTGTATCATACTATTGCATAATCTGATATAATGGAGTGTAGCATACAGTTTACAGTATATTAAAACAAACCATAACAGCATGTATCATAAAACATAATGTAATATATCAGTGAAATGTGTGGTATTATAGCATAACATGACATGCAATGCAGTGTAGAATGTGTAGTAGTAATAATGCAGTCTAGCATGGCCCATTGTAACATTGTTTCATAAATTCCCCTCATTTTTAAAAGGCAGTACATCAATTTAAATTATTAAGAGTTTCACCTGAATTTCGAAAAAAAATTTCAAATGGACTTCATTGTCATTCCATTTCTCTTCATCCATTCAGCTTGACATCCTGCTCTGAGGAGATTTCTTTTTGGGAGGCAGGGTCATTTTGTTTTGTTTTGCCCTGACCAATCAATAGCAAGTGATGTGTCTGCCAAGCCAACATCTTCTTCAGTTGACAAGGAAGCTGTAGTCGAGATTGCTAGAAGCAGTTAATAGTTTAGGTTTAACAGTTGTTACTTCTGTAATTTGACTTGTGTCACAGCACTGGTAGGTCTTAATTTCCACTAAGCCTAATGTCTGTACTTAGCTACTAACAGGCCACAACATCAACTGAATGCCTTCATTAACAACAAGAAAAGGACGCCTGCCCTGAATCCTGGCAAGCGTGGCCTGCATTCCGCAGTTGCTCCACTCTTCCCCTGCAACATCTTTATGCCCGCAGACTGGCTCATACTACTTCATCAATCAAACCACAAATGATAACCTATAACCCTGACACTTACAAAAAAAGTTAATCTGCGAACACATCATCCATGTCTTTGTGATGTCTTTCTGTTGCTATTTTTAAAGGATGTAGGTAGCTATGTAGGAAGAACGCGTCTCTATTCTTATGCCAAGCTTGTCACCGTTTTTTGTTTTTTTTTACCTTCCATGTTTGCTGAGCATTGCTGCAGGCTGTTCTGTCTATCTGTTTTATTTTATTTACAAAATAAATGCAGATTAAAAATATAATGAGCAATGGGAATAAAAATCGAGCAATAATAGGAAAATTTGCACACATCAGCATTGCTTGCAGCCTCAGGGTACATATGAGCCCGTCAAGATGACTGACAGGTGTCAGTGAGGTAACTTGAACAGTGATACAGTGGGATAAAAATTTATTTTCTGCCTCAGGCTAAAATATTGCAGATTCAAGTTTTAAGGGAATAAAATCTGATTGCTTTGCTTATCCTGGAGTGCAGTGTGCCCCCAACTCACAACATAATGACACACTGAATGGACTCTTCATTCCAGGGGATATGATTCGAGACACATCTAATTTTCAAATTATTTTGCCTTCCACTTTGATGGTTCACTAGCATGGACCACGCCACATCAATATGTCATTTAAAGGTTTAATGAATATTCTGAATGTGCGGATAGATAAATGGATGTAGAGGTGTAAGGAAGTGGTGGAAGAAGGATGCCCTGTGATAGGCTGGTCGGGGAGGATGTATGATGACCGGGCAGAAGAGAGTCAGAGTGGGGGTTCCGTCTCAGAAGTGGTCTCACCCGAGTAAGTTACTGGCCCCCCAGACGTTACCTAGATGAGACATGAGAGAGGTGTGCACTAGGTTGATAAGGAAGGGATGAGGGGATGAGGGAAGAGGGGTTGAGTGGGTGAAGGACAGGGGGGCCGCCAGGAATTTTGGGCCCTATGATATAAAACTGAAATTGGACCTCCTGCGCAGCTGTTGTCAACACTTCTCTAGGACTTAACTGTCCCATCAAAAGCTTTACATAACTCTAATTAAAGGCTTGCTAGTGTCTGGCTTCTTGTAGTTCAATATTAGTACTAGCACAATATTTACTGCTGGTGATTTGTACATGCAAGTCAGCATACAGGATGCAGTTCACTATTTACTTCTCAAATAAATTGCCCTTCCTGATGGGAATAATAAAGTCTGTATCTATAGATCAAGGTCATTAACGGCCATAATTCAATCTAAATGAATGTATCAAACTGGATTATTTTAATAAGGTAAGCTGCTGTCCAGCATCCAGGACAGACAGGAAGTTGTTTTTTTATTTTATTTATTACATAATGATCATTATGTGAGAAAATAATTTGTGTTTGAATTTCTGTCATTAAGAAATATTTCATTGTCTTTTTTTGTTATGATAAAAAGAGCAAGAGAGACCCTGGAATGATGCTAACTGGATGTCATTAACACAATGTTGCTCGCCTTCTTCACTGGGACAGTGAGACTACAGTTATGGGGAGACTGGGGTGCTGCTGACTCGTTTCCTTGCACTGATTAAATGTTGAGGAAATGTAGGCTAACACTAGTCTGTAGCTAGCTAGCTTATTTCACTGTGGACATGAAGCCAACAGGTTAACACCACTCACAGACTAAAGGCTACCCACCTTTCTTGGGGAAAAACTGGGTTCCGGATTGACATCCTTTCCTTTGTCTTTCCTCTCTTTCCTTTTTTGAAAACCAGATTTTGGTTTACTATGCAACATTGTTAACACTGTATTTCTGGCGCATCTACTGACTGCATCTAAACACTGTCTCTGATGTGTGCGCTAAGGCAGGATCAAACCATTTCATGCA
The DNA here is from genome assembly GCF_021292245.1 of Micropterus dolomieu. Lineage (NCBI taxonomy): Eukaryota > Metazoa > Chordata > Actinopteri > Centrarchiformes > Centrarchidae > Micropterus > Micropterus dolomieu. The sequence goes on from NC_060154.1 coordinate 10,197,795, forward strand.
GATATAGGGGGGTGGTCAGTCAATATGGAGGTTTACTTTTTGGTCAATGGGGATTTTGAACTTTCACTGCCAAAAACAAGTAAAAACAAAGAGATCATTCATTTTATTATTATATTTGAAATATATTTATACTCAATGATGATGGTTTATATAATGTATAATATAATATAATTTCATATTAGTTTATAATTATTTTTTTGGGGCCCCTGTCAGTCAGGGGCCCTTGGAATTGTCCTAACTTTTCCCCCCTAGACGACGCCTATGGTGAAGGGATGAATGGATGAAGGGGAGGGGCGATGAGGGGGGAAGTTGAACGGATGAAAGGAAGGTAAAGGGAGGGTGGGTCGAGCAATCTGAGACAAAAGAGGCCGGCTGAGTAGCATGGTTATACACTCACCTAAAGGATTACACCTGTTCAATTTCTCATTAATGCAATTATCTAATCAACCAATCACATGGCAGTTGCTTCAATGCATTTAGGGGTGTGGTCCTGGTCAAGACAATCTCCTGAACTCCAAACTGAATGCCAGAATGGGAAAGAAAGGTGATTTAAGCAATTTTGAGCGTGGCATGGTTGTTGGTGACAGACGGGCCGGTCTGAGTATTTCACAATCTGCTCAGTTACTGGGATTTTCACGCACAACCATTTCTAGGGTTTACAAAGAATGGTGTGAAAAGGGAAAAACATCCAGTATGCGGCAGTCCTGTGGGCGAAAATGCCTTGTTGATGCTAGAGGTCAGAGGAGAATGGGCCGACTGATTCAAGCTGATAGAAGAGCAACTTTGACTGAAATAACCACTCGTTACAACCGAGGTATGCAGCAAAGCATTTGTGAAACCACAACACGCACAACCTTGAGGTGGATGGGCTACAACAGCAGAAGACCCCACCGGGTACCACTCATCTCCACTCCAAATAGGAAAAAGAGGCTACAATTTGCAAGAGCTCACCAAAATTGGACAGTTGAAGACTGGAAAGATGTTGCCTGGTCTGATGAGTCTCGATTTCTGTTGAGACATTCAGATGG
>NC_060154.1:10198922-10221065 GCF_021292245.1 Micropterus dolomieu
AATGCAATTATCTAATCAACCAATCACATGGCAGTTGCTTCAATGCATTTAGGGGTGTGGTCCTTGTCAAGACAATCTCCTGAACTCCAAACTGAATGTCAGAATGGGAAAGAAAGGTGATTTAAGCAATTTTGAGCGTGGCATGGTTGTTGGTGACAGACGGGCCGGTCTGAGTATTTCACAATCTGCTCAGTTACTGGGATTTTCACGCACAACCATTTCTAGGGTTTACAAAGAATGGTGTGAAAAGGGAAAAACATCCAGTATGCGGCAGTCCTGTGGGCGAAAATGCCTTGTTGATGCTAGAGGTCAGAGGAGAATGGGCCGACTGATTCAAGCTGATAGAAGAGCAACTTTGACTGAAATAACCACTCGTTACAACCGAGGTATGCAGCAAAGCATTTGTGAAACCACAACACGCACAACCTTGAGGTGGATGGGCTACAACAGCAGAAGACCCCACCGGGTACCACTCATCTCCACTACAAATAGGAAAAAGAGGCTACAATTTGCAAGAGCTCACCAAAATTGGACAGTTGAAGACTGGAAAAATGTTGCCTGGTCTGATGAGTCTCGATTTCTGTTGAGACAGTCAGATGGTAGTCAGAATTTGGCGTAAACAGAATGAGAACATGGATCTATCATGCCTTGTTACCACTGTGCAGGCTGGTGGTGGTGGTGTAATGGTGTGGGGGATGTTTTCTTGGCACACTTTAGGTCCCTTAGTGCCAATTGGGCATCGTTTAAATGCCACGGCCTACCTGAGCATTGTTTCTGACCATGTCCATCCCTTTATGGCCACCATGTACCCATCCTCTGATGGCTACTTCCAGCAGGATAATGCACCATGTCACAAAGCTCGAACCATTTCAAATTGGTTTCTTGAACATGAGTTCACTGTACTAAAATGGCCCCCACAGTCACCAGATCTCAACCCAATAGAGCATCTTTGGGATGTGGTGGAACGGGAGCTTCGTGCCCTGGATGTGCATCCCACAAATCTCCATCAACTGCAAGATGCTATCCTATCAATATGGGCCAACATTTCTAAAGAATGCTTTCAGCACCTTGTTGAATCAATGCCACGTAGAATTAAGGCAGTTCTGAAGGCGAAAGGGGGTCAAACACAGTATTAGTATGGTGTTCCTAATAATCCTTTAGGTGAGTGTAGATAGGCTTGTCAGGTGATTAGAGGTTTGGTTGAGGTGTGGCCCTGCTCCCGAACATAACAATTTAACTTCATATATGGAGCTACATACTTGTTTAATGTATTTCTGACAGCTGTGAAGTGAAGTGTGTGTTAAAGGAACTAAACAAAATGTCTGTAAACAGGCTATAAACTCCCTTAAAATCTGTGAAGCCTTGAAAGCAGTTGCTGTCTTTCTTATTGCATTATGTATTTATAGTACTTTGAAGCCACAAACAACATGGGTTCTGCTGAATAGATTTACTGGAATGAGTCAGACATCATATGTATTATACTGCAGTATTAACTCTTATTTGTAGGTCAGACATTTGTGGTGAGTGTTGAGGTTCAGTGGTGTTATTGAATTATTAAGTGAAACACTTTGTGCAATGACTGCAGTTAGTGTTATGAAGACTCTGCTCTCTGTTTTAATAGATGTTTTATTAGGATGTCCTGATTTATTTGGTAATGGGTGAGTGAATTCTGGATGTGTACATGTAAAAGTGTATGTGTGTGCATGAGAGTCTTATCAGTATACAGGGCTCTTCAGGCAGTATGGGGGATTGAGGGCCACTCTAATCCGGCCCCAATGGTGACTGATCTAGCTCTCTTTCTGTCTCTGCTCAGCATGAGTTTGTGTTTGTGTTGATGCAGATATCTTATTCCTCTCTGTAGTTTGTCAAACAAAGTAAAGTCAAATTAATCTAACCAACAAATTTGCCTCAAAGTGCTTGTTGAACAACATGTAAACAGGGACAAAAAAACCCAATGTTATTTTGTGTCTGAGTAAAGGATGATGTGGGGACGGCGGTGACTCCATTTCCATTTCCTCCTGGCAGTACAAGTCACCGCGCTGGCATTAATTATGAAAAATAGTTTGGTGTACTGAGTCTGAGATTGCACGCACTGGAGAGAGTTATGATGAATGATGTTAAGGAATCTGTCAGCTGCCATCCCGTTTGGTCTCCACAAATAATTGAAGGCTAGTGTACTTTCTGACAGAAACATGGTTTATGAGCTCGATGCAAGTGTAGTGGTTCAGATCGCAGCCTGTGGGAGCAGCACTGCCTCATTTTCTTATCCTCAGTTGAGGGTCTGTCAGGACTTCCAGCTCAGTGTGTTTGTAATGAAGAAACCCATTCAGATTCTCTTAACACTGGTACCTATCATCAGTTTAAGATGTTCAACTCAGGAGCTATTGTGTAATGTAATTTGGTCCTGTAATTTTTTTGTTGACCTCACTTTTCTTCTTTCTTTATCTGCTTCAACTGCAGTAAGTCCCTGTTTCCATATTTCATAGAAAGTACAATATATTAAATATGTTTGCAATATATTTATACATGTATGGATAGGCATTGCACATCCTAGTTTGAACACTAGAGGCGCTGCCATCTGGAACTATTTGGCCTACAATGATGGATTACTAGTCGATAAAAACTTTTAAAATAGGCCTTGTTGATCTAATATGAGTGAAAATTCAGCAACTGGGTGCTGATTTTTCACCTCACATTTGTTCAGAAACAGATTTTGGTGGACTGCTAAGGTGAAATAAGTGAATGTTTATGTAGCCATGTGGAACCCACTACACAGGCTCAAACCCCATTGGCTCACAGAACTAGGGCCCTGAAGTTGGACCCTTGATTAAATGTGGTGGAAGTGAAAATTGCTGAAAATGTGGCCCGTGTCTTGTTATATTTTTTGTATATATGGTCAACAATCAAAGTTTGGCCACCCTTGCTTTAGAGGGGGCTGGAGCCGAACCCAGCTGACATTGGGTGAGAGGTGGGGTACTTCCCGGACAGGTCGCCAGTCACTCACAGGAATGACACATAGAGACGGACATTTCTTATATAGTGTATATTCTCTTAGCCCAGTTCTAGATCTTCTTTTGTACAGTTTATGTTCTTGAAGAGTTGTAGGGTAAATTACTTTCTTTCAGTTCATGTGGGTAGGCAGCCAGCAGACATACAGCTCAGCTATAGAAGGACTCTATTGTCCATCTTATATGGGCAGAAGAGGCAGAAGCCTGATAACATTTTTCAGTGTATCTGACTGGTGTATCCAATTGTTTAAAAGGGGAACTCTACCAATTTTTCACATCAAAGTCTACATTCAGGTAATCCATATCTCCACCTGAAGTGTCAGTGGCCAATTTGCACTGTGGGTAATGTTGGCAGCAGGTTTTGGCAAGGAGGATTCTCCAGCATTATTTTTTTTCATCACTAAGGGTTTTACTGTCCATTGTGTGTCCAACAGTGTTGTAAATTGGTGGAGTACTCCAAGTTAAATCCAAGTTGTCCTGTTTGTAGTTGCCACCAGGGCACAGACGTGAACAGGTTTTCTCAGTAGGTATCTATATACAGTAAACTAAATACGGAGTCAAGCACTCTGAATGAGTATTGCCACCATTTTGTCCATTAAGTAGTTTGGTAGTTTTAGCTGTTGTGTATATATTGCACTCTTTTGCAGTAATCACACAGTTGCTGTTCTTGGTCAGTACCTCTGAGTGACGGTTTAGTATGCTTTGTTCTTCTCCGAGCTTCTGTGGCGAGCAGGTGAGATGCAACCATGTGAAGTGAGCATCTCTATGGTGAGGAGGCCAGATCTCATTAGGCTGGTCTCTAATTTAATGACACTTTGCACCATGGATGGGCTGATAGACTTCATCTGTCACATCACATTTACAGGACAGACTGCTCACATGAAAACATGCGCGCACACACACACACACACACACACACAAACACACCAGTCCATTTAGAAATCAAACAGCTGGAATCACAATTGGCTGAGGAATTAGCTCTATGTGCTCATGCAGAAAAGGTGAATAATGTTTGTCTCTGTGTGTTTATGTCTCTCTCTTCGACCTTGCATACCTCCTTACCTTCTCCATACATCTGTCCCTTCTTTTTTCAATCCTACTTTCCCTTTCTCTAACTACACAAAACATGACCGCCTCCTCCACCCCAATCATGGGTCTGACATGTTTTCTATCAGCAGTAATAGATTTTACTTCACCAATACAAGCCTCAGCTTGCAAATTAAAACCCCTAACCAAGTGCTAAATCACTTTTACTGCTGCTCTGCCATAATGGCCCATGTGTCTGTTTGTGTGTATTTCAGTGTGGATGAGATAGACAGACACTGCTCAGGATTATGCGCGTGAGGTTTTTGGAGACTTTGATATGTATAGTAAATATCTTTGATGTTTTCATTCTGTTTCCTCTCTGTCTGACAACAGTGATCCAGCAGTGATCTGACCTGTTTCACTGATTGAAAAACTGAAATTGAAAGAACTGGAAAGTTAGCACAACCAGTGATAAATAGGTTACTATAACTGAGTAGACAGTGAAGGGAGTGCAATGTATAAAACACTCATCAACAGAAATCCAAAAAAGGAGACCTCACATGCATTCCTTGATTCATACAATGATAATGCTTTAATAATTGTTTATTTACAGCAGGTTAATATAATTATAACATGTTTACAATCTATTGCAAATCCGGCAGGCCCTGAATAAATTTGTTTTTGTCAATTACATCAGAGACGAGTTGATTCTACTCTGTAATGTTTAGCTGTGTTTAAGCTGTGTTGTGGTAATAAAGGGACACAAAATATGGGATGGCATTGCATTACATTATAGGCACAGCCACGCTGTTGTTTTGTCCACCCTTTGTATGTGTGTAATGCAACATCAGTTTGTGTGTGGGTTAATATGTATGCCTTCTGTACATCGAAGTCATTCCTATAGTCTGCACTATCTAGTGAGAGTACTGTATGTTTGTGTGTGAGAGAGATTTTTCTGTACTCTTGGTTCCACCTTGTGGAGAAAAATGTTTAAAGGTTCTACAGTTAAACTGTACCTACAATTCATCACATGTCCTGCTTCCTTCCCTCCCTTCTTCATTCTTCTCTCCTTAGAGATGTTCATGCAGAGTGGGTATCCAGCGGTGTGACCTCTCACCTTTGACTTCTGACTTCTCTTCACCCTCACTACCTTCAAACACTCTTCTGATGTAAGTGTATCTAAATATCTGTCTGTCTGTCTGTCTGTCGTATGTGACATTTAATTTAATGTTATTTCTCTTCTTTCAGGTGTTAAGCAACTTTGCTGAACGTGAGTATAACAACAATAATCACAACCAGGTCAATGTATGACTTATGTCACCTGGCAGGTTAGGTTAGGGTTCATTTTTGTAGATAGAAAAGCTGTCACTGGACATATTTCAGCTGTACTGTCATAATGCATGCTTGTATTTAAGTAATTTACATTGTGCATGTTCTCTAATGTTACCTAATTCTCGCCACATAATTATAAATATACCTTTTGAGTTTGTTCTATGACCACACTTACATGTGAAAATACATTCCAGCACATTGCATCTGTGTTTAATGTGATACTGAGCTTTGTGTGATTTGATTAAACTTCATATTTGTTGTGCAGTGGGAGGCTCTTGTTAATGATGTCACTTCCTGTGCCTGTGTCAGAGTTTGATGGAGAGCTGGTCGGATGACAGCTGGAACTGTTGTCATAACCGGAGGAATACTGGCCACAGTGATACTTCTGTGTATCATAGCTGTGCTCTGTTACTGTAGACTCCAGGTACGCCTGTTTGTGTGTGTGTATTTCAATTTTTATATCTCGGATATGGACTAGAGACTGCTTTTTGAGGGTTAAGATGTGGTTTTAGGGTTCACGTCACAATTGGGTTAGTTAAAGGGGTAGGATTAAGGTTAGGAATTTAGTTGTGATGGTTAAGGTTAGGGTAAGGGGAAGAATGCATTATGTCAATAAGATTTGAAGATACTACATTCTAAAAGCATACTAATTATTTAGGAAAAAGTGAGTTGATCTCAACCTATGTCTTAATTTGTTTTGGGGGGAAAAAAGCACTGAATTAACTCAATGTTGTAGACTTGTAGAATTAAGTGAACAGTTCTTGGTTGGTAATGGACTTCTCTCCCCCGTAGTACTACTGCTGTAAGAAGAATGGGTCTGACAGCGCCTCCATCTCTCAGCAACACTTTGCCTGCAATGCATGCAGTGTCTCCGGCCTGGACGGGTCGATCATCACCCCATTGTCCATGTCACCACCAGAGCCGCCCATATCCTCCGACCCCACCAAATCCACAGGGGGTCAACGCAGTTACTGCCCCACCTGCTCACCCTATGACTCGCCCTTTTACATCCGTACCACTGATGAGATGCGCAACGGTGGCGAGCGCATCACCTACATGCCCACACACTATGAGAACCAGGCGTTGGCGATGCCACTGCCCACTGTCCGAGGCTCCCTGCTGAGGGAGACCCAGCGAGGCCGGCCTCCCGATTTCTACACCAACACCCGAGCCATCAGCACAGAGGTGTGACCAACCCAAGCCCCCAACCCCTCTCCACAACACTACCCATATACACAGAGACACTCCCCTGTTCACTTACACACACAAACCAGCACCACCACTAACAAGACCACAAAAATAATGCTGACACCTACTGCAGCTGCCAGAGAGATCTACTAGATCCACTGTTTGTGGAGGTTATATGATCATGTTTATTTGGGGGCTTGGGTTTGGGGGGAATGTGGGGGGCTTGGGAAGTGAGGATTGTCTAAACTGCTGAAGTGTGTGACAAGCAGGGATCACTTGCAAACCTAGTTCATCAGTTTATACCCTTAAATTTTATGTTCAAGGTAAGTAATTCTGTAACTGATGGTAGATAAAACTGTAGCTGTAAAGTCAAAGTAAAAATGCCCCTTTATGCTCTCACATGAAGGGTATGGTTGTAAACCTGTAAACTGCCTGTTGACTGTTACTATATCTTCACTGACTGAGGGCTATCTTAGATAATTTATGATTCCCTTGCTACACATCTTCCTAAAAGACAAAAAAGAGTATATAAAGTAATATAAAGTAAATATGAAGCAATTTTGTCATAAGAAGAATGGAGACTAATAATTTGCAATAGAAGGAAAAGTCAACATCCCCTTTGCAGTTTTCTGGATCTCTGGCAAGCATGCTTGAGTTACAGGAAAGGCGGAAGACGACGGACGACTGGAGCTTTCTCTATGCAAGCTGTCTGGCAAACTACTGCGGCTCTTCATCTCCAGTCATCTACTTTCAGCAGTTTTAGGCTCATCATGGAACTTTATTGGAGGAATATTGTAAGCACGGTGCACACCCACTGAGATATTACGAACCTGCACCTGTAGATAGACTTTCAAGCATTTAAAACTGGATCATGGTTACAGTAGTTCAAAGCCTCATGGGTTGCCAGGTCCACATTGAACCCCCACTTTCTCCCCTAAGTTGTAAACCTCTGAATGAGCAAGGACGCCCTGTGCCCATGAACGGAACAGCGGTAAGCTTCAAGTGAAGGAGAGAGTGAAAATCTCAGCGACGCAAAAAGTTTGATATGTAAATAATAACCAGAAAGCAATGAATTCATCTCTTCATCCCATTGTGTTCTTGATGGAGTGAGATGCAGTTTGAACATGATGTATTTTGAATGAGGGAGTGTTATTTAGTTTGTGCTATTTTGTCTACACACTCCTCCTATACTCCTGTACTACTCTCATGTTGAATCTTTGAAATGCAAATAACCATGTCATTTATGTTCATGTTTATTTTTCATATTGTGAGGAAGTTAGAATACACATTAATGTGATTGAAAACTGTTTCATTGTTTCTACATAATACTTATCCAGTATTGCTTGCCTTACACAATAATATTTCCTGAGATATTTGTCCTTTCTGTGTATTGCAGGATTCAGTGAGGCTAAACAATCAATGCAAGAAACCTTAAGGACTTGCATGGTGTGATAATGTATGATTATTTTGATTGATGAAGATTGTAAGGACAGACCTAGTATTATAATTCATCCATTAAACAAAAATGCTATTCCCAACCTATTTTCAGCACTGCATATAACATATGATTATTCATTGATCAGTGGCTACTTAATTTATTTATTTATTTATTAAGGTTAAATAGATGCCAAGTGTAGTGGGATTACACTGTACATCCTGAAACTCCTCAAAACTATTTAGAACAGAATTGTGTAAAAGGACAAATAAACAAACAGAGGACTGGCAAAATGAAAGTTCATCACTAAAGATTGACAGGTTTGATATTTGGAAAACAGAAAGGTCTGGCCTGGAATCTCCCAAGATACAGTGAAATAAAACCAGTGTTTCTCCATATTGTTGCCCACTACCACAGATAAGGATTTATTGTCATCATTAATTGATTTAGGTATTGTATTAACTATATATTTTACTCTTTGAAAACATAAAAAATAGCTTTTTAGAAATGTGGTTAAAACCGATATCATACCTGACGAATACAGAAACATTAATATGTGACAGTGTTGAATTTTGACAATTAAAGATTTGTAACTGCTTGAAATGGCTCTTTGTATGATGACTGACAAGAACACACACACACACACACACACACACGCACACACACGTTATAGGCTGCCTATTCAATTTTTCCACAGAAACATTTCCACATTTATTTATTCATCTAAATGTTAAAGGAGGAGAAATGTTTCTGTAATATTCATGAGCACTGAAGGCAACATGAACTTTGACCTCCAACTAATGATTTTCATGAGGCCACTACCAGATGCTAAAATTAATTTTTAGAATAAAGCATTCATTTAGCCCATGTTTTTTCCCATAAAGAATGCCCATTTAATTACATGCCTACATGTATTTATTTATTGTAAATTACTGGAGTTTTTTGCATTTAATAGAATGTTTATTTTTTGATCATTTGTTTATTTCTGTATTTCCCATTATATCAGAATCTGTCCTCCACAACAAAGGGGGAAATTATGCTATCTGATGGGAAAGTGTGTTCCTCAAATAAACATTATACAACTAAAATGCATAATAATACATCGTGTTTATATAGGTCAAAAATAATATGCGTATGTTTTCACCTATACAGCAAATGTTTAGGGGTAAAAATCTCAATCTAAGAACTTTTTATATACAGTCTATGTGTAAGAGGTGAGCCAGACACGCTGCAGGAGTACAGCGCATGCGTGAACATTCCAAACCGGAAGGCGTGTCATTATTACCCCGGAGTGATTCATCTTCGTAAACATACACGATCTTCGCTGCAACTCTTCTGACAGCTAGCAAGCAACTCTATAACGCTCAAAACAAGTAAGTTCACAGCTCTTTTATCAACACTTGTGATTGTTTTGGTGACACCTGTACATGCAGTGAGAAGAGAAACGTTCTTTTCCTTCTTCCTTCTTGTCATTTTTCTCCTTAGCCGGGCGGGGTGTTGCTAAATGAGGTCGCTCCTCCGAAGAGTGGTCCAACTGTTTTGGACTTCGAGCTGGTTAGCGTTAGCCAAACTTAGCTTTAGCTCGCTGTTCTATCCTGGCACACATAGGCACTTCCTGTTTGGCAAGCAATTCACCTGTTCCGACTTCTTAGCTCTTGGCTACAGGACTGCTTGTGACGAGGATATGTTTTTATTACCGCGGCGACTAAAAGGCTGTGGTAACTGTTACGTTATGGATAAGTTGGCTTCCCGCTAGCAAATCTTCCCCTGTTTGCATTAACGTTAGCTAGCTAATGTGAGAGGAGTCTGTCCGCTTTACAAAACTGCTGTTTATGTGTGCTTGACGTTTCAGACAAAGTGATGCCAATGCCATTTAACCTACTAAATGTCCGTTAAACGTCTGTTTAAATACAAAAGCTGACATACTAAGCTAGTCTGCTGATGATGCTGTGAGAGACTGATGTGCTCCATGCAGGGCCTGCAGAAACCAGTGAGAGCAATAATAACCGTGTGGTGCAGTAATTAACGTGAACAGCCACCCTAACAGAGAATATAATAAAATAGCATTTCTTTGTATACTGACAAATGTCCCATCAATTGAGAAACCCGAGCATCAACTTTGAATTAATGAAGCCACCAGGTGACAGTTTTTGGAATTGAGCCATTTACACGGTGTAAGTTTGTGAAAGGGATGATAGAGCTTTTGTTAGACATATTTCACCCAATGACTTTTTTTTTGACAGCAGGGCCTGTGGGCTTGTACGAAAATGTACCCATACATACCTCAGTAACACAACTGCATCTGTGGCCATATTTTCACAGCATTTATTCCACTATGTATGGATCAGCTCCATGATTTGTCTCTGGATGATATCATAACTACAGTATGTGTCTTTGCTGTGAATTTGAAAAGAGAGACTTTAGATTTGGCCATAACTGAAGCAGGACCAGGAGATATCACTTTGTTTTTGTTTTTGTTTTTTTTACCTTGAAATGGATAATGTCTGAGAGTATTTCTTGAGTTGACTCTTGGTGCTTGTAGAATGTGGCAGACATTATATGAATCACAGTTACTGATATCCTGATATGATATGAAATCATAAATGATAATGCAAAGCAGTGGGTTCCCTGGTATGCTGTGAGAAAATAACAGAAGATTGTATGCATTATGTATAAAAAGACGTTTCTTCACAGTTAATTTAACTCTATAAGATGAAAAGGGCCAAAGCATTGTTGAAGTTTCAAAAATGTGCCTGTTCCAACAACAAACAATTGAAACAGACTTCTACCAGCCAACTATTATTTACTGTGGTGGTTAAAGAATTGTTTATCTCTCTTAGTACTAAATTGAGCTCCACAATGTTATATGGCTGCGATTTGAAGTCCCACATTCTTTATAGGGCTCAGTAGGGTTTGGTATTGTTTCAATTTTATCGATTCTGATTTTACTTATTGAATCCGGTTCTTACCAGATCTTGGATCTGGATATTTTTTTGGATATGAAAACAAGAATAAATATTTGAAGAACAAAAATTTGCCAACCTTTTATTCTTGGCACATTTTGGCTATAATAATAGCCTATATAATAAGGCTTCTTTTTTCTCTTCATTTATAAAAATAAATGTTGTTCCAGGCAAGTGATTGGACAGACTGTCCCTGGAGGGAGGGTTGTATTTGGCATTTAGGTCCTTGGTTGTCTCCATGCATAGAAATTTTACACTAACATTATTATGCTACACCTACCATGGGGTAGGCCTTTTCAAAGTTTACTGTAGACTATAACATTATTCTGTCAGCTGTGTCTGATGTGCTGGAGATTCTGGAGTTTCTGTACTAGAGGGGTGTCTCTGGAGACTCGTATCTAAGAAAAATATGTATTGGAATAATTTGTAGACATCATTCATTTACCTTCAATATAAAATGTGACAACACAGATGAGATGTGTTTTGTACCTGAGCATGAGACATTGCTACTGTTAGTGTTAGCTGTATTTGGGACGTTATTGTTGCTGGGAGACTCATTGAACACAGGGCATTCCTTCAGATTCACGCTGTGCTGAAGTAAATGCTTCGTCATATTAGAGGTGCTTCCTCCCTTGCGCGAAATAACCTTACAGGTGTTATTTTGCTGCTGTTCTCTTTTTTTATTGAAGCTAAGCCAAACTTGTTTTGTGTTTGCTGCGGTCCACCACGGTCCTGGAATGTAAACAGAGGAACTCTCTTCTCGCATGATTTGTTGATGTACTGCATAACAAATGACATGATGTTAGGTCAGAGTAGCAGGTCCTGGCAAATAAATGTAACTTTTATGGATTGTAAAATGCTCACTGAAGTTCCATCAGAAGCTCGACTGAAATATGAAAAAAGTTAGGAACCGATAAGCAGAATTGAAATGCACGCGTCTTATTGTAACCTTTTCTCGGTTCGGGGAGTAAAGTTTGCTTGCTCTTAAGCCTTTAGCAAGCAACTATCCATTAATTGGGGTTTTCACTTTGTTTTGAAATGCTCAAGCTGCTCCAGTTGATTTTGGTCATATTTTAAAAGTGAAGTTACTGATTTTAGAGTTGCAACGATTAGTTGCTTAATCTGCTAGTCAATTGTCAGAAAAATAATCATACATTTTAATAATCAATGAAACATTTACGTAATTTTATGTAAAGTAAAAAATCCTAAAAATATTTTCGTTTTCGGACCCCCAATTTTTTACATTATTGTAAATTGACACTCACAGCTCTGTAGACTGGTAATAATTTGACAACTGTGGAGCTTCTGTATGCTTGGTAGATTGGTAGAAGATTGCTGCAAACAGGAATAAATAGGTACTAGTCTGATGTTTTTAAAAAAAATTTATTTAACCTTTATTTAATCAGGAGAGTCCCACTGAGATTAAGAACCTCTTTTGCAAGGGTGACCTGGCCAAGACAGGCAGCAGCATATTAAAAAAATACAAACATATAGGTACAGACAAATAACAAAGAAGACTAGTAAGCTAACATTTCATAAAGTTATTTTAAATCATTTTTCCAATCTAAGAGCATTTACATATTAAGGCATCTGCCTCTAAGTCTTTCATTTTGGATTTAAATGCGTTTTAGCGAGATTAATTCAGTGAGTTTCAAGTCCTTTTGCAACGTATTCCATGCCTTCTTTCCCGGTTCCGTACGGGTATTTGGCACAGAGAGCATAAAGAAGTCCTGAGAACGCAAAGAGTGTCGCCCATTGTAGGCCAAGCTTTAGTGGTTAGTCTTTTGTTGGGTGTCTTGATGGAGAGGTGTTTCTTTGTCTCAAAGGAACTAGGCCTACTTTAATAAGAGGTAGCATTGCACAGCCGGCCAGAAATCTAACCAGTATATAAGGAATTAATTAGCTTCCTTTTCATATTCAGTTATCAGATTTACTGACATGCATATTCTGTTCATGGTCTTGCATGCAGTGTTGTGTTGCTGTCGTGTTTAGAGCTTATAAAACAGGTTGTCACAGCAGTGTACGTGAGGTCAAAACAGTGTACTTCATTCATGGTGGTAGGTACATTTGAATCCACCATAAACAGACACAAGAGATAAAAACCTTGTATTTGACTATGAAAATAGCTCGGATGACTGTAGCATCAGACCTAATGGGAAGCAATTCAATGATGAGAGAGGTCACTAGAATGCAGTCACAAATTTGTGTTCACCTTTCGCCAACAAGCCTCAAAAGAGGTTTCACTCCCAGATGCAAAGTAGGACTGCAACTAACAATTATTTTCGTTGTCTATTAACCTATCGATTATTTTTTCGATTAATCAAGAGGATGTTTGGTCAGAAAATGGTGAAAAATGTTGATCAGTATTTCTCAAAGCCCAAGACGATGTCCTTTTTCATAATAAAAAAAAAAAAAGATTAATCAGTTGTCTAAATAGTTGATGCTTAATTTAATAGTTGACAAATAGTGAATGAATCATTGCAGCTCTGGAGGCTGAACTGTTTCCCTGTGGGACTGTGTGGAGAGTCACCTGGCTTAATCTTGTTCAAATGTTAGGACGGGCTGAGGTTAGTCGTAACATGATGTGTGATAGATGCTTTTGCACAAAGGGTTTCCAGGAGCAGTAATGTGTACAGGGAAATTAACTCCCAACCTGTGACAGTGGTAATGTCACACCCTAATCCCAGTATGGAGTTACCCATCCAGACACCAAAGATACCATTGTAATTGCCTTTGATTCGAGACAGTCTGAGAGAATGCACAGTGTCCAGGCATGGACAAAGTCTGAAAACAGACCAAAGACTGCACATAAGTTATGCTTTTCAAGTTGATACTTTTGTGAAAAGTTATTAAAATCTGACCCGGCCTCACCCTAGTGTTATTGTCTTTATTCTCATTGGAACAGGTTTGCCATGCTGCAGTGACAGGTCTGTTCACTGTGCATACTGTATGCTTCACAGTCATTCAGGGAATGAGAGGCAGGAAATATGGAGTCAGCAGGTTGGGCAGCCTTAGCTGTGCTCTTCACAGTAAGGTCAGGATGTTCATTTAAAAGAGACAGAGTTAGGTTGAGGCACGAGTCAGACATGTAGCCATCATTGTCTACAACCAGAAGAGACGTGAAGCCAAATGCATTGGCTATCACCTGCTGAAGAAACTGGTGAAAAGGAAACATTTGTTCTAGCTCCCAACCCTCCCGGGAACTGTCTGAAGTGTTCAGAGCCATGTATAAAAATATCATCAAATACAATTTGATAATAGATTTTGGGTTGTTTCAGTTAACTTTGTTGGTGTCTATGCCCACAAAGCTTACTTCTCTGACTCTCATGACAGGGATTATAATATTCACCTGTCTGTTGACACTAAGTGTAAGTAAGTGTAACAAAACAGCAGGGCAACTCACAGACTGATAGGAACACATACACACCCTAACAGATGTAATGTGTCTGGTTTACCCAGTGCCTGTGGGTGTTGTTCAGCCTGTCTACACCACTGGCTATTCACAGTTTCCATACAGGCAGTGGTTGGGTAACAAGACGTCCAATTGGACTGTACTGGAGAATAAGGCTGGTAATAACTGGGTGCAAATTTGCTGCTGTGTTTATAGCTTGAGTTACAGTCAAAGAAGAAGTGACTGTCCAGTCACACAAGGGCAGCAAGAGTGAGATAGGTTAGTGTAATCTGGATAAATGTTGTTGTATGTTTGTAATAACTAGATTTGAAATGACCTACTGGCAACCAACAGATGCCAGTAAAATTAGTCTTTATTAACGGATTCAATCAAAGTCACCTATAACATTTTATTAGTTTTGTACCATTCACATACTAATGTGCTTGCATTTGTGTGAGGGAGATTATTGGTTCCTTTCACAATCAACATTAAGTAATTATAATTAATAGCCAGTACAGTGTGGCTGGAATTTACCACATGCTTTAGAAGAAGAGACATGTGATCCATACATGGTGTCCCAACATGCCCTGTTACTATCTGTTTTTTTTTTTCTAAGGTCCTTCCCATTGCAGTTTCTTCCATAAGTGAGTCAGTGGGAGTGTTCTCTTTTCTGCTTCACTCTGCTTTGTGTAATTGAATAAGTGTGATTGGAACATGACCCTGTTGCCTTCCTCATGTATGTGTGTATGAGTATAATTTGCAAGGGTTGAGCGTGTGTGAATGCCTTTTCTATGCATGTGATCATGTCTCTGTTTTTAAATGAATACCCCCTTCATGCATTTGTTCTAGACTATTATGTGTTTGCTTATTTGTGTGCGTGTGTGTGTACATTCTCTTCCACAGCACAATTTCTTAAAGTCCAATGTGGCGTCATTAAATTTCTTTAATTAGATAAAATATTCAGTTTACAGTGATATTATCCAGAGAAAAGCAGCAAATCCTTAAAATGTAGAAGCTTGAACCAATACATTTTTGCCCATTTTGCTAAGAAAATGGCTCAAATGATTCCCGGATTACTGAAATAATTTCCAGTTAAATTTACTGTTGATCAGCTAATCTCCGGTTATAGTACATTTGTAAATGTGTTTAGTAGGAGGTAAAAATAGTTTGTGAGCGCTGAAAGCAGTAGTCTGACAGGCCTCACTTAATTGTTGCTGATCATTTGTTAAAATGGGCATTAATTAGCATTAACAGTACTTTTGAACTGTTACAAAACCTTTTTTTAATTGTATGTGCATTTTATTTATCTATACTTACTTACTTGCTTACAGACAGGTTTCAACTAGCTTTGTTTGTATGTGGTATAGTCCAGCTCATGGCAGAATTAATGAGCCAGCAGGACATAACATATGGAGACAATGGGCTGATACAGATCTGTACAGACAGACTTTTTCTTTTGTCTTTTGGTGCTGTGCTAGTAAACGTACAGAGTCCATAATGTGCCAACAAAGACATTTGGGGAGTAGATTAAAGATGCCTGTTAATAATTGCTTGGTCACAGATCTGAAGAAATTGTTGCTATAACATCAGTAACACCTAAAATCAACAGCTAGTGGCAGGATACTACATATGCTCTTAAAGTATATCAAAAGAATCTTTGAAATAGAGCCATCAACAAATTTGGCTGCCAGCCTGTCAGGCACTGTGGCAGGCAACTGGCAAATGCCAGAGTGATCTGGGAGACAATAATCACACCCTAAGCACCGAGAACAATTTGAGGAATTGCACAACAGCAGATTTGTGGTTAGCTTTACAAATTGTGCTTTTTCTGTACTGGTATCACTAACTCAGAGATGACAGGGTATTTAGAATAACTTTAGCCTAGACTCACAACCCTAAAATGTGGCCTATAAAACCAAAGTTCTGGCCACTTTCTGTCCCATCCTTTCTGTTCCCCAGTACCAAATGGGTCTGCTGTAATTTGGCATTCCATCCATCGTCAACCGCTTATCCTGCGTACAGGGTCACAGGAAAAAAACTGCATTTTGTGTTTAATTGTGTTATCTTTGTCTAATATTTCAATTTGTTTGTTGATCTGAAACATTCAGTTTGACAAACATGCAAAATGCTGTGCTTGCAGACTGCCTTCCTACAGAGCTGGGCGGACAGGAGAGGGAAGGGTTTAACCCTGGTCTCCCCAGCCGACTCTGAGTTAACCAGCCAGCCATGGATGACAGCTCCTCACTTGGAAAAGTAAGCAGCTCTACAGAGTCCGTGGCCACTGTCACCAGTGAGGAGTTTGTTCTGGTGCAGTCCAGTGCTGCTGGGTCACCGCAAGGCTCTGGAGGAAAACCAAGACTCAAGGTCAGAACAACACATGGACAGACTTTTACACCTAACTTGAACGGTGCAATATGTAAAATTAATTCCCCCGTTATACAAAATGATCCAACACGAAGCCACTTGAAGGCTGCTGGTCAGATTTGCAGTTGCAAAATGTCAAACACAACAGCTATAAAACCTTTCTCATCATCGGCCTCCACCTGGATTTAGTAATCTACTTTTTTTTATTAACCCCGTCAAATGTGCCTGTGGCTACCACTAGAGCTTATGTGGCTGAACCGGTCATCAATGTATGTGTGATTACAGTCTAAGAATGCATGTTGACAGCATATGGAAACAAGTGACATTTTTTGCCAAAGCACTCAGTCCAGGAAGCTCCACTCTGTCTTCATCTTTTGTTTTTATATCCTTGTTCTCAACCTGTTTTAACTCTTTGTTTCTCCTTTCCCTAATCTCCAATGTTTTGTCTTTTCCTCTCTTCCTCAGATGTCTTGGAATGGGAGTGAGCAGCTGGAGAAAGCTATGGAGGAGGTGTTGGTTGATGATGATGATGATGTGAAGGTGGAGAAGAGCAGCGTGGAAGAGATGGAGAAGCACAGGCACCCGGAGAAGCACAGGCACCCAGAGAGCCGAGTCCTGGAGCCCCGACCTGCAGGTATAGCTCTGGACTTTTCAGGTCCATTTAGTCACTGTGTCTACTTGTGGACATTTATAATTTGCCAGTCAGCTGTTCTTTCATTCTCCCAACCATGCATCAAAATGGAAATATAACTATATTGTACTTAGGACATAAATGTTTCTTCCTTTTAGCAAACTTTTCAAAGCAGCTGACTGTTGTGACACACTGCAACTGAACATTTCCCAAATTCTATTAGTATTTAACTAGTGAAATCAGAACATACCTGTGTCACTGTGACACTGTGACATATGTATGTAATTTGTAGGGATATCCCCGACTAAGAATTTACATAGTTGAATCAGAATTGTCAAGTCTTGCCTTTAGTCGACTGATAGTCAAATCATATGTGTTTGTGAGGCGGCGATTGCGGAGGGTGGGGGGCTTACACTTAGTAGCTCCGTTTTAATCTTGAGAAGCTGCAGAGCAGCAATCTCTGTTTATCACTGTCACTGTAGCTTACACTGTAGCCTACATTTCCAGCTAAACTGAGGCTTATTGTTGACCCTTTTCTCTCTGCTCGCCTGCCATTCACCGGCCTTGTGCAGAGTTTTACGTGTGTGCGTACCATGCGGCTGACAACTGCATGCACGTCGCGCTTCCTCGCGAGTCTATTTCAAGTACTGTAACAAATATAATATTCTTTGTGTGGTTCATCAATGGTGATAAATGGTCATTCATTGTGATACAATGAATAACAACAAATGGAATACTAAATTAGTTCAGACTCAGGCCAAAATGGAAAAATGTTTTCAGAAAAAGTGTTTTCTTTCATTACTGTATCTACTCACGTCGTTGTCAGTTTCATTTTATTATGGGGTATGGATTTCAATGAAGTATAAGGAATTAACAATGTGCAAGGCATTCTTGGATGAAAAATGTTTGAAAATGAGCTAAGTGCTTGAAAAAACATTTAGCTGCGTGCATGCCATTGACATACCGAAATCTATTTTGCCGTATCAAATTAGCAAGGCTGGTATCTGAACCCTCTGACATTGGCTTAACGGCTCTGTATATCAGCAAGGACAGGTTGGCCCAGACAGCTCAACAAACACCGGTGCAGAAATAACATACACTCCATATACAGCTCAGTGGCAGGTACAGGGCATTTGCAATGCCAGCATTACATTATATAGTTTCCAATAAATATGGGGCCTCTGGTTTCATGTACAGTACCTGTCAGGAATATAAAGTCCGATGAAAAGCACTTTTGATGTATTTTTGGATAAAATCTGTGGAGGATGATGTAGGCGTGTAATATGCTCTTCCGGTGAAACTCCTCACTTTCAGGTGAAATGAAACATCTAGTGATATCATGTGTCACAGAGGAAGGAAGCACGTGTCTCTGTGTCTCTGTCTCTCCAAGCCTACAGTATCCTGCTTGCTCCTGCTTGGCTCCTTCCCAAGCAAGCTGGTGCATGCTCTGCTGCGACAACACAGTCTGTACACTCCACTTCGAGTCACTGGTGCGCGTCTGTCAAGACCAGTAGCACTCACCTCAATAATTGCCAGATGTCTTGAGAAACTGGTACTGAACACCATCCTCCCGGCTGTCTGCCCATAGCTGGACCCCTACCAGTTTCCCTACAAGGCCAAAAGAGGAACAGAGGATGCTGTAGCATGCTTCCTTCACACTCTACTACAACATCTGCACTTCCCTGGCCATTATGCCAGGATCCTATTTGTAGACTTCAGCTCTGCCTTCAACACAATTCAATGTCACACCATGATTACTCAACTCCACCACCTCCATGTGCCACCTCTCCTCATTCGCTGGATCCATAATTTCCTCAGTGACAGACCACAGGCAGTGAGGGTGGGAAGCACCACATCCACCACCATTACTGTAGCACTGGAGCTCCCCAAGGCTTTACAGTCTGTACACCAATGACTGCATTAGCCCTTCTCCCATTACAAAATACTTCAAATACTCTGACACAGCCATACTCGCCCTCCTATCTGAAACAGAATCAGTTACAGCATATCACCAATCCATTGCACACTTCACACAATGGTGTAAGAACAGTCACCTCCTCCTCAACGTCACCAAGACAAAGGAACTCATCCTGGACACACGCTGTAAAAGTTTTGCATTGTCCTGTATGATCATTTCTGAAAACACAATATATGGTCTACAAAGAGCTTTAGCTATTCTGGCAGCTGGTGAACACAGGGAAATAAAGCAGGTTAAAGTTAGAAAGTTGGAAAATACATTTAAATTTTCTTCATCTGATCATCTGACTCCTTTACTCAATTTTAACAACTGAAAATATTGTTTTTGGTTGCTTGAGTATAATAATGACCATTAATTTCATAAGTGCCTTAGGAAGGTCATTTGTTACCAACTCTTCCTGGATGTTCCACCCCATAAAAATGAAGAAAGAAAATTTAAATTAACTCAAAATTGTCTTTTCAGGACAGAATGTTTTACATTAGGACTACATGTCTTTGTTGATTTCCTTGCAGTTACTTAGTGTTGTCACTCTTTTGTGTTGCACTACTATTGAGTGAACTTGGAGGAAATGGTTAGTGTGGTGTAGAGCGAGTCAGCAGAGCAAGTCCAGCTGCTACTCTCATTGTTCTGCTTCCTGTTTGCAAAGTGTAAAGCACCAGGTCAAAGGTCAATTCAGAGTAGACCTCACCACCAACTTCCTATTCTGCTTATTTTTGCTTCTTCCTCCTCTAGTTGTGTTTTGGAGTTTTTGTCTTGTCTGTTTCTTTCTCTTTTTTTTTTCTTCTCTTAAATGCACTGGCCTGTAGAGCTGTTAGACTACACCATGTGAAAATCCGAGAGAAGCCATGTTCTCATGATGCTTTGACAGCTTGCCAGCGTTATGGGATATGTTGTTGTTGAAAGCTGTTTAACAATTTAAATTTTTTTTATTTTTTTTTGTCTTGGTTTAAATTAGATTCACATTTTACGAGACTGTAGAGAAGAAGAAGACATCCATTTAGCATACAATATGGAAACCCCCAAGGACACGTTTATGCTTTTAAGAAGAATTTACAATATCAAAACCTTTCTGTCTGTCCACAGAAGCTTGTCCAGCACCACCCAGCCCCACGGTGCTGGAAGAAGATAGTGTCCAATTCAACAAGCTGTCCTACCTGGGCTGCACCTGGGTCAAAGCCCCTCGCAACGAGGCAGAGGCACAGAGTGCCATGGCCACCCTGCGGGCTGAAAGCGCCATCCCTATCCCCATCACCCTGCATGTCCCCTGCGGACCAGATGGCTCTGTCAGGTAAGCCACACAAAGACTGTGTATGTTGAGTTGTGATAGTGGGTCGGTTAAAAGGGTCTATGATGAAAGGAAAATAGATAAATTTTTTAAGATTGGTATTTCAACATATTTACACTACAGTTTGGCAGGAAAGAAACTAAAACGTATATAACGTAATTATGGTAATACAATATTCAAGGATTGTTGTGAAACTAATGGCCACAGGTCATGTAATCAGTATTGTATATACTGATATAGGCAAGCAGAAATAGGAAAGTTACAGATGAAGTGTGAATTACATGAGCTGAGAGAAACTTTTCAAACATCCTGAAAAGGGAACATGAAATATTTAGATTCAACAAAAAGGAAATGAGACGTGACTTCTTTGACTACACTGAAAATGTTTACATTTCTTGGTTGAATATAAAATGTAATGCCATTTATTCGGGTAGATGAGGTATTACTAATTTGTGTTAACACAAAAAATCTTAAAAGTTTCTAAGTGTTAGGTATTTGCTCTGGGAACTCAGGCTACAGGTATATAGAGATAGGGTGATCTAGAAAATGGATAAAACAGATAATAAATGTGAAATTTGATTATTGGCAAAAAAAGATAACGCTACTGTTAATCTGACTGTAAGTCTGGATCAAATGTAAAAAAAACAACTCTCCTCAGAATTATGGACCAGGCCTCAGGAACAGAGATCGCCTCATTTCCCATCTACAAGGTGTTGTTCTGTGCACGTGGACAGGAGGGCTCGGTGGAAAGTGACTGTTTCTCCTTTACTGAGAGTTACCGGAGCTCTGAGGACTTCCAGATTCATGTCTTCTCCTGCCACATTAAAGAGGCCGTGAGTTGCATGCATGAATTCCACGTTAAAAACTGCACCTCTACATGGGTTTTCACTCCGCCGTGGAGCACTTAATCTCATAACATTTAGCTTTAAAGGAGGGTGATGCACGGAGGAGACAGATGATGACTTGTATATAGTGAAATTCATTCTGTGAAACTGATTACAGGCTCTGTTCTCCAGACCCATAACTTCTGTTGTAACTTTAAGGCACTGTTGTCTACTTTTGTATTTGTCAATTATCTCCACTCTATTCTACTCTTGTCTTTATTACTATCCTTTTATTTTCATGTTCTGTTCATTTCTCTTTGTATATACTGATTTGTATTTACTCATTTCCATTTAATGCTTGTTATTTAATCTTTTCTTCTTGCAGTTAGGTTTGAGTCTATTCCACTTTTTGTTTTTCTTTGTCTTTTCCATCCAGGTCAGTCGTATCCTGTACAGTTTCTCAACAGCCTTTCGCCGTTCTTCACGGCCAGCAGACATCAGGGACACGGCACTGTCTAGTCCGCCCGATGGTGACCTCTACACCTTCACTGTCTCGCTGGAAATCAAAGAGGATGATGGCAAGGGCAACTACAGGTACTTGGCGCACACACACACATACACACACACACACACACACACACACACACACACACACACACACACCAACACACACACACACGCACACACTTTACTGTATGTTTGCATGTGTGCATTTACA
>NC_060154.1:10221085-10297688 GCF_021292245.1 Micropterus dolomieu
CACACACACACACACACACACACACACACACACACACACACACACACACACACACACACACACACACACACACACACACACACACACACACTTCAATTATACAGGTGTCTTTATAGTATAGAGTATAATGGTTCTATGAACAGGTATGTTACCCTCATATCTTTTACATTATATGTGAAAATCGCATGAGAATCTTTTAACAACCGTTTATGGAATAGTATAGTATGATCACGTGGCTCCATTTTTTGAGGAAAGCCCCATTGATTGCATGTGTCTTGTGAGCTGGGGACTGTTGTTATCACAGGTCTGTTTGTGGTTGGAAAGCTTTAATGAGCTGCCACAATATTGTTTTATCTTACTGTTATTGTTCATCTGTAAAAAGGACAAATCTTATGGGCACCGTAAGACTTTTTTTTCATTTTCCATAGCCATCATATATTGAGTATTTTAGAAATGGGTTTTCATTTTCTGTTCCCCTCAAGGGCCCAATAGCTGTTCTGAAAGCACAGCAGATGTCCTTTAATATATAATACATTAAGAGGACTTGGGGGAAGACATGGCATATTTTTTTTCTTTTCTTGGGTTAGTCATACTAAGACAATCTTTTTTCATAGAAGTAACTGGCAGTTAGACAGAACAGACTAACATATAACAAGCTCAATTCAAAATACACTTAAAATACATCAAAGAACATAGGACAGAAATACACAAAATCAAAATGGAACCACATCTAAGTCCCAAATGGTATGTATAACCTTCTTCGTCTCCACAGTCCCGTGCCTAAGGACAGAGATAAGTTGTACTTCAAGCTGCGACAGGGTGTTCAGAAGAAGGTTGTGGTTTCAGTTCAACAGATGTGCAACAAGGAGCTGGGCATCGAGAGGTGAGGATCACTGTAAAAAGAGATGATGCTGGGCAAGGTCCTAGAAACCTTCCACTGGGGGTCTTTACTGGGCCTGTGTTACGGGTGTATTTATTCCTTACTCTATTTTTATGTTATCTGCTGTATAGTTTAGGTTTTCCTCGGTTAATCTTGCACTTGCCGGCCATCAAATGTCTATATCTCGAACCCTCTAATCCTTTCTATTTTGGGGTTGTTTTCTGTACATGACTGACTTAACTATACTTTGAGAGGAGGTTTGCCTTCTCAACTGTCTTGGTGTTGTACCACCAGAGTTTGATAGGCAGCTGAGTCACCAGGACAAATGAGCTAAACTAAAGGAGGTAATGATGTAGAGCAGTGGTTCTCAAAGTGGGGTCTGGCGACCCCCAGGGGGAGAATAATTTATGGGACTAAATCGTATCAAATGGGGTTCTAATTTGTTGTGTGTGTTTATGGGTTCTTGACATGAAAAGCAGCTTGAAAATCCTGCTTTAAACATTCTGGGTATACACACAGCATTCAATATCTATATCCTTGATATAAACTTAATTATGTTAAATTGTACAATGACTTTTCAGATGTACCAGCCTACTTGAAATGGCTTGCTTTCACAAGTACAGTGCACACACTTAGTGGTCGAAATATTGCAGGGGGAAGGCAGTAAGAACAACAAAAAGTACAATGCAATGAGTCAAGCCACCCATATAGTACATAATAAAAATTATAAAACGCCCCAATAGATGAATACTGGTGTACTTAAATCACTTTTGACTTCCTGCAGTCTCTCATTTTTATGTTAGATTAACACACTCTACAAGCACGACAGCACCTAAGAACTAGGTCATCTACATCACTCGCCTATTCTTCTTTATTCCAACACCTCCAATTGCTTTCAGAGGGAGACAGACACCTTCCCTCTGCTTTATTTTTACTGTCAGTGGAGACCTGTTATTTAGAACTCATCCTTTCTGAGGTGTTCGGCCCATGTTTGACAACACTTAATTGGATTATTATTCATTGTTTTTATTGCCTCAGCCTAAATGGTTAATTTGCATCATGAGTTGTGTGGATGCAGTACATTATATTCTGTATTAATCCTGAGCAGCTGAATGACGACTTTGTTTAAAATGCCTTTTTACCTGGAAGTCGTTCTATCCACGCTTAAAAATATTGTTGAAATGTCACTTTGCACGACCCACATCTTTCAAACTCAATATGAGCCATCCTTGGATAACTATAAATATATATTTTTTTGTAATGCATTCCTGAAACTGAGAGATTCCCATGCTGACCACATGATGGCACCTCCAACCTTAAGCTGACGGAAATTTACTATACCATGTGATTATGTTGGGTTGGTATGCTGAAATGGAAACAACATAAACCATGTTGCTTCAGTACAGACTTATTTCATCCTTGAAAGGGTCAGGCCATAGCACACCCCTGTCTTCTGCAAGCCAGTGATGGCAGGGAGAGCTGGTTGTTTTATGACCCTGAAGGTGCTTAGACATGCTAAGCTACATTATTTTGTGCTGCACAGGTTACAGCCCTCGACTTAAGATTTTCCTAATTTACTTGCCTTTCAAGCCATTGGTCGACTAGTTATTGCACATTTATGATATTAATTGAATTGCTCAAATATATATTTTGGGGCATCCGAAAATGGCTTTCCAGGGCTGAGAAAGAATGTTATAAGTAACAGTATTGGCACGGTGCAGAGAAATACAAAACTGTAATAATAAGCTTTTGAAGTATACATTTTACAAACGCATGCCCGCAGAGAGCCATCTGTTAAATGGTAACAACAAGCGATAAGGATTCTGAACGTGCTGCAACAACCAGCAAGGAGACTGAACACTTTGTCCATTTATTTCAACATAAAATAACATCATAAAAGTTCGCTCAAAACACTGGAACAAATAACTACAAGTTCACTCTTCCGCTTGACACCTCTCCTGTCCCCACCTGAACCTGCTGTCATCCCTGGAGTCAGAGGAGCCTTTTGTAAATCACCTTGGTTCTGTATTCCCTGTAGCCAAACTGGCTGGTTTAGTTGACTATTAGGAAGTATCCCTAGTCTTTTCAGAGTGTCAGCTTTGCCTGAAAGATGGTAATGCGTGTTACAATGTCTGTGTGTAGTTCGGTCAGTTTAGTTGTCTCCGCATTCCTGTTTCCCTTTCTTCCTAACTAATTTGGCTCACTCTGCAGTTGAATGCAGACTGTAACGCTGCAGTTGAATGAGTGATTACTAATTTGTGACTGTGCCTCCTGTGTCTTCCTTCAAGGTGTTTTGGGATGCTGCTGAGTCCAGGACAGAAAGTATGCAACAACGACATGCATCTACTAGACATGGTGAGCACAACCCACCGTAGCTCATTTTAATGGTGTGATAACAGTTTACAGTACGTTCTGATAGTTAAGAGTAGGGTGCCT
The DNA here is from genome assembly GCF_021292245.1 of Micropterus dolomieu. Taxonomy (NCBI): domain Eukaryota; kingdom Metazoa; phylum Chordata; class Actinopteri; order Centrarchiformes; family Centrarchidae; genus Micropterus; species Micropterus dolomieu. The sequence goes on from NC_060154.1 coordinate 10,224,402, forward strand.
GTCTTATCAATTAACATACCAGCTCGTTTTATTTTATCAGTTCGAACTAAATTAGCATATCCAGAGTTAATAGACCTACATATTAATAATCGAATCACCTACTTATTATTGGCCAATTACTAAACACTACTCTTTTCTTTTCCCAGTTTGTATTTGTAAAACAGATTTGGGTGTTTGTTCAAAATGTTACATCTAATTATAAATAATAATAATACATTTTATATCTATAGCGCTTTTCAGGACACTCAAAGACACTTTACAATAAAACCAGTAGTTATGTACATTTAAGTACATGAATAGAAAAATACATGAATGATAAGTTAAAAAACATATACATAAGATACAATACATAAGAGCATAGCGGCGACCATATAAATTATATATATAGAATCAGGTGCAATGTAAATTAATGTTATTTGAGGTTAAAAGCCAGTCTAAAGTGGTGGGATTTGATAAGTGATTTGAAAGAGTCCATGTCGCTACATTCTGTGATGTGTGTGGGTAGAGAGTTCCAGAGGGAGGGGGCTGCAATGGTGAAAGCTCTGTCACCCCAGGAACGGTGCTTGGTCCTGATTCTACCTGTATTTATATTTTACATTTTATAATTTTACAAAAATCTTAAATGTGTTGCAATTTTTATTAAAGATTAAAGAAACATGTACCTAAGCCATGCATTAATACCTACACAGGAGTCGATGGGGAGGAGCTCTGATGGGAAGGCATATGTGATCACAGGAACATGGAACCCCAACATGGCAGCCTTCCAGCCGCTGAATGAAGACACACCTAAAGGTGAAGCTAGTTATCCACCTACCTATTATGTCCCACAGTTGCAGTTTTACCTCACTGAGCAAAGCTAGAAACCTTTTGACTTCAAAATTAACTTTAATACTTAAAAAGTAAGTTACAGTTATGCCTATAGAAATGCTGGTAAAATGTTTCAACGCTGATTGATTTCCTTCTTTACTAATTTTAGCGATTGGCTGGCTGCAAGTTCTTTTTGAGTAAATGTGCACTACACTTTGCTGCATTTATGGTTTGTGTCAAGTGGAACTTACCAGTGCATGTTTACTGGTTGTTCACACACAAAGTAGGAATTATGTTCATACATTATTGCTACAAATGTAATGTGGGACTGCACAAAGTTCAAGGTCCCGTGTCACAGGAATTATGCTGTGTTTTCATTGGGGCTTGGATGTGATCATTGCCTTCATCCATTCTCTAACACAACATAGTCTCGTACCTGGCCTTGTGACCCATTGCTTGTCAAAGCATGTTTTCGCACATTGAAGTGTGAACACATTGTGTCAGGCAGAGCCAACAGAGCTATGTGTGTGAGGAAATATAATTTTAAAAAAGCATTTTGTGGAGGTTATTCTAATGCAGTTCACTTTACCGCCCAGTCTGGCAATCTTATAGCTATGCAGGTCTTATGCATGGTGATAACAGGAGATGAGCACAGAAATGTTTCACTCTGTACACACTTGTATGTGCAATTGGATCAAAAACATTGAGATTATTAAATACTGCAATATGTATAACTATGCACACAAATATAATCTAATGATAATAATTGTTGATGTAATATTTCTAAATGTAGTAATTTAGGGAAAGAGGAAGGGTTTATTGATTTGGTCATAACTGTTTCTAGAATAATAACATCTAGAACCTGAATTGAACAAGAACATAACCTACCTACACACACACACATTACAAAAAGTAGTGTTTCACATAAGGTTTAAGTGCTCTCAGAGAAGCATATTAGAGTTGAACAAGTTGATTTATCATTATGTACTTGAGAGGAGACCAATTTTATTGTCATTTAAAGGGACGCATATACATGTGTTCAGACTGCATCCCCAGAGTGCATGTAGGCAGAGAGGTTGCCACACCAAATCCATTACAGCTAACAAATTAGACTACTTGGCAACTTGCTGATTCGAAGGCCCTGAGAGTTTGACTTGAAGGTGGATGGCAGGTCTGTCAAAGCAGTCTACCACATGGGAGTCAGTCGTGGGAGACACACACACACACACACACACACACACACACACACACCCACACCCACACCCATTTCAGTTCTAAATTCGCCCGCATCCTTACTAGCTGAGAGATTCAAAGGCACTCAGAAGTAGTTTATAGTTGTTACACTTTGTAAAATCACACACATAGTTAAAATTTATAAAAGTTTTATAAAATTTATTTTATTTGAAGCAAATTATGCAGTATTTGAAAGTTTCATACATTTATCATGCATTTTAGTGTGATGTGGATCTGGTGGTGATATTTGAAGTGGAGATTTTGAAACAAGTTTACATCCCTCTGGAAACACTGGTCAGGGTCAAAATTCTTCTTGGGTAGTTTCTTGTGAGCAGGTAATTGATTAATGGATCGTGGATTAAGTCATTCAAGCTCTGGTGAATATCTGATTTAAAATGGTGGCAAAAATGAAGCTTATAGAGTTCTTTGCCCAAGATTTGGAAATTGTGGATGCTTCCAAAAAATTCTCAATATTTTTCAAAATAACTTTTAATCTGAGTTGCAGCCACTGTAGCCTGTTGTAGCCAACACCAGAGAGGAGCCTAATCAGTAAACAGTACACAATTTCAGCACCAGCGCTAAAAGGGTCGAAAGCAAGTTCTTTTTTCCCCAAAAAAATATTTATTTAGAACAGCAGTTTGTGTTTGCCAAGTGCACTCTCTATTAATTAATAATAAATTACAGGACTCATCTAGCACTTGCCCCCCTAACAAATTCATTTATAGACTTAAGTTGTTAAATTGAAGACATTAATGTTTAGCTCTTATCCACTAGGGGGTGTGGCATCCCCACAGGATACATGGTGTGGATTTCCTGCCTCCCTATAGAAGCCATTCAGATGAATAGCAAAATCTCTTCAGTTTTCTGTTATATTGTTAAACTAACAAGTATTTTTTAGAAAGAAAAAAACAAACAGGGCTTCATAAATAAAGGTTGGTTTTCTGCCATAGAGGTTGGTGCAGACTTACTAATGTATACCAGCTTTTGGCTGGTGGACAATTGATGGCCTAGTTTGATTCATATTAAATAAAATGAAAAGAAACAAAGCAGTCTTGCATAATACCTCCACAGTAACCTTGCCTTTTTCTTGTTTTGCCTTTTCTTTCTGGTCTGCTCCAGATAAGCAGGTCTACATGACAGTGGCAGCGGACCTGGTAGTCACCGAGGTGGTGGAGCCAGTTCGCTTCCTGCTGGAAACTCTGGTCAGGGTATATCCATCCAACGAACGCTTCTGGTACTTCAGCCGCAAGACCTTCAGTGAGACGTTCTACCTTAAGCTCAGACAGGTATCTATACTGCAACTATTACAACCTTCACAGAACCGGCACCCATTTTTATACTTTACCTATGCCCATATTTGTGGTTTATATCTCTCTTTAAACCCCAGTCTGACTGCTTGACTAACTAACTATGATTTAAATAAAGTGGTTAAAGGGCTTCTGGTTTCTAACCTGCTTGATTTCTGATGAGTTGTGTAATTTCTAGTTGTCACTTGCTGGATCTGTGGTTAAATTAATTTCACATTTGATGATTTATAGGTGGGCTCCTGAGTTGATACACGTGCTATCATGTAAATAAGTGCCAAACATATTGTAAAACTACCAGTCAGTCAGTAGAAACAATAAGGCTCCTTGGATCTTTGAGATATAACAGTCCAGTTACTGCAGAGTTTTTACTTCTATACATCCTAAGTTTTGGATGATTTATAGGCATATTAGTTTGTTACTTGTTAAGTTAGTTCAGATCTAATTTGTAATTTCTGATTGATTGTGGAATTGGGATTTGTCAATGTTCATGATTTTGCCATCCCGTTTATACTGTGGTAGCTATCCCTGTAATGTATCTGGGTATAGTAAGACCATTGCAAAACAGCAGGACTGCTTTATGGTCATATTGGATTTTTATCCATCCATCCATCCATCCATCCATCCATCCATCCATCCATCCATCCATCCATCGTCAACCGCTTATCCTACGTACAGGGTCGCGGGGTTGGATTTTTATATGATTCTTAATCTTAATTTGATCCATTGGCCAAAGACATTCCTCTTTTGTTATTTATCTAGCAGCAGTTTTTCAATCTACTTTCCAGACAATGTTTCCATAAAACTTCCTATATCACACAATATATTGATATCCCCATAACAATTAATATATTGTGATGGTTTTTATTCCAGCCCCCTCCCTAATTGGTTAGTTTTCTTAATGACTTCCGTTGCAACTTGCATGATCATAAAGACGTTTTTGCCAGTTTGCATTTAATCAGATTTGTTGGTAGTAATTTGACTTAATATCTATTAATTATTATTATTATTATTATTTAAAATTAAGAAAATAACACTTTTTTTTTATATTATTACAATGTGTATATATATTAGCAGAGACAATACATTCCTTAATGATTACCCAAAGCATTCCAACCCACTGTCCTTAATGTAATAAGAGTTAAAAAAAGTCAAAAATAAACTAAATGTAAACATGTAATGACATTTACTTAAAGCGGTGGTATTATGGTTTTTGGCTTTTTCCCTCTCCTTTATTGAGTTATATATCTTTTTTTGTGCATGTAATAGGTTTGCAAAGTGAAAAAGGCCAAAGTCCACCCCAAAGGGAGTTCCCATCTCCCACAGAAAGCACTGCTCTGAACTGCCTGAAAACCGCTCATTTGAAGTCCAGCCTTTACTTCCCTTTCTTGTGACGTCACAATGAAAATACGTGTCATAATGCTCGCTGAGTGGCTAGTCCGACACGCCCTCAAAAACACCGGTGGAAAAACAGTGAGCTGCAGCACACACCTCTCCTCTCCCTTCCAAACACGAGCCTGAGCCTAACCCTAACCCACGTAGCCCAATATTACATATGTCTCAAAGGGCTTTACAGCTCAAAACGGTATCAAAAAAGAGAGTTTGTGGATGGGCAGCTTAGAGGATATGTTGAGTGGAAGAGAAGGTCATTGCAGGCTGCTTGCAGACGTGGTGGTGTGTCAGTGACCAATCAAATGCTGTACCCAAGACATTGAAACATTAGGTTGTTGTAAGAGCTAAAGATATGTGCAGGGAGATGCAAATGTCTCATCAGCTGACTTCCATTTCTCTTTCTCTCCGTCTGTGCATCTCCCACTTCTGCCTTCCTCTTATTGTCAAGCTGGTGCATTGATGTTCAACATGTTATTCCCTCCCCCTCCTAAAACACAACTTCTGTGTCAGATATCTTTGTACTGTAAAATATAGATACTGCGTACTGTTTGTATGCTTAAAACCTCACCCTTTTCACTTGTCAAATTAATGGCAACTGAGCTAAACTCCAACTCAGTTGTCACGTTTATCTTGCGAGCTGAGGTCTGGCAGCTGAATAATCGTAACCATAGTCCACTGATGTGATGGGTTTTCTTGATGGGAACAAATAAACTGGATCCTTCCTTTATCTTACTGTGTAATGACAAACATCAAACACCCTGAAATGTTTGCCCTTGTGAGTTTCCTCACAACTTGTCTGATTAAAAAGTGCTGAGAGACAGTGAGTGAGGAATGCTCATTTACTTACCTCCCACCAACACAAGGACACCCAGCCGGAGAAGTTGCTGCAGGTGCTTAAAAATACAGTTAAGCTGAAAGCTTCCTCTCTCCTTTTAAAAAGCAGATCTCCTTTAGTAGGCCGTGGGGAGCTGGCAAAGCAGTGGAGTGTGGGGAAGCTTTGGATTGTAGGGAGCTAATAAGAGGCTCTGTCTCATTATTGGCATGTGGGTAATTAACAGCGGTGGTCTGACTCGTCCGCCTGATTGCCTCTCTAGTTATCTCCTCAGTAAATGGAAGAGTGTTGGACTGGTGCTGTTGTTAAGAGCTAATTAAAAGATAATATTGTGTGGAGTTTTTTGTGGAAGATGGCAATCAGAGGTGATAAACACACATATACAATATGTAGTCCTATTGTCTTATTTTGCCAAAAACTGTCATTAGCCATCTGGCGTACTAGGGAGTCATTATCTGTGCCTACTTCTCAGAATGTTTTCTGTGTCTGCCCCCCTGAAAAGTGTATTTGGTGTCTGCTTTACTGGGAAACAAACCTGCCAGGTCTGTAGGCTAGATCATCATTTCAAGTCCAAGTTGATTTTAAGACTGAGTCCTGTCATGTTCAAGTTAAGCTCAGAGTTAGACGGGTTGAGACTTAGATCAATACTAGGACTGAAGAAAATGTTCCTTTCCAAAAGTGTTTCTAAAAGAGAACACTTCAAAATTCAGCTGTACCAAATTTGAGCTTTGCATACATGTTTCTACGAGTGAAATACTTTTTTGTCATTTTTTGCGTTTGTAAATATCAGTTTGTATGTTTTTAAGATGAGCAACTAAAAACTTAAGCCAGCATTCAGAAGTTGAAATTACCAACTGCAGAGATTGATACTAGTGGTTTTTGACAGAAATGCCACACTAGTTGAAGATTGCTTTGTAAGGGAAAAACACTTGGTGATGAAAGACTCTTTAAACGTCCTGTTATTTTGTGAGGTAAAATGGTATTCATCTGACAGAATAACCTTTAGCAGAGCTCTTGTTTCTTTATGTATCAACAAACAATGTTGTTCCCTCTTCTTTCTTTTTCTTAATATAAATTCACAATACTGTGTTTGTACAGTGGGCCTTCTTTGGCCCAGACATCTGTCACAATTTCTTCAGTGTTAATTCATTTGTTACCTAAGCCGCCTTGGATTTTCTCTAGAAATAGGCCAGGCTTGATTTTCTCTCCAAATATGTGCTCTCATCACTGACTTGAGTTAGTCATTAGATGCCATGCGAGTGGGCAGATCAATGCAGCTCATTGATTCATTCTGCCAGGTTGAGGAGAGAGGCACTGGCAATAATTGAATAGACCAGAAATTAACATCAGTAGCCTCTGACACTCAAGGTCAAGTCTGCTTTTGTCTTTGTTCTCTTGGGCTATTCTTTATTCCATTATGTTGGATTTAAGGAGTAGTTAAACTTTGTTGTAGTGATCATTGATGAGCAGTTTTCAAATTCTTGCGGTTACGTGTTAGCCTAAAATTTTGTAACGGTACCTGTCCAGCAGAAACATAGCAACATGGACATCTCATTTACCGTAGTCCTAGATCTCTCTACCTGTTGAATGCAAGTATTCACTAGGGTTTTTGTTCCCACTTGACTATAAGTAAAAATAATTCAACGATTGTTTATTTTATTATTTAAGTTTAAGAGGTGGTATTCTGGTTTTTGGCTTTTTCCCTCTCCTTTATTGAGTTATATATCTTTTTTGTGCATGTAATAGGTTTGCAAAGTGAAAAAGGCCAAAGTCCACCCCAAAGGGAGTTCCCATCTCCCACAGAAAGCACTGCTCTGAACTGCCTGAAAATAGCTCGTTTGTAGTCCAGCCTTTACTTCCCTTTCTTGTGACGTCACAATGAAAATACGTGTCATAATACTCGCTGAGTCCGACACGCCCTCAAAAACACCGGTGGAAAAACATTGAGCTGCAGCACACCTCTCCTCTTCCTTCCAAACACTAGCTACCCTCCAAGCAGTCAATGGACATGAAGCTGGTCGGCAACATGTTTACCGTCTTTTCGCTGACCCGCCTTTCTCTGCTTCTGATTGGCTATTACTGGCTTTTCGCTGAGCTGCCCTTCTCTGCTTCTGCTAGTAGTCCTTAACTAGGAACTGTGCATGTGCAACTCCCAACAAAGATCATTTAGAGACAAGATGTATCACTCCATAGCTAAAACGAAGCCTTCAACACAGGGTGAAAAGAGGAGCTGCAGCAATGTGCAGTATGACAAAAATATAGTTATCAATCCATCCATCCATCGTCAACTGCATATCCAGCGTACAGGGTCACGGGGTGCTGGAGCCAATCCCAGCTTACATTGGGCGAATGGCGGGGGTACACCCTGGACAGGTCGCCAGTCCATTGTAGGGCCAAAAATATGGTGATTTTTGAAAATTAAACCATGTAAACCTGTTCTGGTACAACCCCTAAATAGGATTTTGAACCTGAAAATGAGCATAATACCACCTCTTTAAGTGTATTTTCCAACATGAAATTTAACACAAAATGCATTTCATGACTTAAAACAAAAGAAAATATGGTAACATAGTGAGCACACTCATTCAATCAATGATTGTCTGCTGAAATATTTTACATTGACTTTCTAAGTTCATTCTGCAAAATGTTTCAATCTTTGTACATTTTCTTACTCTTACCATACCCATCATATTTGCACCGGGCAGGCAGAGCTCAGTCAGCTTTTGTTTGCTTGTTAGCTGCCAGTGGCCCTCTGTGGTTTTATATGGCTTTCCTTGTTCATCCCTGTGTGTGGTTTTTCTTCTTTTTTTTGGTGTCATCTGGTGAGACAGTAAGCTCTGGCCTGACTGATTGGTCAGACAGTTGGCCACCGTCAGGTCTTAGGATAGTCATGCTGATTGTCTTGTTGAGATTTACCCTCACTGACAATCTCTTACTGTCATAATGATACCTGCAGGTCTCTCTTGGGCTTGGATTGCTGTCTGTCCTTGACAAATGAGAATGGATGGTATGCTGGCCAGAGGAACTCTGTGCTAGTCCATGACTCTGGTGCTTCTTTGGCTCCCTTAATATAGCATATAATATATGTCCTTAATGCTGCAAACGCGCACTTTCACACTGGATAGTCCTCGTCCTCCTAGCTTTCCTGTGATTGAAGGCATCAGTGATCTGCATAATGTAAATGCATTTTTTGGATGTCATGATTGTGCTGGTCGAAACTAAGTTTAGACTGGTCCAGTGTCACAACGAGTTATTTGAAACTGTCAACCATACAGTCTATGGTTATTGGTGGGAATAGAGAATTACTTAAGTTCAGTTAAATTTTATTTTTTTAGCGCCAATTCATAACTGAAGTTATTTCATTGTACTTTTTATATAGACCAGGGGTGAGAGGGGGTTGGGGGGTGAGGGAGCAGGAGAAAAACACAGTAGCACAATGCAAGTTACACATAGAGATGTAAAGTAATAGTTAAAAAATATCAATGAAAGTAATTGCGCCTTGCTCAGGGGGCACATTCGGCATGGGTCGTGCTGGACGGATCCTGCAACCCACAGCCAAGTCCTAACAGACTGAGCTAATGCCACCCCTAATGATGATGATGATAATAATAAGACTAATAATGATAATAATAAGACTAATAATAATTAGAACATGGGGGCAGTAGGTGGCTTGCAACCACAAATCCAGAGAGGGAGAGACGAGAAGCACGAAACTACGGGAGAGGGAAGAAGTCAGGTTAGTAACATGTACTCATGGGATATGAATGCCTAGAGTCAAATCTATACGACCAAATTGTCAAACCTGCTGATCAATTTGTAAATGGTCCAGGTTTTTGAAATTAGTTTTTGTTAACATTTGGTTCACAGTTTGTACTTCCTAACTAAAGCAGTGCATGCTATGAAGAGACAATGAAAATTTTTACATTTTTAATTATGATCCATGCAGTAAATTTGCAGAACTGTGCACTGCAGATGTCTGTCAGTTATTCTGTAGTCAACATAGCAACATTTTATTGCTAGTTGCAACTCCATCCATCCATCCATCATCAACCGCTTATCCTGTGTACAGGTCGCGGGGTTCTGGAGCCAATCCCAATTACAGTGGGCGAAAGGCGGGGTACACCCTGGACAGGTTGCCAGTCCATTGCAGGGCCACACACTCACTTTCACACCTAAGGACAATTTTAGAGACACCAACTAACCTAGCCTGCATGTCTTTGGACGGTGGGAGGAAGCACCTGGAGAGAACCCACGCAGACACGGGGAGAACATGCAAACTCCACACAGAAAGGCCGGGGCAACCGGGGGTTGAACCCACGACCTTCTTGCTAATACTGTATATTACATTATTTTTTTTATAAGGATTCATGATTTGTATGTATATGTGTGTGTGTGTGTGTGTGTGTGTGTATGTATGTATGTATGTATGTATATACACACACACACACACACACACACACACACACACACACACAACGTACATACGTACATACGTATGTGTGTGTGTATATGTATATATAATTTCCCCACAAACATCAAAATTTGTGTGTGTGTTTACACAGCAGGCACCAGAGAGGGTGGGTCAGAGCGATGCAGTGTATGAGGTAGTGAGTCTTCAGAGGGAGGCAGAGAGAAGCAATGAAGGAAGAGGACAACCGGCCTCGCCCACTGAGGAAGAGGAGGCTGATGAAGGTATGGATGTTCTTTTCTTTCTTCTTTTTCACTCTCTCCCCCCTCTGTTCCTTGGTTTCTACCCCTCTTACTTATAGTTAAGTTAATCCTACACTATATACTAACACCACCATAGTACATAATCTCCAATAATGCTAATTATTTTCATCTTTGAAAAGCCGGTTAGGCTTTCTCTGTATATCTTATATCGATAAGATTCTTCATCAGAAGAATTCTTTATGCTTCCCCCACAAATACATACATACACGTATATATTTATATGACAAGTCAAAGTTCATTTGTTTTCCAAATCTTGTGTGATTGAGAAATGTCACTTCACATTGCATAGCGCCTTACGCTGCCTTTAATATTAGAGAAAAACAAGACACCTCAGTAAACCTTCACAGGTACAAAAACAAAATAATTGCTTTACCACAAATAGCTTGTTGGTGGGAGCATACATTCCCATTCTGGGTGGCACGAACGCTTCATCTAAATGAGATTATGTGTCCAGATATTCAGTCTGAAATATAGGTTTTCCAACAGCATACATGTACTATATATTGGCAGACATGAATCAACATGAAGTTTAATTTTGTTTAGACACATAAACAATGGCAGGGATGTATGTACGTGCATGTTTGAACATGTGTTGTGTGTAAGTGAATGTTGTAAGGGATTTGGTAACAGCATGAGGATAGATTATAAGGACTGAAATTGAGTGTGTGTGTTTGTATACGTGTGGAAAGAAAGGGCTTGTATTCAGTGTGTAATAACATATTATGTGTGTGTGTGTGTGTTTGTTGTACAATCAATGCAGGCAGAATTTCAGGGGTTTTGATAGCCGAGTGAGTGAGTGAGTGCGCGCTTGTGTGTCAAACATGAGGGATGTTGTGTGTGGCCCAATCCTGTTGGGGCTTGTTGGCTGCTAGCACTACCATCACCAGACCATGGTTGTTCTCATTCCAAACGGAGGCTCTTGACCACTCCATCAGTGCATACAAACCATCTGGCACAACCACCATCGATCAGAATATAGTCCATTATCAAACCATGCTGCTTGCGAAGTCAGTTCTTGATTTAAGTACTGAGTCCATTAAATTTAACATGATCAGTTTAGGTGACAAGGCAGAGAAAAGTGGATATTTTCCTGTTAATAATGGTAACCGTGCCAGAAAAATCGAGGCAAAACAGCAGTAACATTAAAAGCACCAACACTGGCGGTTAGACTCCAGTGGTTCCCAAACATGACCCAGTTTCAGCCTACTAATTTTAACAGGACTGGCATTTCCTGACCACTGGCTCGGTTGTGCAGGTGTTGCAGATTAGGCCTGGCCACAATTCAGACTGCACGCTTCATAATTTGGTTTGGATTAAGCTGTACATTTCTGTGTTCATTTAGCTGTTAGCCTATGACATTTTAATAGGATGCAAAAGCCTACAGTAGAAGAATACTGACCTCAGCTGAATGTGAACGTACAAAATATAAACCATGGAAACATGGGAACATCTACCACTGGAGACTCATCTTCATCTTATTGTGTTGCTTCTCTTGCTTCTTCTCTTTGCCACTGTTAACAGTCTTCTACTTTTTTTTTACCTTGAAGCACTAAAAGGTATTAACAGAGTGGGAGGCAAAAGTTGTCGCTCCTATGTCTAGCTGCCGACTTGCCTAAAGTCACGAGTCAGCCACCAAGGCCGGGGCTGACGGCTTTCAACTGGCACTGTGGAAGCCATTCAGAGGGCTTTTTCTTTAACGCCAATCTACTCCCCCAGAGCTGAAAATTGGAGGCGCTCAGGGCTGTGGAGCTGGAGGTCAGCCTCATTGTGCACAGAAATGAATACACTCCCAGTGTAGATGCCACCGCTGTCAGCGCACACACATTCAATTCATGTGAATGTCATTTCTTTCTTCTTGGAAGCTGCAATGTGGAAAGTAGGCCTGAAGCTGGCATTCTCTTTTTTATTTTTATTTTTTTCTCCTTAGCTTTTTCTTTCACAGCATGCTTTGTGATTCTTGCTTATTGTGTTTTTTTGGTTCCTTTTTTATATACATGTGCGGGCGCGCACACACACACACACACACACACACACACACACACACACACACACACACACACACACACACACACACACACACACAAATACTGTGTGTTCTACTTTCATATACTTTTCACACAGACGTATGTGATCATACACATGCATTTATTCATAAATTCCCTCTGCTATATTGTGTAAGTGGAATTATCCTGTATCTGCTTAATACTGCTAACTGAGACAAAAACAGCTGGATTCATTCAGTACACCGTTATCAAGTAAGAGGTGAGGGTCAAAAGTGAAAGACATGTCAAGGACGTTGAATTAAAAATGATAAAAGTACATTAACAAGGGCTAAAATATTACAGGTAAAACATCTTTATGGCACTTGTAGAGAATTTCTGCTCACTTTAATGTTGACAAAACCAATCCACGAGTGGCTTCAACATCAGCCAGATCCTATTTGAGAGCAACTCTACAGTGAATGTATAGCCCCCCTCCAGATTAAAAGGGAACAGTAATGGACCTCGTCTTCACAGTTTCTTTCATCACCTGCTAAGTTGGCAGTGGCATTGGACTCACGCTTCCTTGCCACGTGTCCTTAGCCATTCTGAGGACAGAAGCAGCAGCTTTGTGCTGAACCATTTGAAAAGGCTCATCAAGCATTTATAAAGACCTGAAAAGCCCCTGCTGAGGCTACTCCCCCAGAGTAGGATGTATAGGAGCAGCGGTGCATTGAGCATAGCATGTTCTAGAAGAAAATGTCTTAACTCATTATTTGAGTGTAAGTGGAGTGAATGATTTTTAACACTTTTGTGGGCTATTGTTGCTCTCTGGGAAAACTAATGCCATGCCCTGAGAAGTTAATTGCCACTATTTTTGTTTTTGTTATATTTATGTCAGTTGTAAAATATCTGTTTTCATTTTAGCAACCTTTGTTTTAATTATAAACAAGGGCAGAAAAGACACATTCGCAGTTGGATTTGTTTATGAGTAATCAGTCATCTAGGTCGTGGGATAAAATGAAAAATAAAAGCCTAACTGGAATGAAAATAACATATCTCTATGTAGTTTTGCAGTGAGGTACCTATTTGTTTTGTATTTATAGACCATAATTAATAGAAATTTTCTGCGTCTATTTAAATTTAAGGAGAAGATTACGAGTTAACCCTGGGCCAGAGTCACTCTATCAATCAAATCCAATTCTACATCTATTTTATACAATGCATGTGTTTGTTTCAGTGGGCAGTCTCTGTGTGGGGATCAGTTCATCTTTCCAGCAGCAGAGCAGGGCAGACAGTCAATTAGTGCTTCTGCATCTAAACACAAGTGGTTCACTGTGCTGATTGCCTCTTGTCAGCCTCACAAACCATCAGACAGGAGAACAGCAATAATGTAAAGTGTAGGCACTGCACAGGCACTCCTTCCTCCATTTGAGTGTGGCATCAGTATTAACAGATTTTAAAATGTGCAGTTCCCTGACATATACTGTATGTCTTGAAGATGTGTCATTGCTTGTTTCAAGACAAACATGTCCTGTTGTCTTTGACTAAGTACTTACTACTGTGAGTAACATTTAAACACAAAGATAGCACAACACACTAAATTTTAGACAATGTTAAAGAGGTCATATTATGCTGGCCTTTTCCCTCTCCTTTATTGAGTTGTATATCTTTTTTGTGCATGTAATAGGTTTGCAAAGTGAAAAAGGCCAAAGTCCACCCCAAAGGGAGTTCCCATCTCACACTGAGCTGCAGCACACAGTGACAAGACGTCCACCTGCTGCCTCTCCTCTCTCTTCCAAACACTAGTTACCCTCCAGGCAGTCAATGGACATAAAGTTGTTACTGTGATGTAGAGACAGAGCTCAGTTAAAACATTATGGATGAAAGATTCATTTGTTACAAATTAATAACTCACCACTCTGAAACTCTTGCTCCTGTCCATGTTGCTAAGCTGGTAAGGGGAACATATATAGCTGAATCAAATCCGTGTTTACCAGCCTCTCACGACCCGCCCTGCTCTGCTTCTGATTGGCTAGTAGTCCTTAAATAGGAACTGCGCATGTGCTCAGACAACTCCCAACTCCCAACAAAGATCTTGTAGAGATAAGATGTATCACTCCGTAGCTAAAATGAAGCCTTCAACACAGGGTTAAAAGAGGAGCTGCAGCAATGTGCAGTATGACAAAACATATGGTGTTTTTAAGGGCTGAAACAATTCATCGATAAAATCGATTAATAAAATGCATCGACACAAATTCTTTGCCGCCGACGCGCAAAAGTACTTCTTAAACGACGCAACGATGAATCATTGAAATAATCTATCGAAACTTCGAATACTAAAATCATCGTTAGCTGCAGCCCTAGTGTTTTTTGAAAATTGGGACCATGTAAACCTATTCCGGTACAACCCCTTAATAAGATTTTGAACCTGAAAATGAAGCTTAGTAGTGTATTCCCATATGGACAAAGGTTACAGATATCAGGAATGATCCCCTTGTGTTCTAAATGTCTGTTAATATCTGGGTGTGTTTATGTTTCCTGCAGATAGCGACAGTGAAATCTCCAGTGGGACAGGAGACGTTTCTAAAGACTGTCCTGAGAAAATCCTGGAGTCCTGGGGAGGAATACTCAACAGATGGTAAGTCTTTAAAAGAGACAGATGAATCAAATTTAGATATTAACTAGATGGTGCGAGATAGTTGAACACAAGCAAAAACAAGGAGGTGAATGAAATACAGGAAATGAATATAAAAATATTGATTTATGGAATTGTATGCAGCTGTATGATCTAAAAGAAGAAAAGGTGGAAAGTACAGTGAAAGACAAGAAGAAATGCAGATAAAAATTGAGAAATAAAAATATTGAATGAACTGATTTAGAGAAATAGTGGGAGATGGACATAGACACTGGGAATCTCAGTGCTGAGAATCTTAGTGCTGAAAATGTCAGTTTCGGTTAAAAAACATTTGCACAAGACATCTAGAATATGTCAATCTGTTGTAAAGAGAAATATTTATCTAGATTTAAAGAAATTTTAGTAGTTTTAAGGGGAAAAATTGATATTGCCTCTAAAGACCTGTAATTTATACCATTTACTTGTGAATGATACAGTAGCACCAACTTATAATAAGGAACAGTAAGGAAACTAGTGTAAATATACCAGAAGTGTCATAAATGCAGTTATATCAAACTTTTGAATTTTGGGTCTCCATCTTGTGACATGACACATTGGGCCCATCCTGCCTCATACAGACTATGATTTACCGTACAGGCCAGAGGCCCTTTTCATGATTGCAATTCATTATCTTCAGTTCTCTTCAGATATAGCCATTTATTTATAATGCTATAACACATACAGCGACTTTCACAACAATCCCCAGTGATACATACAGCTTTAGGTACAGACACTGGCATAATTAACCAAATGAAAGATGTTTCTGGATTTTCATTTTATTTCACAGCCTGTTTTCTTGCTGTTGCATCAGCACAATGAAATGAAGTAATTTATCAGGAAATTACTTTTATATGACCTCAATAAATGCATTACAATGAGATTTCAAGCATCATTAAAAAGAGCTGACTGTGTGTTCTCAAAAGCAAGATATTTCCTCATGTGGGAGAATTCTTTCAGCATGGCAGCGCTGTGGTTAATACTCTGCTCTAACACACAACAGTACTGTACTTTGTTCTGTAGTTACTATAACATGAATACTGTGTGACGGTCATATAACTCTGTACTGTCATTGCACAAATGTCACCGTTACACATAAAGGATATAATAAAAACAAACAAATCAATGATCAAGCTACACTTCAAATTAATATTTAAAGTGGCTGAATTTCATTAGGTGAGATTATAAAGTAATTGGTTATTTATGTGTGTGTGTATCAGGCATGGCAACCTGTCCACTCGTCCGAAGGGTTTGCCCTCGTTGGTTCGCAGTGGCATTCCTGAGCCACTCAGAGCTGAAGTCTGGCAGCTGCTGGCCGGTTGCCACGACAACCACGACCTGCTTGAGCACTACCGCATCCTCATCACCAAGGTAAAGGCACCACACACAGATCATGGAGGGACAACTGCTTATAACAAGTTGCATTTACTATACGCTTTTCTATTTTTTAGTTTTATGTGGAAGTGTGTGAGCTGATTTAAAACACAGGATGTTTGCTGACAGCTCATATACGCAAATGACTGTGTATACTTAACTTTAATTTCCCCAAAAAGTGTTTTATCATATCTGGGTCTGCGTGCTGGCACACATCTCAACATTAGCTCAAAAAATGACTCATAACAAAAGTCAGAGTTATTTTAAATTACCAGGTAAATGTGTGGTTTTCTCCTCCTGCTCTCTATTCATCGCTTCATGTAAACTTAAAATATGGAAAACCATGTTCTCACAGGTTCTTGATGATACTTTTATTTGATTCCATCAGTTTCAATTGTTTGCCTATGGTGATAGGAACCTTAAGCATACACAATGGTGAAAGTATTTTGTCTTTCTCGTGTGTGTGGATGTTTCTTACACCATACAGTAGTTAACAGTCCACTGCCTCTCCCAGAAATAGTGCAATTCCTGGTTACGTTTTGGTGGAAACTAGATGAGTGGTGTGAATGGTTATTAAATAATTTCACAATGATGAAAGCAAAGTGTGAAATATTTTTCCTTATTATGTCTACCATACTATGTCTGAGAGTACCAACATTACTGATATTCCTCTTGTCATTACAGCTGTTCCTCTGAACTGTGTGTCTTGTTGGAGAACACTCTCATTTAGCTGTGACATTTAAATGCATGTGTTGCTGTCTCAGGGCTATTACAGCCCGTGTTGGCCCTTGGCCTCTGAGGGAGCTTGCGAGAATTCAAAGTGATTTTTTTAGACCTTTAGTATTTAACTGTTGGGCATTCTTAAGGCTGTGTTTGTCTGTTTGGTCGGTTGAGTTTAAGGCGGTCATGGTCATACAGGTGCGCAACAAACTCTGGTGCACCGAAAACTGGATTTGGATTTCCTGCTGACTAAAGGTCACTTTTACACCTGTAGTTTCTTGTTTCATTTGGTCAAGAACAAAGGAACAAAAAGATTCACTGTTGACCCAGATAGGGAAATGGGGTGACCACTCACAAGTGACAGCAAGTTACTTTATCACTTTACTGCACCTTAACCTGTTTACTGATGTTCTCTGTTATTTTATTATATATCTGTAGATTAGGTGCGAAAGACCCACTAACACAAATAGATTGCGGCTTCACTTTTTTTGTTCATCTCCAGAATGACTTACAACTTGTGCAAGACTAGAACAAAGTAACAGTAAACATGCCATCCAAAATAGGTAGCACACACACCCAAATTCTCCTTACCAATATTACAGGCAACTATTAGTAAGGAGTTTAAAGGTCAAAGCTTCAATGACCAGAGAGCAGAGATGGACATAATTTTCCATTGACATACGTATTGATTTGGAATTGAGTTCCGAGCCATTAAACAGTTCTTGGTATTAGTCATAGAAAGACACAGATGTTATGGGTTGCACTGCATGAGACTACAGCTTTATTAGCGTCATTTTTACATGTGTAGGCACATTTCATATAGATATTCATATGTTTTCATGATTAGGATAAAGATAACAGCCCATCATTGTGTTATCCAGTAAATATCTATTACTTTGCTTGATATACTGATATTTTTATCATTTGATAAATATGAGCACCTCAGTTTTCAACTACACCTGGCATTGCTATGCTAGTTTTCTATAGTTAATCTAAATTAAAACTTCATTTTCCAAATGTGATCGAGCAGTTGTGTGACCGGGATCTGGCGAGAGATTTATAACAAAGCCCCACTGCACCAGATAGGAGCAGTGTTAGGAGGTGATAAACACGCAAAGCAGTCAGAGGTCCTCGCTTTTATGGTTAATACAATAGTCTTTCTCCTTTGCCTCACTGAAGCGGGCGAAACTACCTGCCTCGATCAATATGCAAAGAGAAAGAGGGGGATAGATGGAAAGAAGAAAAATGGCGAGAGGGAGGAATTAGGACCCATAAATATGAGGTTGTTGTCACTGAGGGAGAATTGGAGAAAAGGAATGTGTGTAAACGTCAAGAGAGCCTGGCAGATTTCTGTCTTACCTGAGTCACATATTTTTAGTTGTATTTCACCTACTGTGTAAATTTCTCTTTGTCTTTCTGTTTATCTCACTATCTTTATCTGGTAAATTGGGACAGTTTTTCTTTTTAAGTCCCATTTCTCTACCTTGCCTTCGCGGTCCTTTCTTTCTCTTTCCAATAGTATATGTCTTTTCCCTCTGTTCATTGCTTACACTCATTCTTTCTTCTTTCATATGAGCCATGTTTTTTATGCCTCTCTTTCTCTATATCGCTCTCATTACATAAGACCAAGCTTCTTCAGTTCAACTCATTTATTGTCATTCCACTGGCTGGGCAATGCCCACATCCTCTGTTTTGCTGGAGTAGTGATGGTATTGATAGGCGGGTGGCCGGACTATTAATAGCTACACCAAATGAATGGAACTGAGGAAGGATAGAGGAGGGAGGGAAAGAGGGAAAAGAAGCAAATGACAGCAACGGCGAGGGCGATGTGGAGCTTATTAATGTCTGTTGTCTGGGCTCAGTGACGACGTTAATGCTGATTGAATTTTAAGTAATTGGATTCTAGTCCTTATGGAAGGAGTATCAGTGTCTGTAATCAGTGCTTTGTATCACCAGGGGTTCTGGGCAGGCGTTATGTTAGTGATCCACAGCCGATGGGTGTTAAATCATGTGTGGTTTGTAGACCTACAAATACATCACTAAAACAGATGCAGAAAATAGAAACAGTTTTTTTTTTATTGTACTTGGAGAGTGAACTGATTTTAATTGTGATTTTTGTGTTATAGACAAACAACAGAACACAATATGCAATGCTTAGCAATTTAATTTCATGGTGCACTGCTTTTCTAACAGAAAATGAGCTATATAGCATGCAGGATTTTTTTTTTTTTTTCATTTGTGCATACAACTGGCACCTTTTTTCTTTTAGCTGTTCCTAAACATCCTTGTAAATGTCTTAAAAAGTCAGTGGTTTATTGTAATGACAGTACAGAACCACTGAATCATATGTCCTTCAGCCTTCCATATTTCACGCTTAGGAATGAGTCCTGTGCACGTCTTCTCAAATATAATTTACTGTAGGCCCATGTTAGTGACACAGCAAAAAAAAACTGTTTAGTAGGGAAATGGTTGCAGCATTTCTTATGAAACATATCTTACATTAGTATTTTGCTTGTGCTGGAATATGCCACATTCAGACAAGCGCTTTTAAATGTTGTTTTTTTTTGTGTGTATGTGTTTTCAGGTCCTGTTTGTGTGTGTGATTTAAAATGTGGTCACATCTCATTTTCTATCAATCCCATGTGACATGATTCTGATGTTCAACAAACTGAGATGACAGACAGATAAAGACATTTCATGTCCCTGAGAAAAACTGAGCATAATTAAAACAAATGAGTCAACAGCCAAGCTTTCTTATTACTAACTTTGTTAATACATGTTGAGTTTTGAGCATAGTGAATGCATGCCTGTCCTGTTACTATGACAGCCAACGATGTAATGGCAGCAAATGATTATGTATTTGAAACACACAAATGTGATCTGGCCATGACTCACTGTAAAAAAAAGAAAAAGAAAAAAGGCCTTGTACAGTTTATTCTGGTACCTGGCTACACTACTACATGGACTGCAAAAGGTTACTCGCCACTTGTACTAATTTAGAATACAAAACTTTGTTTACAGTTTAATTTAGACTCCAGTAGATGGATGGTTTGTTTTACATGTTGATAACTTAAGATGAGGTGTTGCCTACTCATACGTTTAGCTGATTCAAAGAATGATTATCAGAGGTACAGTAGTTTATTTCATTTCCTATATATGGAGACTTAGAAATTTAAAAACGACTACCCACCTGGAAGAATTATATTGGTATGTATTATTTTTGGAGTTCATAAATCATGTTGTGAGCTTTCAAAGTGATCTTGTGACCTCTTGAGGGATCCCTTCCTAAGGTGAGAACCTCTGTGTTAGGAACTTACTGAGCATTTAGCAGCATGTTGTACTGCTCTCATTTACAGATGTCACACCCAGAGTCACAAATACACACTCTGTCACACACACACCATAGCCTTAGGGCATCTGAGACATTCACAAATCTTTCTCGGCTGGCTCAGCACTGTGTTTGGGGTCTGGGTTGGGGGGTGCTAGTGACATTTGAACAACCTTTTCGTATCCCTAGAGCTGAACAAGTCCAAGGTGTGCTGCCTCGCATGAACCGACAGCTTAAAAAAGCTCAGCTAGCTATTTCCAGGCCTGCCTTTCCAAAGACCAATCTCACTCACAGCCAGTTTGTTGGCGGTGGTCAGCATCTCGCAACAGGTATGGCTGCTGTAATCAGAAGCCTGAAACAGCGGTTTCAACACAGCAGGCCGTAAGGAGCCTTATACTGAATGAAACTGAAGGTCTTCCAGGGGAATTGATTTTTTCTTTGACTTTTCTTTTCAAAGCTTTTGTACAAGATGTCACCCTTTTCTAACTTTTTGTACTAATTATTAGCTATGAGTGTCATATATATTGTATAAATACTGTACTGTATAAAAACCCTAGTACATTCAGTATTGTGCCATCACTGTCTTTTGTTTGGGTACTGTGGTATGATTACATAAACAAATCCCATTTCTAGCTACTGAAATAAGTGTACGGTAAAAGTAATAAAACTTATTTTAGCTGTAAAGATTTCAAGTATCTATCATTTTCCATTCCTTTTGTGAACTTTGCTGGATTTCCCTTCCATGACTGGAAGCAGCTTACAAAGCATGTAATGAATTCTAAGAGAAAATTAGACCAGCGCTGTGATAGTGCTTTACATTTTGATGTTGAATCATATTCAGGCCAGGCGCCAGCTTAGTGATGACATTTAACGTCTGTGTACAATCAAAGGTAGCATCAGCCATGCAGTCCTGCTCCAATAATACTACACCCACGCCTGATAACCCACATACAGATAAATGGAGTACAATGTACATAAGATGGGCTGCCATGGTAACTGCAAAGGTCTATGGACTTCTCTCTCCTTAAAGTTGTCTCCATGACAATTCTGTGTCTCCTTTAAAAATTAAGTACTTGATATCTGGATAATTGGAACCTGGATAAGTGGCCAGCTACTTTTTTGTCTTTCATATTTTTTATTTTATTTAACCTTCTACTTTTTCAACCTGCTGAGCAGTACTTTACAGTTTGTGTTAGGGCTACCCTCTAATAGTTGACTAAACGGTTAGTCCAGGAGAAGAGTATTAGTTGACAGACTTTTCATTAGTCCGCTAGTCACAGAAATAAACCCTCTAAAATCTTACACTCTATTTGGGAGCTGCGCCTTGTCACCGGGACGTATCAGGGCATTGTTGCAACACGGATCTTTTCTCTTGTAACACAGAAGTCACTTACTGGCGCACTGCTCTGGAGCTCGGAGTACTGAGCAAGTGTTTGTGAAAGGGAATACAGAACCGTGTTGATTTACAGTCATTTAATTTATAGGTAACGTTAGTATAAGTCTGCAAGTATTTGTTCTTGTGAAGTTGGAAGTAATTTATTCATGTATTTTGAATGACGACACTTGTGTGATCTTATACTGTGTTTAAATAAATTAAAATGTTGAGTCTCCTGGCTGGTTGCTCCGACACATTCAGGATCATTATCGCTTGTCTTTAACAGGAGCACTGTACTTGCAGAGTTCTTGCAAAATGTATATTTTAAAGGCTCATTATTACTGTTATGTATTTCTCTATAATGTAACATGTTTCTGTAGTCTCATGCAGTGCAATTTTACTTATATTCTTTCTCTGCCCTGGAACTCAAACCATTTTCTGATGCCTCAAAATTTATCTAATTAAATTATTTTCATAAACGTGTGACGACTATTTGACTAATGGCTTAAACTATAACGACTACTAGTCTTCTAAGGAAATCTTTAGTCAGGGGCAGCCCAGTATGTTTACACGTGCAAGTAGTTTGAATTTCGAATACAAATCAGACAGCTCTACCATCTAGTGAGCTGGAGAGGTGATTGAGGTTGAGTGTGACGGTGCAAAGCATATTGTTACTCACAGGGACTGTTTACACATTATGCACATACATAAACACAATTCCTCTGGCTGTGTTGTCTGCCCTACCACTAGTTGGAAGTCTACCACCGTTCATGGATAAAAAAAAAAAAAAAATTCCCTTGAAGGTCTAGTCTTGTCAATCACCGCTTCTCATACAAGACACACACGCTCACATTCTCCCCGCTATCCCATCCTGCATCCCACTATCTGTAGGGACCAGCTGCACTGCATGGCCACAAAACAGCCAAGCAACACCACTTCCATTCTCCCCTCCTCACAATATAGGTCTATTCACAGCACCCCTCCCATCCCAGCTCTGTGTGTGTCTCCATAATGCAGCCCTTCAGCTTCCATTCACATTTCCACAGCAGAAACTTAGTAGGCAGCACAAAAGGAAACACCGCTTCCACAGCTTTAGGAAAATCAATATCTGGAAAAGAAAAACAAAAATTAGATCTGTCATCGTTTAGATTTATCTAAATAAATTATCAAGTGAAAAGTGACTAAGGGTTTATGATGAATGTTGAGTATTTATACCACTTATTTGTACTGGATCTAAGATCAATAGATAGATTTCTGTTGGAGCAATCTCATCTAAGCAGCTTATAGTAACAGTAAATAGAGTAAAATTTCTCAATGAAAATGCAATACCAAAGGTGAGGTAAACTAATTTTATAAATTTGGGTGTTTTGTACAGCTGTAATTGCGCTGCCATACAGTAGTAAGTGTATCTACTATGTGTGTATTAGCATAGCCTCCTAGCCATGCTGACATTGATATGACAGCTCGTATTAAGGAGATCCAGCCTACAGCGTCTTCTCTGGTCACAACATTTGCATGTCTCAGTCCTCATACCAACTGTAGCCTCACAGCAGAGTAGTACTCTGCTTCTTCCTCTTCCTCACTGCAGATTCACACCAGCTTGCTTCTTGTTATTCAATAAATCGTTTTACATCATTAACATTTTCATCTAGGTGTCGAAAAAATGTGGGTGTATAAGTAATAGAACTGCAACAATTAATTGATTAGTTATTAAACTAATTTGATAATCGATTTGGTTTTGAGTATTTTCTTTAAGAAAAAAAGTTAAAGTTCTCTCATTTAGGCTACTTAAATATGAATATTTTCTGATTTTTTTTATACTCCCCTATGACAGTAAACTGAGCAAAACAAGACATTTGAGGATGTCCTCTTGAGCTTTGGGAAACACTTATCGACATTTTCCACCTGACATTTTATATACCAAACAACTAATCAATAAATTGAGAAAATAATTGACAGTGAAAATAATCGTTAGTTGTAGCCCTAATAAAGTAAGTTTAAGCAAGAAAAAGCTTAAAACAACTCCTATTTGGAAGAAAAGAAGAGACACATAGTGTAATCAACAAGTACTGCATGTCCCTGAACATACTGTAGTGACACATACATAAGGCAGGACAGCAAGCCACTAATAGACTAAGCATTTCATGTTTCTCTATGAGAAAATTATTGCCTATGTGTTAGTTGTGTTTAAAATGCAAATACAAAATGCAGCCATAACCTGTATTTTATACAATGGTATGTTTTTCTTTTGACAAAAAATGTCATTTCAAGTGAAAGTACAAAGAGTAATCCTTTACTTACTTTTAATCCTTTTAAAGTAGTGCAACAGAATTATGAATATAAATGTGTCAACCTGATCAGACAGGTCTTCACCTATGTGGTGTGAGGTAAAATGAAGATGATAGAGGATAGGTGATTTCAGTAGGCAGCCTGCCTTTGACCTTTAGCTCCTGTTTACCATTCAGCTGGAGCGATCCAAGTGTACATAGTATACACGGTGACATTGTGCTGGAGGTGAATATGGTATGGAGATACTCTTTCTGTTAAGGGTGTTCAATATAAATAGTTGTCATCTGAAATGTGATAATATCTGTTTTCCACATGCTGTGATCTTGCTCTTATCTTTATATTTATCTATATATTTTCCCTTTTTCACCATGTCAATTTCATACATTTCCTCTATTATATTAACCAGTAATAGAATGTGACCACCATGACCATTACTTTCTAAAACGATAATCAGAACTTGTTGCTGTTTAATTATTATCATTTATTTCCAAATACATAGCTGCCTCACAAGACTAATGTTGGCTGTCCACAAGAGAGGTGACTGCAAAATAAAAAATTAAAAAATGTAATCGAAATACAGTGATGGCATTTCAGTATGCACTATACTCGTGTTTTTCATGCTAATCTGCTAGTCTGTGATGCGTTATACTCCAGGATACCAAAGAGCCAAGAGATGCAGAAGGTCTAACAACAGTCTGGCTTTTGCTGGATTGAGTGCTTTAGTTGTCACAGTATCTCCATGGAAACCATTTTTTGCATATAGTGCATGACTTCTCAATTTCCAATGTAGTCTTTATGACCAGAAAGTAAGGCATGCTGCACTAAAGATAATGACTACTAATGTTGTCAGTACTTCTTCAGATTCTTCTTCCTCCGTGCCTAGAAGCTGAGAGCTGGACCCAGACAAAGCTTTACCCACTGTTGATAAATATAAATACTGGCTTTCTGCCTGCTAAGCTGGTTTAGTGATGGTCCATTGATGGTGCTCGCTGATAGTTTGTTTCCAGGCAGTGAACCAGCTCTAATACGCCCCACTAACTACCTACCCCTCCAAATCCCAACCCCCCCCCCCCAGTCTCTTGGACAAGAGGGTTATCAGTGATCGAAGCTACAGAAGCAACTACATTTACATTTACCCTTTCTGAAATTCCTTGATTACCAACCTTAAAAAACAATTTGTGAACCAGTAAGCCAGTCAAAGTGGAAGCACCTCATTCATATAAAGAACAAAAAATTTGAAAGACAATCAAATTACTGTCACAATCTAGTGAGGCCCGGTTGCAGAGTAAACTCAGTAATCTGAAGTGCTTTTAAAGATAGTGGAGATAAACGAATAGTAGTTAGTGCACAGACTTCTAACAATAGGTAAAGGCCCCTTTGCCATCACATGCCATTCCTGTATTATTTTCACAGTGAAAAAATAAACGTGGCCACTGAAGCACATATTAGAAATAGAAATTAGCTATTGATAAATTTATGGCAAGCATGATGGTACATTATCATCATTATCCATTATTAATCAAGAAATGCCATAACTACATCTAATTAATCATAATCCATTAGGCCTCAGCTGAGTAGACAATACTTGTACTTGTACCCTCGGGTACAGGACTTACATAAACAAGACCTTATAATGTCATGTCATCTGACCAGGTCTTACAACACTGGCTGGTCAACATTCAAGATCAAGGTTGACAAGTGTAAGGTCCTTTCTGTAGATGCTGGGACAGCATCTGAACACTCATTTGTAGAGACAAGCCCTTAATTGACGTGTTTGTGTGAAGTTTGTCATGTTTCTTTTTTAATTTTTATTTGATTAATTGGCCACTAGGGGATGCTTGCTCTAGAAATGTGCTTCATAAACTTTATTTCCTCAATGACTTTACTCAACTTGTCCTGCTAAAAATGGCCTTGAACAAGATGGTAAACCCCCTACCTCCTTACTTACTGTACCTTAAGTGGCTAATGATCAGCCTTTCAGCTAAACGCCTATAATGTGTAGATGTAAGCTCCCTGCTTATTCTAACACATTGCTGGTGAGACTGAAATCAGCAGGAGCCCAGGTTGGAGGAGGGTGGGATGCTGCGAAGCAGTGAAAGGTGAATCAGCCTCCACCTTTGTTTCCAAGTAGCCCCGCTGGCTTTGTTTTGGAGCAGAATGAATTATTAACGGTGGCCTTCTGGTCGTGTTTTTCATCAGTGTCCACCAAAGGTAAAGAGCACTGTGCTGAGAGATCTCCATTGACTGTCTCCTTCCACAGAACTGTCTACATGAACTTTTTTTAGTCTTCACTTTGTCTGTTTATTTTTTCCCCTCTCTTTCTGACCCCTCTCTCTGTTTTTCCATCACACGGTTTCTCTTGAATGACCAAATTAACCGGTGCTGAAGAATATCCTGTCTCCATGACAATTAAAGAGCCGTCCTTCTGCATGGCAAACTTACTTGTGCACACTGAAACACACTGTATTAAACCTTAAAGGGTTATTCCACTTCACTTAAGTGGAATATTGTTTAACGTTGACCTCCTTAAACATTTGTTACAAGACAACAAACCACAAGTGTATTTGCTTCCATTGGTGTCTAAAATTACATAATTTCTTGCTGCTTTTATCTTGATGAATGAATGAATTCTAACACAATTTAATTTGATTTTTGAAGTTGGAGATTTGATTTTGAAAACCGTGACCTGAATAAGCAATGTCTTGCCGATATAGTAATATTAATTATTTGATGTGAGGCAATATGTATTCTTTCACAAATTGACACAGAAAGAAAATTATGATTTAAGCATTATTATAAAAGGGAAGAAAAAAAGTAATGTTTCTATTTTCTCAAAATGTAATGATACAAATATTTATTAATGCTTGTTATTATTGTTGAAAAACTGGAAAAACTATAAACCAAAAAAAAGTATGCTGTATTCTGACTATTAATGAAATTAACATGTTTCTCTTATAGCTATGTTAGCTAAACTTAAGATACAAATTGAAACGAACATTGTTTGTGAAATAATCATTACACCAAAATGTAACCAGACAAAAGTTAAATTCCAGTGGTAAATGTCAACGAGGCTGTAAGGCATTTTCATTAGCTTCAATGCTCTGTCATAAACAGGTGGTGTATCAGAGAATTGGTTTGGCTGCATGCCACCTTTTCCTGTGCAATATTCTTTCATCGTATTACATCTTCCTCAAGGACACTCAGTCATGTCTAGGCCATTGTCTGTGAACAGCTCTTTCTTTGCTGTTGTTCAGATAACACATTTGATTTTGCTCTGCTGGTTTGATATGATTTTCTGTATAGATTAGACCAAGCACTATTCTAGAATTTAGGTTTGTCAAATTAGACCTATTTTACAAAGGTAAATAGTATCGTGTTTTTGTCCATCTGCTGCTATACTTTGTCGGCTGACACCATGTCTATATTTCCATTAAAGACCGCAGTACAACTTTAAATGTTTAACCAATAGTGCTACCTCATGGTCAGCTCAGCCACCAAATTTTCTTCTGCTTGTTGTTTGAGTATGCATGGTGTAAAACTCTACCTCCTGTATGATTTGTTTATTTCTGGTCATGTTTGCTCCTGTCCAATATTTTGCATTTTTCCAAGTAATCAAAGCACTCTACTCTACCTGGAAGAGGCCTGGTGCAGTGTTCTCCAAATTAGCCATTTTCCATCCAACTGCAGCCAGCAACTCCTAAATGTCTCCAATAGACTCCAATAACAGTTAAAAGAAATAATAATAAAAAAAATAATACATTAACAAAGTTAACAAGTAGTACTGGGCAACGATTAAATTTATTAATCGCGATTAATCGCAAAATTGAATAATGAATTCTAAAGTAGTGTATTGCGCACTTTTAATTTTAATGTACTGCTTTATACACAAAAGTACAATAACATGTTGTTTGAAAACACTTAAATAAGGTGCATTTACCAGCAGTATTCCCTTTACACAAAAGCAGTAAAATATTTCTTATAAATCTCAACTTAAATATTAATGTAATCAAATCTAATATAAAACCAAAGCTATTTGCCACTGCCAGGGCGTTACCTTTTATCTAGCTTGCTAAAACAAGTTACCATCAGAGTCCAGAGCCACGATCATAACATCATAACAGGCACCTTCTTAGCAACAGGTTAACCTATATAAATCTGTTTTCTCGTTTTTTTTTCTGAACAGGTATCAGCAGAAACATTTCTTTTAGCAGCATAAACAGTCTATGTTCAGTAGCAAGTGTCCTTGTTAGAGTGAGGTGATGTGCTCTCCTCACGCACACACCCGCCTGCAGCCGAAGTTGAATTATCTTGAACTTTTTGTACGCGATGCGGAGCACAAATCATTGGAAGAGAGACTGATCCTCGCTGTTTGTTTCCAGAATCTATTACCGTTTACAAAATAGGACATCAACAGTAGGGAATTCACATAGCAGAGCTGCAAAACTAGATGAAGGCCTATCAGGTAAAGTTATGGATAATTTTAACACATGTTAAATAGGCTACAGCTGTTTAGCGTACAGAAGTCATTGCCGTGGTTACTATCCATAGAGCACCTGCTGTTTACTCACGTTGCGCTTCTGTCCTGTTCACTGGCCAAGCGACTATGTTGTGATTTTAAGAACGTTCCTAAGGCCGACATCTTCCCCAGTACTAATCAGCATGCAGTGTGTAGCTTTCCACTTCGCTATGGCATTTGATTGCTTGTCTTGCTTTTGTTTATCTACTTCTCCAACACAGTGCATCCAGCGTAGTGTACCGAAGCCTCCCTCCACTGCTTGTTTGGGTGGGTGATTTGCAGGCTGATCAACATCCCACCCCTCCTGTGACTCATGGTTTGACTGTATGTGTATTCAGAGCCAGTGAGCAATGGACTTTCAAAATAATAATTATAAAAACTGCGATAATAACGCGTTAACGTACCCAGCCCTATTAAAAAGTCTACTTTCCTGCCGCCATTCTGCTTAGCCAATTTACTGTCACTTGATCCTCTTTATCATCTGCTTGCCAGAGGATGCTCTCAACTGGTCGCAATGCTGGGCAACTGTAATTAAGGGGGAGACAAAACTGTGCTAAGCTGTAGGTTAAATAAAGAACCAATAAAGTATCCGGAAGAACCTGGAGCCTAACAGGATAAGGGAGTATACTAATTTTACTAGGGTTTATCATCCAAGATGTTCCATGGGATTGTGGAGGTCATCCTGTATATTTGAACAATATATACTATATAATATGTGTTTAGGAAAGTGGAAAGTTGAGGCTGATGACCACTAATACTAATTACCACTAAGTCTTTTTCTTTTCCCCCAAAGTAGAGACCATATAATAAGTGTCTCATATATTATGCAATTATTTGCTGTAATATTTTATCTTATGTTATTTATTTCATTGCTGTTGTTTTTATTAATGAATGAAATAGACCTAGTTTTTTTAAACATACTGTGGCTAGGTAGATGTATGGAGGAGGGGAGGCGACGGTTGGGGGGTCGGGGGCAATTTGTATAAGTAATACGTAAATAGGAAATGGATCTAAATTTACCTCTGAGAGAAAGCCAGTGTGAGAGACAGAATAATGTGGCAGGGAGCCTCAGGTGCAGCTGGGATGGGAGGAGGCGGGGCAGTGAGCGAGAAGCTGAGGGAGAGAGCGCGAGTAAGAGGGAGGGGGGGTGTGTGTGTGTGTGTGTGTGTGTGTGTGTGTGGAAAAAGAGAGAGATTGAGTGTGCAAGCTAGAGAGACTGTGTGGAGAGGGAGGGAGGGAAGTGTAAGCCAGTCACAGCATCTCTCCTTCTCACTGCACCAGGGCTGAGGGACTCTTCGTCCCCTCGCTTCCCTCACTGCAGATTTAACTCATTTCCATCAGCGCAATCATCTTTTTTTCTTGCTTTTTACTTGCTGCTTTTGACAGATGCATTGCATTCATCTCTATCTTTATGCCAGGATCTAAGGATTTTATCATTAAAAACGTGGGTTGTCCTGTTAAATGGAATAAAAAGGGGGGACGTTTGCAGAGGACAGTGCTTAAAACTGGGACTCCGACGGGGACCTGGTATTTTCTTTATGCTGCTAGAGTGGATTCTCCTTTTGTTGCACTGCCAGTGTTTTGTTCAGGGTGACAGACATGCTGAGAAAGGAGTTGTAGGACCTCATACCTCTACAACTAAACAGAACGCATACTTCAGGGACTAAAGCAAGTTAGAAAATCTATGGTTGCATTAAGCACTTAAGGAGAATGTGCTAAGCCTCCCCTGCCAATGCTTCAGAATGTCACAAAAAAAAGGCAAGTAACAAGTTTATGGGATAAATATATGGATTGCCGATTGATACCCACACCCCTCTCTGCAAGTGTCTGCCACAGGATTGCTGAGGAGTCAAATTGAGTGGAGCGCTGATTTATTCAGCTGGCCTCTCGTTGCTCCAGGAGAGTCCTTCCACCTGCCTGCATGGGAGTCTGACATTCAACACTTTCATCAGCTACTGGACTTTTACATTTGTTTGTCTTTCGTGAATTGCAGTCCAGAACACTGAGAGGCAAGTTTGCACATTTGGATTTAAAGTTTAAATCACATTAATGGCAGAACATCCAGACATTTTGACGCACTTGGTTTTTTACCTCATTCTGCCTAGGGATGCCTTGTAAACACATTCCCCCCCCAGCGCCATGTGTGCTGAGAGAGCTGTGACATTATCTCCTGCGGAGATCCCTGTGTTGTTCTAGCCTGTGTCTGTGTTTTGATTCAGACAATAGCTGGGCATACATGGGCTCCAGACACTGACCAGAGGACCACCAAAATAAGGGAAGCCTGCTTTTACATAGTAAACACACTAGCACCCATAGCGCAGTGAAACTTTGGATTGAATTGAAGCGTTGATTCGTAGAGATGGATATAATTATTTTTCTCCAAACTTCAGTATACACCAAGACAGACTCTTGAAAACCCCTTTTTCTCCCCTAATCAGTGGTTACCTAAAATGTATCTTTTGAAAGCTAACTGCACTCAGTAAAAATTATCTGATCTCTAGGTGTGAAAAAGGATCTGCTGATTTAACTCATCTCCTTTGAGGATCTGTCAAGAGAGAAGAGCATTGTGTTTGGCTTCATGCCTTACCCCCTTCATATGATATCCGTCTTCACATCTTCTGTGCTCTCTGCCCTTGTGAGGACAGCTTATGCCCTCAGCTTCCCAGTGGCAACCCTCATTAAAATCAGATGATGGGGCCACAGACTGGCAGCCAAAGCAGCAGGGAAATTCACCTTTGGGATATATGTTGGCCACAACACTAATGTTACCCTGCTTTAGGTCTACTGAAGGAATATAGCTTTTTTTTCCCTTTCTCTATTCCTGACTGTTACCCACCCACTACTTTCACTAACCATGAGTGATTGGAAAAGGCGAGCTAAACGGGTTGTCCTACCCTGCCAGAGGCTGTATTGATTTTCCTCCAGTCAGTGTTCATTTGATTGAGACCCAGCTATGTGAGAGTAAGGTGAAAGAAAGAGTGAGTGTGCTAGAGAGAGTATTGAGCTCCATTAAACTGAGGGAGGTTGCAGACACCCAGTGTAGAGCAGGCAGGGGGTGGGGGGGTGGGGGGCAGGCAGTTCTCCAGTTTCAGGCCAGCTGCCATATGGGTGGCACACCACAAACCTGACCCACCTGGATAGCACCCAGAACAATGAACCAGTCTGAACTGACAACGGACCCGGTGCTCAATGCCAACAGCAGCCATGGAGACTTCTTTCCTGACAGGGCGTCCAATCACTCTTGTCCCTTGGGATGGGGGCTAAACGAAGGCCTGGAGGCTTGCGTCCTGGAGACTGCTGTCATTGTACTTCTTACAGTGCTCATCATTGCAGGCAACCTGACTGTGATCTTTGTGTTCCACTGTGCCCCTTTGCTACACCACTACACCACCAGCTACTTCATCCAGACCATGGCCTATGCTGACCTGCTGGTGGGCCTTAGTTGCCTGGTGCCCACCCTGTCTCTTCTCCACTACCCAGCAGGTGTCCAGGAGCCTGTCACATGTCAGGTCTTCAGCTATGTCATCTCTGTTCTGAAGAGTGTTTCAATGGCTTGCTTGGCTTGTATAAGTGTGGATCGATACCTGGCCATAACTAAACCACTATCTTACAACCAGCTGGTGACGCCATGCCGGCTACGAGGCTGCATCACCCTAATTTGGGTCTACTCTAGCCTGGTTTTCTTGCCCTCCTTCTTTGGGTGGGGTAAGCCAGGCTATCATGGGGACATTTTTGAGTGGTGCGCTCACTCTTGGCCCACCTCTGCCCTCTTCACAGGCTTTGTGGTGTGTTTGCTCTATGCACCTGCTGCACTTGTGGTTTGTTTTACCTATTACCATATATTTCGCATTTGCCAGCAACACAACAGGGAGATCAGTGAACGACGAGCACGTTTCCCCAGCCAGGAAATGGAGGCTGGTGAGGGGGGGGGTGGTGGTGGGCATCATGGTGGGCATGGACCAGATCGGCGCTACGCGATGGTGCTCTTCCGCATCACGAGTGTTTTCTATATGCTTTGGCTGCCCTACATAATCTACTTCCTGCTAGAGAGCTCCCATGTACTGGATAGCCCTGCCCTCTCGTTCATCACCACCTGGCTTGCCATTAGCAACAGCTTTTGCAACTGTGTCATCTACAGCCTGTCAAATAGTGTGTTCCGCCTGGGTATGCGTAGGCTCTCACAGACAATTTGCTCCTTCAGCCACTGCGCGGCTGATGACAGGGACTTTGGGGAGCCTAAACCAAGGAAGAGGGCAAACTCATGCTCCATCTGAACGGATGACTTTTACAGGATGAGGATAGTCCTCGAATCTATGAATGGGAAACATGAATTTTAACAAGCTAAACAGCTAGTTAAATCTCAGTTAAATTGGCAGGGTTTAACCAAACAGAAAACAATTTCTGTTGCATCAGCCTGTCAGCTGACTCCATTGACATAACCTTGGTCACAGTAAACCATGGTTTATTGCATTACAAGCTTTTCAAGGAGTTGGGTGCAGTGTCTAAACAGAGGAATTTAATGGCATGAGGGCCATGCCTTTATTCCATGGTATGTGACTTAGCTTTAGATCACATAGAAAGTAGTCTCGCCATGGCTTTCTTATCTTACTGTATGTCATCAGCCAGGTGAGACATAGTAGAAAGACAAAACTGTAAAAGCTGAAACAAGAAATATTTCCTTAGACATGAAATGTGACTACACTTTTTCATGCCTGTT
Source organism: Micropterus dolomieu (assembly GCF_021292245.1). Taxonomy (NCBI): domain Eukaryota; kingdom Metazoa; phylum Chordata; class Actinopteri; order Centrarchiformes; family Centrarchidae; genus Micropterus; species Micropterus dolomieu. The sequence goes on from NC_060154.1 coordinate 10,257,673, forward strand.
TGTTGTTGTGAATTGGATCAACCTTCTATTCGACTTCTCTGTACTCTCTGACTGCCGTTAGCAGAGATAAGAGAACCTACAATTACATGTGCTCACAAACCTGTTTAAAGTTTGTAAATGAATATTAGATTTTTTTAACTGTATAAACACACGCAGTGACAATGACGTCAGCCGTTATGCTGCTGACAAATACCATGACGTATGGCCTTGACTGTTTTCTAGAGAAACATGATGTGGTCAGGTGAACAGGAGAGAAAAAAATATCATGATGTACCGGTCAGGTGTTCTGCCACATTGGCCAATCACTCTAATGATTAAAAACAATCAGCAATCTGAAGTATTAGCAGATTATGGTTACCAATTGATTGGTGCACCCCTTCTAAAAAGCACCTTATTTCCAGAATTTAGACGAAGGATGTGTCAGATTGATGCTGAGGCCTCTATATTGAGGGCAGTGAACTGATGCTCTCGACAGATAACTACCCAGGGTTTTTTTCCCCCAAGGTCCCCCCTTGCACTTATGAAATAGCCCATCAGTGCCAGGATTCCCACCATTGGCATGGCATTCCTGATATGGCTGTGTTATGAGTATTCTTTGATGCATGAGCGCTCATGACAGCTATTTCTAACCAGCAAATAAATCATCCTTTTTCCCTGTATATGGAGGGCCACATATAATGGATAGTGAATAAAGAACAGAATTGCCAAAATAAAACACCATTATCTAATTATTAATTTTATATTATTATAAAATACAAAAGGAAGTTCAATTTGTATCATTTTACATAAGAAACCAAATTCTGTAAGTGACTTATGTGTCACTTAAAGGTAAGAAAAGGGATAGCAGTGGTAGTGTAGACTTGAAGATTTAGCCTTGTTTTGGGTCCTTTGCCTAAGTGACAAGTTATCTTTGTTGAATCTTACAGTGGATTTTATTTCCTAGCAGCAATGGACAGGGACTCAGGTCAATGTGATCTGATCTGTCTGCAGGTTGCTGTGAGATTAAAACTGAACTGATCTGAAATTACATGCTTTCTTGTGATAAAGGTTTAAGGCTATCCAGTAGCATATCTCATGGTGGTCAATTTTCATTACTTTTAATTAGTCCTACTCTCTCTCAGCTATACTAGCTCTGGTACTGATAAACATTAAGCGTTACTGCCCTCAAACTACAGGCCTGAATGTCCTACAAACTCAATGATTTTGTGAACATTGTGAACACCGTACTGAGTGGGCACTTACAGGGTCAAACCAAGTTTTTATTTTTTATTTTTATTTTTTTTTATTTGGGGGGGGATATTAACTTGGTAACTGGGCTTGTTTACCAGATGACCGATGCTGAGAAGAGCAAAGTATATGTAATAGAAATGGATTTCTTAATGGATTGTTTGTAGGCTTCTGGGTAGTTAACTCCATTCTGCTAAAGGTTATAGTTTTTGTCTTTTGTTCTTCTGTGCACATTCCAGCTTGGTAAAACCTGAAGACTGGTCTCCAGTGTAGGCCTTTTGATGTACAAAGTGCAGATGATGTGTGTTGTTAAGCAACCCACAGACTGCCTTTGGTTATGATTCTCATCCTTTGCAATACTCCACAGTATAGTCATTCCTGTCAATTCAGCTTGTACATTTCCTTGATCAATGGATCAGTGTCAAATTCGTTTTACATGAATACAGCCACGTACTATAGCCAATGACTTATACTGATTCCCCTCTTTGCTCATGTAGTAGTGTCATCTGTGGTTTAGGCCTTGCTTGTGGTGTATGTTTGTCCCTGCTAGAAACCAAGTGACACAGCAAACCCAGCCCCTTGATGTTGTAACCGCATTCTATGCTGCTTAACAGTACCCCGTGTAAGTCATTCCTCATTTTAAAGCTGCATGAAGTGATTTTTGACTACTAGAGGCAGAAAGACTAATATAATAAGCCTTTAGGTCATTATATTTTAGTGTCATGTTAGCAAGCAATTTGCTACACATCCATTAGAAATAGAGCTACATGAGCAATTTATTCAAGGGTCTTTCGGGCCACCAGATGAATGTAAGTATACTATTATTTTTAAGCCAAGATTTGGTAAACCTTTTTTGGGTTATCTACATGCTCTGCTCACTCATTTACTTTGGCTCTCTGCAGTTTCAGATGAGGCAGGTAGCCTATAGTCAACCTGAAATAATCATCTGCTGGGAGTGACTGCACATGGTTGACATTGTATGTGCCGGCGCTGGTTTGGTTTTGTTGGTTCCATCAACTAAGATAACCATCAGTGAGGTTAAATCAGCTGTGTAAAGCTAGAGTATGGGGTATTCTTAGTGGGATCATCAGCATTCGCCACCCTAATCATTATCATAATATAATCAGGAGTTGTTTGATTCAGTATAAAAAAAATATTGCTTTATGCAGCTTTAATGCATTACAGATTGTTCTGTATACGTGCCTAAAGATGTATTTTGTATGACAAGTGGAAAAAAGATTGGTTGAGAAGTAATTATTGTGACATGGACATATTGTGCTTTTAAAAACATTCTCCAGCTACATGAACATGTCTTTGGATTTAGTTTTCCATGACTTTGTGATAGGTTCAGAAGGGTGTCCACTTGAAACAAGTAATTCATTTATCACAGTCAGTCTGACTTTTGCCTTCAAGTAGATACATGTTCTATTATCTGACGTCTACATCATATCCGTAAGATAAAAGGAGACAGCAGATTTATCTTGTGAATTCCCTTCTATAGCCAACTGACCTGAAATATATGAGGCATAATAGTAGGGAACCACAGCATAGTTGTGTCAAATACTAGACTACCGATAATATTTTTTTAATTTTGATAGCTTGTGTTTTTGGTGCTTCTTTGGAGCATAGTACTGTGGGTTAGTAGAAGAAATTTAGAGGCTCTGAATTAGTGCTGTATTATCTTCACAATGTGGTGACAAACAACAACACATCATAAAGCAAAATTCTGTAACAGCCTAAAAAAATAGTACAGTTGTTACCATATAGTTGCAATATTCATTTCAAATGGAGATTACAGTATTTGGTCAGAAGATGCACAAATATTCATTCCTTTGGTGGGCTTTTTATTTGTAGCGGGTAATGTGAGATGCGTGTCTTGGCTCAAGGTTTCAAAAATCCATGAGCTAATGAATATTTAAAAAAACAAAATTGTTTATATATGTCTGTAATACACTGACCAAACTGAAGTGGTAGAAAATCAAAACTGTTATCTTGTTTAAACAAGTTGTCTTACTTACAAATGCATTGATCGAGGCTTTTTAGTAAGAAGAGTTTAATTACAGAATAATATGTATTTATTTATTAAGTTATGTTTAAATCTTTACACAATATACTGTATATGAGTATACTGTATATAAAGTGTGTGTATTTGTTTCTAATCTGCTGTACAGCCAAACAAATCTGACAAATTCTGACAAAGGTATGGCGCATCCATTTGTGTTAAATTAACTAGACTGCTGATGTTTTGAGTTGGAGGCAGAGAGTGTTATATTATACAGTATCTATTTTTTTATTTTGAAATTTTGTCAAAGGCTATGGTTTTGTTGTTGCTGCCAACTCAATAAAGGTGAAAATGGTAGACATTCATATCTGTCTAGATGCTTTTATGAAATGTATGTGTTTCTGTAGCAGCAATCAAAACTAGCTAATGGGGATACAGGTACCAGCAGTGTGCTGGTATATGATTCCTGTGTTACGAGAGAAGAACAGTTGAACAATGCCCTCAGTGACAAGGCACATTTCCCAAATGGAGTTTTAAGTATTTTTGTTTCCCGTAGTCCAGCCAGTGCAGTAATGGCAAGCTAACCAGCTGTCACTCTTAGTATTAGGGATGGGGATCCATACCCGGTTCTAAAAGGACCCGGTTCCAAAATTTCATAAAACCCGAAAAACAATAAGGTCCGAGCTTATTGATATTGCTATCGAGACTAGCAGGTCCTATAATGTAACGTTATGTCTCGAGCGTCATATCTGGTTTAACTTGAAACGTGATGGACATGAAAACTAATGTTTTTTATTGATGGCACCGAAACGCGGTATTAAACGGGCCCCTGACTCTGCTTGCTCTCTGTCGGCTCCTACACACACACGCACGTGTGTGCAGCAGCAGCTGCAGCAGAGCGAGACGGCGCTCCGTCGCTGTGGAGACGGCGAAGTTTAGTTAGCTCCAAACTACTCGAGTTGCAGACAGCTATGCTCGTTACTATAAGTACGTGCTATAAAACCTTCGCGAGTATAAAGACAATACTTTATCAATACACCCATGTGTAGGGTAAACATGTTGAAAGATTTAATATAATCATCTCTGTCCTCAATCTCTCATCCTGTATGTTTTATACAAGCACAGCTAATGTGAACTTGGCATTAGCCAAATGTTAAAAACAAGCTAAATAGAAAGCTGTCTGTCTATAGCATAGACTGGTCTGTAGTCCTAAAATATGGCACATTGTTTTAAACTCAGCTGCTGGCAGAGACAAACCAGCCTCTCCTCCTTCGACCAGGAAACGTTACCTGCAGGGAGTGCAGAACAGCAGGGAGGAGGAGGAGGAGGGAGAATACAGACTGAGTTTTTATTCTTTCTACGTCACTCACTATTGTGATGTCAGATATTGAATTTATATATAGTGACTTTGCTGTTGTAAACATTAATGTTGCTGCTCTAGAAACAACATTTAGCTTTATTTAAGCTATTAAAGTGTAATCATATAATTAAACAACCAGGCAGATAATATGCATACTTCAATATTTGTTTATTTATCGCAAGTGATATGTCACCTCAATATACAACAATGTTATCGCACTTCAAATATTTTCCTCACACCGTGCAAGCCTACCTCATGCCCGTTGGGTCTGGTCTTACCAAATAACCGTCACCAAATAATAGTAAAGTATCGGTAGTGGTATCGTTAAAGAATCGGATCATTAAGCAGTCTCAATATGGGTATCAATATCAATAACTATCCCCATTCCTACTTAGGATGGACTGTGCCTCTTCCACTGGTGAGTAGATGCGCGCTGTTTTGGTTTGAAATGCCAGCATAGATATTCCCTGAGTTGACTGATGAGTGTGTGAGTTATGTGTGTGACATTGGGGCATTCATGCATAAAGGTGCTGATCAAGACAATACTCTAACCTTAAATTGTAATTCTGTTGTGAGTTTTACCTGTCTGTGGATGGCCTGACGATTTTACCCGCCACTGCCAACAATTTACCTGCATTTGGTGGGGGGTGGGTGCTAATTTCAGACTGTGTTTGCATGACTAACGTAAATCTAGGCCTAGATGAAATGTATTTAGTTTTGTCCTCTATGAGCAGATCAACTGTTTAAGCCATGTTGCTCCTTCTTGGAATAAAGTCTGGATCTGGAATCTGGAATATAAAATGTATTTCACAGCCATTTAGTCAGAGAATGAAACCCAAACAGGGGGCACTGTTGTTCCCTAATGATCCTATATCTGTCTAAAGTCATGCTCTGATGGTTGCTCCACCTCAGAAATGGTTCCATGGTTATAGGCAGGAACCGATATCCATCCCAGATTCCCATCCTAACCTTAACCACAGCAAATATTACAAGAAAATGCACTGCAGATGACAACGGCGGATACTTTGCAACAGTCTCACTCAGACTACAGGTGAGCTTCGCAAGAGCCATAACCTAACCATCTTCACATAGTAGGTTAGTGGAGAGACAAGCGAAAGAAGATGGAAGGGGGTATTAGAAAAGATTTAAAGTTTGAGCTGCAGATCCTGGAATGAAGTGTTTGGAGAGAGAAAAGAAAAGACGAAAAGAGAGCACGATAGGAGAAGTTGTGAAGTAGACTGCCTGAATGAGAAGAGCAAGATGATACAGAAAAGAAGGACTAGGAGGGAGGAAGGTAAAAAGGAAGGGGAAAGATGGAGGTAGGAGTCAAAACAGGTGTGCTGGGTTGGTGAATGAAAAGAGGGAAGGTGCAAGAAAGAAAATGTAAGGATGAAGAACAGTGATTAGGAGGATATAATTAGTTTCACTCTAATTTGTTTTCTGTTAAGATCTATTTCAGTGAAAATATTATTAAATTATTAGTTTAGAGGTTAGGGGTTTATCCCTCTGGTACATGGTATATGTCATGGTACAAGTCTAACCACATTTGTGATTAATGTACTTTGTCCCTGGTAAATAAAACAATACATTTTAATATAACAAACAACATTGGTAATATAAAATATAAACGTCACTTTATTTCCACATCTTATATATGACATTTTGTATTTTCACAGCTCTCAGTAGCTTTTTACACTACCGCAAAGGTTGTGTATCTAAGTATGTCAGCACAAGAGGACCATTCTGAAATGTAAGCACATTGCTATGAAAATTGCTTGCATCAAATGCCCCTTGCATGGCATTAAGCTTGAGAACTATTTTAATATACATTGAGTATCAGGTGTGTTTTTATTTGAACTTGCCAGCAACCACGCTAAAGCTAAGGCAGTTTGGAACGAAAATCTGTATTTGTTCCTCCTATCAAAAAGCATTTCATCCACACTAACTATTCAGCCAAACCAAGAGCAGCTTCTAGGTCCAGGCCTGCTCAATATTCATGGCTGAAGCTATATCAGGAATTCCCTTTTATTTCCACAATTGGCAGCACTCGCCTCACTTCCTCTTTCCACTTCCATCCTGCCACTTTCCTCCACCTCTTTCCGTCCTGATTGAGAAAGGACCACCTGACCCTCTTTGAGGTGGGGAAGTCATAATTGGGGGGGAAGCCAGTTCCTGTCTCTTTGTCCTAATGGTGGAGCCTTGCGGCGCCCACCAAAAACCTTTGATGTTATAAGGAGGACACACTCACACACCAACACACCCTCATACATCTTGCATGGTCTCAGTCAGTCTTTGAAAACGTGTGACTGTGGCCCCATAGCTGACAGGTGTGGATCTAGGCATAGCTGAGCTGGGTGCTCTTACAGTATGTAATATGCAGTGTTAAACATTTATTTATCCATTAACAAGACTGAGGCTACAGCCGCTCAAGTAGTTCTGTAAGGCTGGACTTATGCGCAGTGGTGCTTTGTGCTAAATGTTTGCATGATTCATCATCTGGGGACCTTGAACGTCTGTACAAAATTTCACGGTAACCCATTTAATAGTTGTTGACCGACCAACTGACATCATGGCTAAAAAGTGAGTATGCTCGCGCTGCTTCAATAGCACCACATGCTCACACATTCACCATAATAACCACAAGCTATTACAGGCTATGAAGGTAGTTGTTGTAAAAAGGTAACTATAGATATACAATGTCTGGTTACACTTTCAAAATAAAACTACTGGCTAACGTGAAACGTCCCAAAAAAGCGAGTCAAAGATAAAAGCGAGTGTGTCAATTTTGATGAGAGAATGGAGACGTATCCTTCTGGGCACAAGATGAGAAAAAAACTCAATGAGAGTGACTTTCGGGAACAGCAGTCAGGTAAAGTTGTGTTCTCTCCTCTCAAATTCTGATGTCAGCAGATAACCGTAATGCTGAGTTAAAGTGCAGCTGCAGTGAATCTCTCTAGTCTGTCGGCCTTGCTAACTCAGCTGAGCACCGAATCTCTTAGTCCGTCTGTGTCTTGGTTGCTTTTTAGAAGAAGAAGAAACCTTTATTGTCACATACATGTTGTGAAATTCATTCTCTCCATTTAACCCATCCCTCAAGGGAGTAGTGGGCAGCCACTGTGCAGCGCCCGGGGACCAACTCCAGATGTATGTATCAGTGTCTAGTCAATGGCACTGAGTGCCTGCCTAACATGTTTTTGATGGTGGGGGAAACCCACGCAGACACGGGGAGATCATGCAAACTCCACACAGAAAGGCCAGGGTTTGAACCTGCGACTTTCTTGCTGTGAGGCCACAGTGCTATCCACTGGACCACCGTGCCGCCCCCCTAGCCTTTGTGTCTGAACAGGGAAATACAACTATTTATTATTTTTGAGAGACAGCGACGGGCAACAGTGTTTGTAACCAACTCCTGCTCAGAAAAGATAACTGCTTCATCTGTGAATATGCGTTCATACCTGCATGCATGAAATGAAACGTGTGCATTCCAGCAGCAACTAGTCCATATAATACGCAGATGTGATGGCACTTCTCATAGGCACACATCATTTTAAAAGAAGGTGGTGATTATCTGTCTCTCAGTGGACAACTCTGGACTAATGCAAGATGGAAAGCAGTGGATTCAAATTGACAATTGATTATTAAAAGTTTGATTAGTTGGACAGACTGGGCAATATGGTTGGACATCTCAGTAAATAATAAGCATCTCATATTCAGTCAAGTCATAGTATAACTATTATTTTACATTTAAAAATGTATTGAAGGAAATGTGGGGGAGCCAGTTTGAATGGGCCTGATGCAGCTGATATTTTAATTCAGATTTGTTAGTAGTATGGGTTTCCATTCCAGGACTGTTTTAAAGGAGTGAGGATTGCAGGATTTTTCCTGGCTCAGAATGGGCCTTTGGGGGGTGACTTTGCGTGACAGTAAGCATGATCGGTACGCGTACAGTAAAGTCAATGAGTTAACTTGTGACCGAAATCTATGCATTTTCTTGTTGACCATTTGATAAAGAAAATATATCCACAACCTGGAGGAATAAAGGTAGAAATCAGTGTATTAATACATCTTATAAGATTAAATAGAAAGTATAATGTTAGTACAGTATAATAATATATTTACAGGTTACACTTTATTTGGATAATCTGCCTACAGATAGTTTATTAGTTGAGATTTTGAGATTTGTTTCACAAATAAAACCATTGGTCATCTGGTATTAGCCTACACCACTGGTTAAGGTTTGATTAATGCTAATGTTTGTGTATTTATTATAATTTCAGATAATAGTATAGGCTACTATAGCTTACCATTAGTAGCCTAATATTAATTCCAGTTGGACAAAACAGCAGTTTCATTTTTGTGGGTTATTTTCAGTTATTAAACTATTGTGCAAGAAAGATGCTCTACATGGTGGTTAATCTCTCACTTGTCAATAATAAAAGTTACATACATAACAAGTTCAACATTTCTAAAGTTTGCTGTAGCACCCATAGACTGCGCCTCACCCTTTTTTAAATGTCCTGCCTACTCCAGACTGTGAGTGGTCGGTTCAGAAAAGTGACTTTGACGAGCAACTACGCACACGGCTGCATGCAAGGCTTCCGTTCTCCCTGCGGAGAAAGTGAGTGACAGTACCCACTGTCCGGCACACTTGAAGCACAAACAGCTTTGATACAGTGAGAAATAACAGGAAGTCATCTCTCTCATTAGCGCTTTATGTTCGGCTTGCTCAATAGTTGTTTGATAAATGGCTATTGAAATACATTCGGAGACGATTTGAAACACTTTTCCTTTGGCGCTCCATAAAACCTTTTTGGGGGGCGCCAAAAATTTCTCTATGCAGGTAAAACCCTGGATTGTGTTGAGAGCACTGCAGTGTCAGGTGTGACTGTGCAGCAATGGCAAATTGTTTACATGGCTCACGAGTCTGGTAGGATGGCTCCCCCCAAGAAGGACAGGACTGGCATGGGTGGTCACATAGGTATGTGTGCTCATGCTCCAGTCAAAGCCCTTTCTGTCATGGCAGTGCCAATAATAATGGGCTAAGCAAGGGAAGCTGGTAAAGTACATACTAACCATACTTCATACAATTTCAAAAATGTATTTGGGGGCTTGGGGGGCCTGTACCCCAGTGAGGCTTCATGTCTAGCAACGTCCCTGACCGCAAACAAAAATTACACACAAGGAAAAAATATCACATTGTTGGAATCACCATCTGTAGGGAATGAAAGAAAAAACTGCTAAGGTTTCAGTCATTATCTCTTGTTTGTAAGCCGAATATGTGTACTGTATAATGTGAGTTTGCTATCATGTATTGTAAATGTTGTCATTGATCATGGAAGCACAGAGTGATGCTGCAGAACGTACCTGCAGTTTCATGAGAATACTGTGAGAGCCTCTCAGCTTAGTGTACAGTAGGGACTTGACATTTTAATCACAACATGGTATGTTTTATTTTATAAATGTCACTCCTTCTCTAAATGCAATTATTGCTAAAGGGTTTCATTGTCCATCCAGTAACAAAACGGTTGCAGGTTCAGTCTCTGTAGTGGACCTGAAGAGCCCCAGAGCAATAAATAGAACACTTACCTGCCCACTGATTGAAGGGTGGATAGGAACACTGGAAAACGCCTAAAACGTGGAATCACAGGATGTCTTCAACAGCTGCTTTTCAGAGTTCAGTACTTCCATTTCACCTTTGGACCTGATGATTGCCAAAGGTAGGCCTTCCATCCATCTGCGGAAACTTGACTGAGAACTTTCTCTTCCATCTTTTCTAAGTGCTTTCCACTCTCCCAAATGAACAAATTGGTTTCTCTGGTTACAGCATTTCACTTCAGTTTGAAAAGTCTGATTTCAGTCTCTGTTGCATCATCACTCTCTCTTTTTGTCTTGAATAATGCTGAGAAACCACTTTGTGAAATCCCACCTCACCCTCGAGCACCATAGCATCTCTAAGGCCAGCGGCAACTATTAAAACCAATTTAGGTCAGGGTTGTTATTTGGCCTGAGATGGGACTGCATTGTCTATGTTGCTGATTTGGCTTGTAGTGCTTCTATTTGCCTCCATCAGGAAGAATTTTCTATGGTGATATAGTTGCATGGTTTATTTTTACCTAACCTGGGAACAGGAAAACTCTGGTATATTAAAACCTGGGGTATTAATGTGGCCATTTTGACTCTTCACCTCCGTTGTAGAGATGTGGATAAGGGCATGCTGAAGCACTCATGTCTTTGAGTGACTGAAAGTAATCACAGTAGCCCCCTGGAATGGCCATTATTGCTAACTGCATTGGGATCTAAAATGAGCTTCTGTTTTGTGTCACATTGGCCACATTTATGGGAAATATACCATGTTGAGTGTTATCTGTGTGATCTGCTACTTTAAGAATTAAAAAAATTTTGCAATGTGAGGACATTTCAGCGATCTTCTCTAAAGATCTCTTTCTTGGTTTTAGGATTAATGTCACATTTAGAATTAGTTTAGGAATAGGGTAAATGTGAAAGGTAGCTATATTGCTATGAAGGTTAAGGTCGTGAGATAGGGAATGCATTACATCATAAATAATACAGCCCCTCAAAATGTAGAAATGCAGAACTGTCAGTGAGTGTGAATGCCACTCTCCTCTATACTGTAACTGGACCCTGCTGCCAGGCTAGTGTGCCATGGCTGAGGTTAGTGCACCCAGAGCACTTTTATGATGCACACACAGAGACACTGAGGGGGCATCAGAATTGGATGAGTACAATACATGAACACATAAAGAGAAGCAAAATAATACTGTAATCACTTTTATATCTGGCTGCGAGATGTGGCACATGGATAAACATTTTTCTTGTGTGTGCCTGCTTTAAACATCTGTCATAAAAAATGCAAGTTATGTTTCAATAATAGTTAATCTAAGCTCCTTGTTCAGTGTTATCTCTAGAGTATCTAGATTTAATTTATTTAAGGTGATTTAAGGTGAAAATAGCTCTTTATACATACATCACAATTTCCTTTTGACTAGCCTATAATCATAGGGAGCAAAGTGACTCATAAGTATTATATATTTAAAATGCAGAAATGAAATATTAGACAAGAATCTGACAGAATCTAGATTGACAGCACCCATATCAGGAGCGGAACTGAGCAGCTAGTTATTCACTTGAACCACTGTAATGATCATTAAATCTGTGATTGAAACTGCCAGCAGTGATTTACAGCACCACCTCTCTCCTCCACCTTTCCAATCTCTCCATGCCTCATGGTCAGAAGTACTGAATATTCTATCACCACTAAATGTAAAGAAATTAGGTCATAATTCATCATTTTAGTCCAAATAAATTTAATCCTAATTATTATATACTGGATTTAAACAGGTAAATCAAAAGAAAGCTCAATTTATTAAAACTAAATTTAATGTCCACTATTTTTTATTTGAGGCAGAAATTGTTAAATAAAGGCTGTCACTGTAAACGTTTTAATATATACAACGTGGGTTTTTATCATCTGCATTTAAAAAAAAAAGTACCAATCGAAATCACATTGACAATTGAAAATTGTGTGAGAGTCTATCAAAAGCTGGTAATGCTTATTAGTCACAGCTAATGCTGGTCAATTTTTCCTGCTGTCTGAAAGCCAAAACAAAGGACTTCACTTGGTGTTATTGTAATATGCCAAGCACTGTCTACAATTAACATACTTAATATTTTTAAAAGTTTATTACAGCTTTTTAAGTAATGACGGGGTGATACATTTTTGTTTCAGTCTCTCTCGGACTGTGATTGATCCTTTTCTCTTCTGTTCCATGGTCAACATTGTCAGACAACTGAGCTTGCCACAGCTGGCACTTTGAACTGCAGGCTTTCTTTCTCCTGTTTGAAAAGGATTTTATTGTGACAGAATAGAGCTCATTAAAATATTGGCATTGGGAATGCTTCAGTCCACTTTCCTGACTGCTGTACTCTTTTCTATTCATCCTTTCTAATTTGATGTTGCATAATTTGCACCAATATTCTTAATCTAGATATTCATACATAGAGGACAAAGACAAGCACCTTGACGGACAGTGGAGGACAAACCTGTTTTTTACTGTTAACCTCCTCAGGTACTGAAGCTCTGCCAGCAGATGTATAGCCAGCTTCTCTAATTCTCTCTCAAGGCATTTTTAGCTGAATTAAATAACATGAGACAGTCAAATTACCCCCATGGCTCCTTAGCATATTTCCTACTTCCCCTCTTTTGCTTTCCCTTTCTCTGTCTATCCTGAGGCAGTGTTTCCCATAGAAGCACACCAGGCCTTGCTGTGTTAGGCAGTTATTTAGTAGTGATGGTCCAGCAGCTCGCCTCAGGCCGTTGTTGATATGGCTAGTTCTTCCTCTGTGGCATTTAGCCTTGCTACTGTTGCCAGGGCAGGAGGAGGGAAGTGATTGAATGTAAATAAATAAATAAAACGTAGCTGTGTCTGGTCTGCTGAGCAGTGTGACCAGTGTGTCATTTGAGACGCTCACAGTCAGTTAGTCAGTCAATGGCTAAATTCAGCAGTCAGTAAACCAGCTGTGATAATATGGGGTGAATGCTTCTGATGTAATATGCATTAGCATGAGCTATGCACGTTATTCCTTTGTAAAGAAGCAGTTAACTGTGAGCTGTTAAAACTGAAACTTTTCAAATGTTTTCAATATTTAAGGTGATATTATAGTTATTAATGATTTTTTGGGGGATCAATTACACAAATGCAGTGTTTCTTACACTGTGTACATATAATGTTAGGATAAAAATATAATTAACCTTTGGTTACAAAGAAAATAAACTGAAATTCAGTCACTAGCATTATTTCCACAGATTGTTAAATACTCGATCTTTGGTTAGCTGGACTCTTCCTGTCAATCAGTGTATGTAATGATGGATGACACTGTCAGCTATGCAGTACCACATCCCTGTTACACTTGAATGTCTCCCATTATCTCTAGTTCTTCCCAACTGAACGTCTTAAGAGGCACTGTGTCGCTATGGAAACATTGAGCTGAGTCTGAAGAAGCAACAAGGTTTTAGAGAGTTTATTTGAAGTTTATAAATAGGGCGCAATTAAACTGGATGTTAACAGTGGCTCCAAAATAGCAACCTTGTCGTTATTCATTCATGTGCGCTTTTGTTTTGAAGACGCAGGAGAAGGAAAATGCAAGCAGAAAAGGCATTCTAAAAACATATATGTTGAGGTCGCAAGTAATAAGTGGACTGAAATGCACAAAGACCAATTCATAGATTCAGCAATTCACATAACTTTATACACATCCATACACAAGTCTCTGTCTTCTGTTATGGACCTATCTACTGAGTGTCTGACCCTCCACTCCCTCCACCTCTGTCATCCTTGGGGTTTTCTGTCCCCACATAACAGAGGCTCAACTCATATTCTCCAGTAAAAACCACAACACACAGAAAATGTCACATATCTGGGGGGATGCACTTTATCCACTGACCTCTCTCAGTGATGCTGTGTGTGTGTGTGTGTGTGTGTGTGTTTAGAGAGTTTGTGTGTGTGAGAGGTAGCAGGGCATCTCATCCTACTCCAGCACCAAATTGTTCCCTACCAAATGCAGACTGAAACCGTACAGCATGTTTTTCTTTTTTGTACAGTTCAGCATGAGTATTTAAAACAAACTTTTAAAGGCTACATCATAGTACTAATTTATATTCTAGAAATAGTGTCTGGTACACCACATTACTTTTGCAGTTAATAAACTACAACACTACATAGAAATAGAACACAAGAAAGAGCTCCTTGAGCTCTATGGAACTTCAATTAGGGCTGCAACTAATGACTGATCATCATTATTGATATCTGTTCAATCATTTTCTTTATTAATTGATTTGTTTATATAAAATGCCTAGAAACATTTCTAGAACCCACCTTTTTTTTATCTGAGCAACTGTGTAAAACTCTCTCTTATATAATATATAATATAACAGAGAAAAGCAGCCCCACGTTTCAGGAGCTGGAACCATATGTGAAAAATAACATTGGAAATGGTGATCAGTTGTCAGTAATGTTGATAAGTTTTTTGGTGAGCAACTTCTTAGTTTAGCACTACTTAATTAATTTAACAACAAAAATAAAGACCAAAACTAATAATCCTAATCCTAACAGCGCTGGTACCCTTCAGTTCTCTGGTGTGTAAAATGTTTTCTTCACCATGCTCGCTTGTCACCAATTTCACTGCAAGCAAAATGAGAAATTTCGCTTTTTTACTTTCTGCCTGAACACTGTCTGCACTCACAACTCGGCTTATTGAAATGCAGAACCAGCCGGACTATTAAAATGCCACGGCAGCGATACAGAGACAGATGAATTTGCAATCTGCCAGACGAGCCAGCTGTTGCCCCCCCACCACCCTCAACCCTCCAGGGAAGCCTCTAGAAACTTCCTCGCCAGCAACCAAGGACAAAAGCCTCAGGGGGGAGCTGGTTTTAATTACTGGGCTGCCATTCTCTGAATATCACAACTGTAGATTATCTTGCTGTGTCTCACTAAAAGGAAGAGAAATGAGTAGTGGTTGGGAGAGCCAGGTGTGTCAGCAGAGAGGGGTGTTGTCATTATTACGTTGGCCAGTCTGACTGTGTTACGACATAAGGCTAAAATGTTAAGTTATACAGTTTTTATTTTTTGCCTCACATACTTTCAAAATTAGCACATTTTGAAAGACTTTGTGTTTTAATCTCCAGGCTTGTAATGCTATGGTATTACCTAAATTGCAAAGTTTAATCTTATGTTTTTAATAGATGTCATCAGACAAAACCGGGGGCACTGTTCAAATGAAATTTACATTTTTATTAGCAGACCAATTGTTTTGATGCTCTAGTTTATACAAGACATAGATCATACCTTCTCCAGCTTCAGGGGTGTCTCAGTGAAAATTAATGGCAGTCCTTTGAATTGCCTAGAACACATTTGTTTACCTCTACAAGGAAAGGTTTGCTAAGCACACCTTTTTATCTTCGTCTTCATAGCCACACAATTCCACTGATCAACAAAGGGAAACCTCACAGACAAGTACAGTCTTTACTGCAGCTGTACTGTAGTACATGGTGCCTTGTTCAGAGTCTCTCTGATGAAGGGAAGAGTTTGATTCATGCTTCCTGAGTGGCTCTTTGCTGGTACTGTCTATCTATCGTACTACCTGAGGAAGATCTTTACTCTGCGAGGCAATCAACAGCCAAAATACATTGGATATACTCTTATATAGAATGGCAGGAAGATTACAGGTGAACAGAAAGTTATGTAATCAGGATATAGAACCACAGTATAAACAGGATGCGATGTGAAGTCACTTTATTGAGCAGTTGCCACAGTCACTGTGTTTTACTCCTATTAATTGTATTTTCACCACGCACATTGGAGCCATGCAATAATAATAGTCTTATTTGTATAGCACTTTTCCATCTAGTAACAAAGTGCTTTGCAGCAATCAATGTAAAACATAGACAAGTCGAATAAAACAACAACAAAGAATATATGAAACATAAAACCAGTCAATTTAAATGAAAATAAATTACTCATCACAGAGTGGTTTATAATAAATAGATTAAACATAACCTAGCCAATGTACAAATAGTGGAAAAATAAAAAAAGGCGAGCTGCAGTTTGGACTAATTGTAAGCAATGAGACAGGTATATAGGGAGTTTCAGTTATTGAGGCAGGATTATAAGAAAAGTTTAGATGAGTTTCTACAGATTTGTGGCTGAAATAGAAGACTTAACCAGGGCTATATTTCTTAAATGATGAAAACATAACTGGAGAACATTCTTTACATATGGGTTCATAACACAAGTCCAAGGGACTGTACCACGAAGCAAATTCAGCATACCCAGGATTTCTTTCCGTTATCTGGCTTCACTAACCCTAACAATCGCAATCAGGATACGTGGTCACACAAAGCTGGTTATCAACTGGGTAAATCTACTCAGGGTTTCCCGATCCAGACATGAGTACGTTCACATAAAAGAGCGGGTGTTAGCAGCAGATGATAATTCGCAAATGGACTAGGGAGCACATAAAAAATACAAAACACATTTCAAAGCGGTAAGTAGGCTTACTGTAAAAACCTACAATAAGTAGGAGCTTATGAGGCTTTTCAATCAGTGTCTGTAGGATACAATAGCTATACAACAGTTTCTCTGCATCAGCATGCAAACATAAAAGCAGCCTATAAACCAGTCTGTGGGATCTCCTACGGATGGTGATGTAATTTACCAAGAGAGCTGATTCGTCAGTAGGTGGTGCTTTTATAGAGTTGATATCTTATCTGGGGCATAACCTGCTCCAGAGCAGGTTAGCCGTTCAGCCTAAGTTACCATGGCGATCTACCCAGTTAAGATGTGAACCACCATTGTGGTACTGGAAACCTAGGGTTAACCCCATAGTTACTTGGATAAGCTCAAATCCTGCTTCGTGGTACAGGCCGCTGGTCAAAAACTACCCCAAGATTTTTGGCCGTGGGCTTAGCACAAGTTACTAGTTCACCTAGGTTTGCCATGATTTTAGTTCTATTAGCTGGGGGTCCAAGTACAATGATGATAGATTTTGTAAGATTTAATTATAGGAAGTTGTATGACATCCAGTAATTTATTTTAGCAAGGCATTTGTGAACGGTTTCAATGTTAGGCTGGTCACTGGATCTGATTTGGAAAAAAGAGCTGTGTGTCATTGGCGTAACAGTGGAATTGTATTTGCAGGAGCATATAGATGGAGAATAGAATGGGTCCTTGCATTGAACCCTGAGGGACACCATAGAGCATGTCTGTAGGGAAACTGAGCCAGCCATAGTCACAGGAAACATCTGTTAGATAAGCAGGACCTAAACCAGATTAGCATCTTCAGTGATTCATGCCCACCTTTCTAGTCTGCTGATGAGCAAGTTGTGATCATCTGTGTTTAATGCAGCACTGAAGTACAAAAGAACTAGAATGACGCACTCACCAGCACCTTCAGTCAACAGAAAGTCATTACAGACTCTGAGAAGAGCAGTCTGTATGCTATGGAGCGATCGAAAGTCAGTCTGGGATATTTTGAATAAGTTATTGTCTAACAGATGTGTCATTGATCGTTTCAAAATGCTTTTTGTAAGACTTTAGATAAAAATAACAATTTTAGAAACAGGTCTGTAATTATTCAAGATGTTTTCTGTTGTTTTCTGGGCGATTTACATAAGGTTTTTGTGATCCAAATGCAGCCTGTTTGTCACTTTCAATGCTGTCCTTCGTTTGAAAAAGCGGCCATCTAGCCAAAAGAGGCTAGCTAATATTCTGACTGTCAGTCTGCTACCACTCCCGTCTTGCTCTCCCCTTGTGTCATCCTGTCTGCTTTTTTAAGCCATTTTTCCATCCCCTCATGTTTGTACTTTACATTCTCTACTATCAAGTATGTTTTATTCTTTCTTCCTTGGCCCCTGTTTATGCTTACCATGTATTGCACCATGTGGCTTATCACTCAGAGGTTGTAGTACACTCTGTAAATCTTCTATTTAAATGTGTTGGGTGTCTATCAATAACAAACAACACTTCACATTGAAGCAGACATTTTCCCCAACCAGTTCTGAGTATCTGACTTCATGTAGACTCTTGCCTGGAGGAGCTGCAGTGACCAGCCCTGCAACAGACGTGCTCTAACACACCATCCTTCTGGTTCATCACAGCCTCTGTTCTCTGACATGGCCCATAATGCACCACTCCCCACTCATACTGATGCCAGGCTCAGATGGCACAGCACTTGGTTTTGTTTTCTCATTCCCATCAGAGGGAATGGTGTTGAAGCATGCTGAATTTATCCAATGGATCCACCACTCTGCCAGGGTGAGAAGGGGGAGAAAAGGAGCCTTCTGACCGAGAATAGAATCAATAATTTGGTTTGACACTATAGATGAGTAACACATAAACAGTACTGTAATGATTCCTCTCATCAGCTTTAGGAGTATGTTACTGTAAAACCTGCTGTGAAACCTGCCTTAGGGAGCTGTTAACACACCTTAAGAGAATTTGATTACTCTTTGGTTTAATTGAGAGTTTTCGACATGGTGCTTATTACTGTTAAAAGGCTTTTCTTACAACACTGAGATTCAGGGAAGAAACATTGAATAATTGCATTTGAATGGGGATGCAAATCTAAAAATATAGAATGTTTGCACAAAACATTCTCTCAGTAGCTGTAGCTGTCCAAAAACCTGTGCTGGTTTAACACTACTGTGACCCCCCTCATGTTTCCTCCTTTAGCTCTGACTATCCACACACCAGCAGGGTGGTGCAGCCACACGTTGTTGAGAATATTCTAGATGAAGAAATTCAGCTGGTTTGCTAATTGTTTGTTGTTGTCCAGATACTGGACTAAATATAGTATTCATATTGCTGCAATGCCATGTAGTGCAATCCTTTCACCTAAGCTTGCGTTTACATTCTTAGAATACAACAAGTGTATTATTCTGCTGTCACATACTGTATGTTGGGACAATTTCAATGTTTCAAAGAATACAGTAGGGCTAGACAATATGGATAAAAATCTTTATCACGCCATATGTAATTTTATATCACAATTGTCCATATATCTGTAATTGTTACTATGTGAACCTCCCTTTTTGACTACAAAGCAATCTGAACATAGTACAATTGAGTTGTTAATGGATAAAATAACTAAATAGAAAAATGTCTATTTTTTGCCAATCCAGCAAATAAATACCTTACATTTCATGGTTCTTCATCACATTAATTGGGAAAAAAAGAAAATCCAAGTTTGCCATATAGCACTGTATTGATTTGCCACATTGCTCACAATGGTCAAATACTCCCAGTTAATTAATTGATCGTTTTCAATCGAAATTGCAATTTGAAATAACACGATTAGCTAATCTTGACGACGGCAATTAAATATGTAGGTTAATCATACAGCACATCTGACCCGTCATGCAGTTATAAAATTAATTCCTTTGTCATACTTGTGTGACAGACTTGCTCGCCAATCACAAGCACCATGCACTTCCTGTTACGGTCCTACTCACCGATCATAGTGGGGACAGGACATGTACATTTTTACAACAATAAACCAAACTAGAGGAAAATGTGTTTGATAATGGCGTCAGCCGAACCGACAGAGACGGTGGCTGCTCCGTGGTTTTGTTTGATCCTCTGCCCGGCATCAACTCACTCCGGATGTGTTTCAGCAGCGGAGCATTTCAACTGCCTCATGTTGTTGTGTTGTTAATTTCTCATTTTGTGTGCTTCTACTACTGAGAACAGCTCTCTGTTAGCCGGTTTTGTTCTGCTCTTATATAGCCCACAAGTCGCATGTCAGAATAAGCCTATAATATTGCCTGCCTGATTTTGCTGACTTTTGTCAGATTTGTTGATTTGTTCAGTAGTCCTTTATTTTTGTGCTTCTACCATAGTTAAGTAGGCTACATAGTTGAATTGTTATTTTTTTCTCAAAAATCAAAAAACAAACTAACGCACACTGGTCTCACTTTACTACCTTTATTGTGAGCAACACGTTTCGTCCATTGCTTCTTCAGGCTCACATAGTGAAATTACAAAAACACTTACAGGTGTGGATTGTGCTGGTCACATGACCTGCACAGGGTCTACTTAGCACACCTGTACAACAGCGTGCGGTAGTTTGTTTTTTGATTTTTCATAGACTTATCCTGCTATCTACCAGCACCTGAATGTTGTTGCTGTGCTTGGGGAATTTCTTGTTTAATTGTTTTTTTCTGTCTGTTTTTACTTTGTTTATTGTTAATATACTATCGGGAGTCTACACAGGGTGATGTATTTTAAAAATCGTGCACAGTTTTGATGGTGTCTCATGTTGTAATGCTCTATGACATGTTTTCATCTATTATACAGTGAATATTGAATTTAAATTGAATCATAGTCGCAATATCTGGCAGAAAAATCGCAATTACATTTTTTTCCCTGAATCATTCATCCCTACTCCCAAAGTATAAATATTATGGCAAAATCTCACGGTATATATTGTTGCTACAGTTGTTACGTAAAACATTGAAGTTTTGTGACTAGCTGTGATGCCTCTGTAATTATCCTGTATGTATAGTTTGACTTCGTAGCAAGCAATCTGTCTTCATGGTTTCCTCTAGCGGTTTAATGTTATCAGCATCCTCTCTGACTGGCTGGTGTGTTACTTCTGGACTTGTGACTAGTGGTGCTCTGAGTGTTCTGCTGTCTGAACCTGGCCTATTTCGCTCCAGCCTCATCGGTTTAGCAAAGCATGGCTACCTCTCTTTTGAGGGGCTCGCCAGCCAGCACCCGTGGGCCCCCTCCACACCAGAGAGTTGCAGAACACTGTCAGAAAATAAGGGTAACTTGAGAGCTCCCTGCTTTCTCCAGAATGGTATATTAAGGAGAAAGATGGAACTGCATTTTCACACTTTTAGCATTTAACTACCACTTTAGTCCAGAGAGATTGAGAATGTGAGAGCATGTAGGTGGTTCATTATTATGGTCAAGGACATTTTGACAGGTTTCAGATCTGTTGATGAACAGAGTGAGTCATGCTTCTGTAGCAAAATGTCGACATATTCACCGTGCTGTGAAGCAAACTAAGAGTTGGCATATTTTTTCTGACCTTACTCCCCTTTATGCTTAACATGACTCTTGTTTAAAAATGACCCTAACCTTAATTAATGCAGAAAACCCCACAAAATAGACGTATCTGTCCTTAGTGTCGGATGTCTCAATCATTGGGCCACTGACATAGAATAGGCGTTTTTTTTTTCCCCAGATCTGAATTTTTTGTTTGACCGCTCACATTATTGCTTAAATGTGGCCCATATCAGACTCCAGTGTGAATTGTCTACGGCCTGAAAGTGACCCGCATGCGCAGTACAATAACACAAGATCAAACGCAGCAGCATGCTGTCATACAGAAGTAAACAAGGAGACACAGATTTAGCTCCGGTTAGCTCATACTTTCTAACCCTGCCAATTTTCACGGGAGACTCATGTTTTTCATTGTCCTCTCACGGGTCACATTTCTGTTGAATTATGACAGGTGTTAACAAATTTCTGTCCTTTTCATTACGGTTTCTGACGCTGTACAGCGCAACTGCTCCATAACTCACTACCTCTCTCTCTCTCCCCCCACTGTGTCTGCACAGACAAGTAGCCTAGCATGCACATAACTCAGAAGAGAGCTCGCGGTCCGGTGGATTTCAGGTGGAAGAAAGCGAACTTGTGAGCAGATGAAAGTAAGGTAGAGGAAGAAGAGAGCCACATTTTTAATTATGGCTTTTGTGAACCTGAGTGTCCAGACTCGGGTCACATTTAAAAAGATCCGATCTGTATTGGATTTGGACCACATATGAAAGTCTGAACTGGAAAAGATCACATTCCATGTGAGTTGGGTTGTTCACACGGTTATAAAAAGATCAGATCTGAGTCACATATGAGCAAAAAAAATTGGATTTGGGTCACTTTGGCCTGCAGTCTCAAGTTTCAATAAGGTAACCCTTCAATTTTGTGCTCTTTAAATCATCTGCACAGCTGCTGGAAGCCACTAAAACCTACCAGATCTCACATAGTTGTAGTGTGTTGTAGGGCTGGGCGATACGGACCAAAAAGTCATATCCCGGTACTTTTAGGCTGAATACCTTTTCCCTGAACTGGCCGCGGTAGCCCCTTGTTTTACATTATAATTTTTAAATCTAAAATAAAAACCGTAGTAGCTAGAGCATTCTCTTTTTTGCAGCAGCAGCAGAAAGCTAAGGCTTCTGTCATTCGAGTCATCGCGTTGTACGCTTGTGGTGATGTCATTATGTTTTATGTGTGGTGAAAAATCACGTGACAACGATATAGTTTAGTTCATGTTTAACATAGAAGGCCTAGGTCTAACATACTTTAGGAGTAGTAGCAGTTGACAGGAACTGCCATGATGACTACATCAAGTGAACATACAGCACTTTCACAAAATAAACACTTTTGCACTCTGCTCATAAAAATGTCAAATTAAAAAAGGTACACCGTTCAAATGACTTGTGGAGTGTTAAGAACTATTTTGTTCATCTTTCTACATTTAGAAATATTTTGTGTTTATTTTGTAGAATTTTATGAGAAAACATCCCCAATTTGTATTTTTTTTAATTTATCACACAATTTCAATACTTTTATCCAGTATTAAAGGTTTATTGACTTACATAACCTTTTAGCTGAGGTTTTACAGATTGTATGGATATGCAGTATTTGAAGATACTCTAAGAAATGACATCACAATAGGCAGAAATACCAGAGTATGCATTTGTATTGCAGAGTTCAAAGGGTTAATATACTCTTTGGCAGTGTCGACCGGCACTTTGTCTCCCTCCATGTTGTGGAGAGTTTGTGAGCTGGGGGGCTGCATGCAGACGCAGAGGGAGGGGCGGGGCTGTGTCGTGAGGGAGAGAGAGGAGCAAACTCTGGCAGGACTTTAAGGAAACATAATAATTAACTCAACATCAAACTATATCAGTATAAATGGTATTGTCTAATTTTATATCACTTTTTAACATGTGTACCTATTCAAGTGGCCACTGATAGTGTTTTATTATTTTTAAGTAAATGGTTTGTTTTGTTCTCTGATATTATCCCTTCAATGTTTATTTATGCACCACTTATATCAAGTATATTGAGGTTGTTACTGCACTTGAAGTATGTTTCAGTGCTTTAGAAGGTGCAAATGTCTGCCCTCTTTCTTTCCTGATACTGTACCACAGTACTGTCGTAGGAGATCCAGTGTAGCTACAGCACGATATCCTTTCACTGGAAAAACTTGACCTGTCTACCTGATACTGTGGACACTCACAGCAGGACAGTATGGCTAGACCTTACCAAGGTCACTAGTCACCAATGTCAAGTAGCCCAAGGATGAGTGACCAGTGGCCCTTAAGGTCCCTGGTTTCATCTTTCCTCGCTATAGAGACAGGCGGAAGCTAACCGAGCCTAATAGCCACCAAGGTAAACAATCAGTGGACAGAGGACTTAACCTGTCAGCTGCAGGAACACACTTGACGTGGAACAACTCCGGTGTCAACTCAGCTGTACCAGCCTCTGAATGAATTGTTTTTATCATAAAATGACATGTGTTTGTTCGTATTGGCTTCAAGCTTAATATAAATTAAGGCACAGTTCCCAAGGCAGTGATTAACATTTAAAATATCCCCCATCAAGCATCTGCCCTTTCGCTGCTTACCTCTACTAGTATTGCAGCAGAAGCAGTTTAATTTGTGCCACTGGAGCTTGTTTCTTCTCATATGTTGTGACTAGAACAGAAAAAGTATGTTGTAAAACAAATATTTACCTGTCGATCTGGGATTTGCATCTCACACTAGTTTCATTTTGAAGCAACATCAAGACATTTTTATTCAGTTTAGCACTTTCTTTAAGTGATTTATTAATCTTATCATTATTGTGTGTACATATGTTTGTCAGCTGTTTTAAATACTTCTGCTCTTCCATTTATGTTCCTTCCTCAATCATTCAACTATTTAAAGTGTCTGAAAATTGCCCTTCAGAATTTCCCAGGCTTCCCAGTTGTCAAATTGCATATTTTGTACCACCAGCCCAAAGGTATTCCATTTACAATGTTATAAACCGATAAAAGCACCTCCTCCCATTTAAAAAAAACTCATAAATGACTTAACGATGACTCAGTTGTTAAAATTATTGACTATTCATTTCAAGTCAGTTGACCAATGATGTAATTGTTTCAACACTATTTTGAACTCCATTTGTAGAAAATTACAATCATAAACTTGAACTTTTATTTCAGAGATCGAATGTCAAGCCAATTGTTGCACCTTCAACGACACATTGAAATTGGAGAAAAAGGACTGATCTAAAAAAAAAAACACTGCAGAGTAAACCATTCAAAACAGGGTGTAAAAGTATTTTAAGTTTCAAATTTCTTCAAGCCATGCATTATACATTACTACAATCAAATGTACTCTTTAAGTGATTATATTTTGCATTTATATAATAGAGTGATTTATAAAAACCTTGTTTGACCGTAGGAGTGTTTCTCCTGTATGGTTACCATGTGTCACCAGGCAGTTATTTTGCAGACGAACACCTCTTGAGTCTCTGAACCTGTGGCAGCTTTCACCAGTCGGGCCCGTACGGTTAAATGAAATGCTGTTGGATGTGGAGGTGGAGTGCAGGTTTGGACACATCAGCAGTTTTATTTTTAGCTGCATGTGTTAAGTAGGTTACCTGTCGGTGAGGTCTGAGTAATGGACTGTCTGCCCAACAAGCCCTGAGGCTACAATTAAAGGAAGCCTCTCATTTCCCTTTTTGTCTCTCTCTCTCTCGCTCTCTCTCTCGCTCTCTCTCGCTCTCTCTCGCTCTTTGCTTCTTCCATTCCTTCTCTCCTTATTTCCATCTCCTTCTCTGTCTTCTCTTTCCGCCTTCAGTCAGTTTAAAAAATAAATCTAATGGGTAAACCCAATACTGAGGAATATACACCGACACACACATGTACGTAGGATTCAGACTGATGGACAGTGTTGATGTTACCCCTGCCTGTGCCGATGCTTTTTTAATCTCTCCATATTTATTATGTTGTTATGTGTGAGCATCCCAGCTTGTTTGTGTACAGGTGAAAGGGGGATGTGTATGTATGTGGGACAACATACAACATTTGTATATTTATTAATAATGTAAAAAAATATATATATTTTTGTTTGTGTGTAAGTAAAAGTTAATTGTATGTGTCTATAAATGTACTTCTGTTGCTTTAACATTTGTGCTTTCATATATTCATGAATGTTCATTTGTGGCTTGCCTTCTCACTCCTGTGGAGAAGCTTACTGAAATTTGAATGTACTGATTTTGCTAATCAGGAAGAATCCAACAATGCTTCTGTTACCGGTTGTGTAAATTATCACACCTCAAACTGCCAACCACTTTTTTCAACAACTGAAAGATTAACGTGAAAACTAAGAGGATTACCTTCAGTCAAGAATAGCCTCATCTTCTCTTCAGATATGATGCTGTCTCTCTTACCATGGTCTTATCGCAGCCCCCGATCCTCTCTCCTTCTCTTACCTCTGTCTGTAAATGGAACAGATACATCGCTTACAGCCTTCTGGATGCCCCTGACTGTTTGTTCTATTGATTCAACTGTGGGAGCGGTGGAAAGATATTCAGGCTGAAGTTCCTTTGAATGATGGCGATAGTGGTGACGATGCTGAGCTCAGTGCTTCTAGATGTGCCACACTCAATGACAAACGTCCAGTTCTCTCGCCAGCTTCAGAGGATGATCACCTGATGGTGCCTTATGGCCTTGCCCTCTCTGTCCAAGCCATGGCATGTGTAAGTGCAAGTGTAAACATCTTGAAATCCCCCATGAAACCTATAGAGCCAATTAGCAAAATAATTGGTATAACCTTAGTAATAGGAGCACAGACAGGGGTACTCTGACCGAGTTACTCTGCTGCCTCTTATGCCTCATGCAGGCTACACTACTTTCAGCTTCGGCCGATGGCCGTGCTATTCACACTACACAACTTGCCGTCTTGTGACGGAAGACTTGAAGTCGTTGTGGCGTTCACACTACGTGACTGATCAGTGACAGGGGGTCACACACTACGCGAGCTGACAAGGACTCAGTCACCCAGTGCTGGTCTCCAAACCACGTTTTGTCAAGAAAACACGTAAAATGTGAAACCGGAAATGACGCGAACCTACACTCGACAGCTGTTGTTTGTTATTATAAATATACCAATTATAAAGACAAAGAATATGGGTGAAAGAATGGATTAGCACACGCAGGTAGCAGGGATAGCCTGAGCTACGATGATAGCTGGAGGTGAGTAAAAAGTGTTTTGCAGTGAAAAAATAGCTGCCTGCTCTGATGAGCTGGATGTGGATGTCAAATCGGCCGACTCTTCCTGATATTTGCCATGCTAGATATCTGGCAGACGTCGGCGATGTGTCAGAAATGTGTTGTGGAGCCGTTATGATGCGTCGTTGTGTAGTTTACACATAACAACTGCCGATCGACTGCTGATTTACCCCCGATCACAGCCTGAAGGTCGCTGAGCTCGCCAAGGGGCAAATCGGGCTAAAAATCATGTAGTCTGAACTAGGCTTTAATTGTATGGTTTTCTGATGTAACGTTAGGGTTAAACAGCTGGTACTGGCAGGAATCGGTAAGTCTGTCGTGATTTGCCAAACTAGTACATGCAAATTTTCAGTGCAGGAATGAGACCTATAGGGCCGATCGGAGGGCTCTACCTGTGCTCATAGAACTAGGGTTATAGGGTATAGAATAGGGTTTATTCTGTTTGTTTTGTGTTTCTGCTAACCATGTACAGCATGGATGTTGAACTGGGGCACTGTGACAGAGAACCGATGCTGCAGTTCCTCCTGAACACCTCAGCCTCCCTGCAGATATCAAAGAGCTGCCAGCTTCAGCATTCACATGTGCGCGCACATATCAACCCATCCACCTAAATAAGCAGCATATAACTCTTGTTCCAGCATGCAGTTCGCAAGAAAGGGTATGCACCAATCAGAACCAGTCAATTTGAGGATCAGTCCACCATAAAACAAAATGAACCTGGGTGACAGTGATGGGAAACACAAACAGGAGCTGTTGCTTTGTTATTCACTGAACAAACTTACATTGTCATTTTGAGTTGCGCTCTACTGAACTTAATACAAGTTGGATGCTGTAGTGGAGGTCACTAATTGGCGGATCGCGGTCCAGATCCCGACCTACAGCCTAGTTTATTATTGAGAATTACTACCTTGTGACAGAGCATTTCTATTTTAACTCGTGCAGCTTTTATAGCATTTACTGTACTGGTTTAGCGGCACAGGAAACTCACAGACCAATTGCATGTGTTCCAGTCGTCAAATGTGATGCTGCTCAGCCTATCAAATCTGTGCATTCCGATAAGCAATTCGAGTCGATTCCGCGAGTGAGATACACATGGAGAGAGGAGACAAAAAAGAAAAGAGATTTCCCATGGCTTTTAATCAAGGATGTACAGATTCTTATATGTACATTCTTCCTACGGGCAGTTCAAAACCAGAATATCTCATATAGCTCCAATCCTGGCCAGAGCTCACACGTTTCTCACTGAACAAGAGAAAGTAGGAAAGTGGTATATAAGAGGGAATGAAAAAGAAGAGGAGGCATTAAAGCTGTTCATTTGTTAAGATGTGATGAGTGTTTATTATAAAATTGGTTGAGACTACACTTCAGTCACTTTTTATTTAATTTTATCTGAAATTTAGCACTTTATTTTAGTTTACTTAATTTTTGAATTTATTATTAGAGTAGTTATTATTTATTATCCCTCTAGTTTGATGTGAAAACTGATATATTATAATATAAATATTGTTGAAATGTTATTTGATTTGACAGTCAGTTTTTGTTGACTAAAAACATATGTTGATACAACTATACGTTACGGCACTGAATGCTAATGCAAGTTGGTGGTTATGACGTTCCGGACGTTTGCTTCTGGAAATATTCTATAACTGTAATTACAAGAATAAAAATATATTAGCAAATTTAAAAATAAGCAAGTACAAGCCATTTACTCTTTACTTGCGACAAAGTCTTAATAATTGTGAAAACTGGTACATTGCACTACACCTAGTAAACTCTACAACCTCTGTGCACACTACATCTCTGTGTGTACAGTATATGCTTTTTTCTCTCATCTTACCAGGACTCCTGAATACATTTTGGTGTTACAGATAAAACCTGTGTTCTTTTAATTTCATAGCTGGAAGAGAACATTGGTGCATGGACAATGTAAGACACTATCAGAGAAAAGGTCTTGTAAGCCAGCACACTGAGACCATAGGGCTCAAATGTCTTTGCCTGTTTATTTTCTGCAATGAAAATGAGAGAAGATGAGGCAAATATTTAGGAGGACACATGGAGGTGAAAGGCAAGTAGGGAAGAAAAGGAGGTAGAAAAAAGAGTAGTAGATGAAAGCGATTGGAGATGTATATAACAGGGAAGGAAATTGAGAAAGCTGTAGAAGAGATGGTACAGTAGGTGATGAAGCATAAAAAGGGGAGAATATCGAAATACAAAAAGGGAGGAGATAAGTGAGAAGAGGAATAAAGGAAATGAAAGTAAATATTTCAAGGAGAGATGGAAATATGCAAGGGGAAATTGAAGAGAAGAGGAAGAAAGGGTTCAAGACAAGAGGGAAAGAGATTATGTAGAGCAGAGGACGTCCTCTCATTTTTTGTGGTGTTTTTTGAGTAATGAGGCTGTTAATTAGTAGAGGCATGCATGGTTTATTAAATCAAAGTGTTTACAACATTCACTGTCAAACAGATTCTTGCTGGTCTTCGCTGATGTTGCCATGGTAATTGCAGTGTCAAAAATATGTTTGTGATTGATGGGCTATCTTGAATGAAATGAAAGTAATGCATTAATCTTTAGTCTAAAAGTAATGTTTTTACTAATTACTTAAACAGTTCTTTGTGTGGTTGTCTTTGTGAAAATTAAAACAAAATATGTGTGGAATGTGAGGACTGTGGTGTTTCAATGTAAGTAGTGCTGCAACTGCAACAGTTATTTTCTTGATTAATCATTTGCCCTATAGGTTCAGTGTAGCATGTATTTAGGAGCATCTATTGACAGAAATGCAAAATAATACCCATAACTATGTTTTCAATGGTGTATAAAGACCCTACATAATGAACACTTATGTTTTTATTACTTTAGAATGAGCAATTTCTATCTACATACACCACAGGTCCTCTTACATGGACGTCGGCATGTTGCGCCCCCATGTTTCTACAGTAGCCTGAACGTCCAAACAGCTCTACAGAGCGCGTTTTGTCACGACTTTGCAGAAGCAAGCAGAAGAACAGTAGTAGTTGACTAGTTGAGAAAAGATGAGAGATTTGGACAAACGGAGGCCCACACATATTATTTAGCACAAGAGGTTGTCATCCACTGTTGCTTCTCCTGCTTATATGCTCTGAAAATGCTCATCCAACACATCTTTGTGGTATAGTCCATGTTGATTCCACATTCCGCCTTAAGAGCACATGAACACACTGAAGTCGGACGACTTCACAACCCAGGAAATGGGACCATCCGAGGAGCATGTGAATGCACCATGAGCCACTGGTTGAAATTCGCAACCCTCAGCACTAGATGCCACTAAAACTTACACAAATTGCTTGTTTTGTCCAACTGCAGTTGAAAACCCAAAGATATTCAGTTTACAATCACATAAGACAAAGAAAGACAGCAATTGTCTGCTTGCAAAACTAATTGATTCAGTTTGACCAATTGATTTAACTGACCAATCGTTTTGGCCTAAATGACAATCAAAAAAACTTCTGTCTTACAGAACATAGGAAACAACATATCCAAACACATCTTATGTTTCATCTTTTAAATTTAAATATAATTTGATAAGTTTGAAGTGTAATTTATCAATCTTTTGTGTTCTGTTTTAGAAAATTTCTTTTGCTGTCAGGTTAAG
The DNA here is from genome assembly GCF_021292245.1 of Micropterus dolomieu. Taxonomy (NCBI): domain Eukaryota; kingdom Metazoa; phylum Chordata; class Actinopteri; order Centrarchiformes; family Centrarchidae; genus Micropterus; species Micropterus dolomieu. The sequence continues at coordinate 10,287,751 of NC_060154.1, forward strand.
ATAACTATGAACACATGAGAGAAAAGAAGTCTTACACAGGGCTACCTTCATTCCTGAAGAGCTGCATCTTTTTTTGTGTCCCACAGAAGGAACACAATATAACAACTGTTAGTTCCATTTCCAACACATAATACACAGAACGACACACCACCTCCACACTACAAATCTCATTAAAGCATTACCCGCAGTTGTGCCAGCAGCTTCTTTCAAATCCTTTGGGGCATGTGTGTGTACGTGTGTGTGTGGTGGATACATGTAAAGCACACACTTAAACCATATATATTTGCACTCAAAATAAGCATATTGTAGAACAACAGGCAACATGTTAAACAAGATTTATATATTTTAGCTAACTGTTGACTGTAATATCAGAGTACAGTACAGTAGTGATAATTGAAGGTCATAGTCTGTCATAAGCTTTTGGTTGTGACTAGCTTGCTTCAACAAAAATAAGAAAAAATGATAGTCAAACAAACACAAGTGACATAAATGGCCATGTATCATAAGTCACAAATATTGTATGCTGCGAATTTTGATGGCCTAGAGGTCAAAGTACCGCACTGTCCCTGGTTCACATTTTTGGAACCCTGTCTACTGTTTAATGAAGTAATAAAACCAAAAAATAAAACAAAATCAACATCCATTCTGTACAGCACAGAAATGTAGAAAACTTAGTTTACAATGGCATAATACAAAGAAAAGCAGCTAATATTGACATTTGAGATGCTAGAACCAGATAATTTTTGCGTATTGTTATACAAACAGCAAATAGCTAAAATTAACACTTGATTACTTAACAGATTGTTGCAGCTCTAAAAAACAATCCAAAAGTAAAGAATGAAGAAGGTGCACAAGTCAAATTAATAAAATTATTAATTCACTCAGTGATCATTGCTGTACTTTCAGCCTTTAGAGTGGGAGAATGTCCCTGCACAAGTACGCTGTATGGGTGCAATAACTTGGCCGAGACTTTTCACCATATGTGTATGTGATTCTGTAATGTTTTCCACCAACATGCAGCAGATTACCTTGGCCTCTCTGTGCGACACTCCTCACTTCTTTTCTATCTACTGTCAGAAAACAATGAGAGGAAAGAAGCAAGAAAGATGAAATTTCTCACTCACACTCTCCCATTTTCTCTCTGATACACACAAACACACATCAAGGCCAGTCAGGCGCAGGGTTGGTTTATCTGCAGCTTACAGTGAGTTGTTGGAGAATGCTGTGCTGCCAGTCTTCTCTCCCATAGTGTTCGCACTGTGCGTGTGATGGTGTGCGTATGACTGACTTTGTGTACGTGTGTGAGAAAAGAAAGTGAGGGGGAAATAGCTGAGTGCCTGTGTATGTACAGTATGTGTGTGAGAGAGACACGCATAGGAAAAGAAGCAGGCTTGTTTGGTATGTGTGTGTGTACACTGCAGTGGCTGTGGATTAGACAGCACAGACTAAGAGACTGAGGCCTGGGGAGTACTGTTGCAAGAGGACAAACACTACTACAAACAAACACAGTGACATAGCAGTGTATTGCTACTTTGTATCATAGCTGTGTTCTGAGTTGAGCACAATGCATTGCTGCCTTTCTACTGTGTATAAACATTTACAAAATTATTTCTTGTTGTTCTTGTCATCTCATGAAGCCATTTAGAAACAAGTGCTTAACTCTGAATAAGCTATATCTAAACATGCAGTACCTCACCCAGGAGGAGGGATATCAAACAAGATCAAAACTCAACACATTGTCAATTGTGGCTTTGGTCATGTCTAAAGCATGTAATCCATGTGTGTTACAGGACTCAGCTCAGGAAGGTGTCATTACTCGGGACATCCACCGCACCTTCCCTGCACACGACTACTTCAAGGACTCTGATGGAGATGGACAGGATTCACTGTACAAGATTTGCAAGGTGAGCCCAAGGCTGTGGAGGAGCATCCATGTAGCAACAGAGTTGGCTGTCAGTAACACCCGGATATTTTGAATTTGATCAAGTCAGCACTGGATTACACAAAACTGTTTGTCACCTCACTTTCTTTATGGCGGCATGGAACAGAAGGCAAATCTCAATGCGCACTGTTTCATGCTGTGTTCCAACGTTTTTGAAAACTTGCTGTGAGATGAGAAACTAATTCTGAAATGTGTGCAAAACCTTGTAAATTTTGTGCCTTGCAGCCACCCAATTGGGGTTTTTTTTTTGCTCTCTGTGATCTGGCAAGGCTCAGTAGGAATTTGCTTGGCATTTCAAGTTGGCTCTAAAATATATAATTGACAGTGCCCGCCTTTATTGAGACATGAACCCTTCCTACTCAAAACACACCGGACATACGCACCACTCAGTGGACAGTCATTGATCTTTTCTTCCAATTTTCTAAGTGGAAAAACATAGTGGCTGTTATGTAGGTGGCAGATTTCTCTCAAATTACCCACCAGAAACAGTATCTGAAAAAACAGTTTGGGTCAGGAAATAGACCGTTCAGTTGCTCAATGCTTTATACCTTTATTGTACCTCTCTAAGGCCTAGTTCCAATGGTTTAGGTTTGAACACTTTTTAGAGGTAGAAATCAAGTCGCCATTTTAAAGATTCTCAATAAATCACTGATTAGTCCTGCTTTGCACTGTCAGGCTGATGCTGAGTAGATGTCCTTGAGGCTAAAATTTTGTAGCAAATCAAAGTTTCTAAAATGTCTGCAGAGTTTGCAGGGCTACTGAAAGACTGTAAACTGCATCCAAAGTGATGTCCAAATTCAGCCAGTTGTCCACTGAAATAAAGCATTTTATGTTCTATCACTTGTTGTTATTTATGGGCTGTCAGTAGTGGTGGCAGCCAAATATATCTGAGAAAACAAGGCTAAGGGCACAATATCAGCATAGTCACAGATCAAAATATAGCACATCAAAATATTTGAGATTTAAGCCTATGAGTGAGGTAGGGCAGTGTGTCCACTAATATATTACTAATAATATATAAGTCCTGAAATCCAGTTTGAAAAGGGATGCACTTTTGGTTTAACTATATATATATATATATATATATATATATATATATATATATATATATATATATGTGTGTAAATAAATGTTGAATTGTACATGCCAAGCCCTCTTCTAACAAGATAGTTAGAAGACACTTAACTAACCCTATGTTGATTACAAAAGAAACACCGTGTGTACGCTGCGAGACTGGTATCATAAGAAAAACATGCAGCAGCTCCTCTTGTCCTTTAAAATGACTGAGGAATGTGCTATAAGGTGAGGGTTTCCAGTGGACTCACATCCTGAGGTAATTATCTGTGTAGACACACGGTACATTTTATTCAGACAAAAGTCAAGTCATTAATACGTTACAGCAGTGTCAGCACTGCTGTAACGTATTAAAGTAAAGTCTTAATCTCTGTCACTGTCCTCCTTAGTCAGTTGTCTTTGCATTGCCCTACAACATATCAAACTGCTCTGTCACAAACAGAAAATACTGAATGTGAAATCAGCATGTATAATTTTTAAGTAACTAAATAGTCAAAAAGAGATATTATATGATATGAACAGTTTACTAAGTTTGCAATGTCCATAAATGCTTCGGAGTTCTCCAAAAGTGTATCTTCAGAATAGATTCCTTAATTTTCTCCAACAACAAAATAGCTCACTGATCATTACCCTGGGCAAAGGTCACAGTAAACTACACATTAATCAAACACCTTAGCCAGCTACAGAAACACAAACATTTAACCACAGAAATGGGTAATACAGAGAGCATTAAATTACTGAAATGTCTTAGCAACTTAAATAGTCTTGATTATGAAACCCAACCCCCAACAACATAATACGGAAACAATTTCTTGAACCTAAGGAATTTGTCAAATATATAAATATTGCAAAAATAAACATTGAATGATTATACTCAACCTCAAAAACTTTTTTTTATCCATAAGCAGAAATATGGTGGCCATCTTCACCAATTTGTCAAGACACGTGCAGCATTTAGGAATATTTGAAAAACACAACCAAATACAGAAATGCTGCATGTAGCACAGATGACATCAACAGCGGTTTCCAGGGGACACTAAAAAGTGATGCACATGGCTGGGACACACTTGTTGTTATCATAGTTTATGAGTCATGAAGTTATTGAAGTCTGCTATCTGTAAGTGATGCTGGAAAATACTGGAAAATAGTACTAAAATGTAAGGTATTGTTTTGGTGGGATATGTGTGTCCCAGCCGCGTCCTGTGTGTGTGTTAATTACTGTTTAGTGTCCCCTTTTTTTGTTGTAGGTGCTACATGCAGTGTTTCAGTATTTGGTTGTGTTTTCTATTTTTGCAGCGTGGTTATCACAGAAGTGTTTTGTTTATTCATTAAAATCAAAGGTAGTTTAAGAATGATGAAGTAGAACTTTTGCTCCTTTGTATTTTCCTGGCGCTGCAGAAGTTGAGTATGGCCGGTCAGCGCTCTGGGAGAGCCTGTCAGGAAGTGTTAGCATCCAGTCTGAACCCAACTAGGTCAGTGGCGAGCCAGCCTTCATTTGTATGCAAATCCATGTAGATTTGCTGCTGATAAGGTTGGTTGGATCTTGAGGCATGAGTGGGTTACAGGCACAGAGGATCCAGTACAAAGTTTATATTCATCTTCATATCCTACTCAGTAATAAGCCTGGAGTCTTTTTATTTTCTAACCTTTATTCTCCAGGGAAGGTCACCTGAGCTCTGTGCTCTTTTTCAGTGATAATCTGCTACATTCTTTTAATGTTCCACTCAGTCACAATTCCAGCTAACCTGAACAACCTAAGACATCTACTGGTGGTCACTCAGAAGGCCTGGCCGAGCGGTCGGGGGTTAACTGCCTCACTCAATGGCACACTGACAGTGGGTTTTCAGGGAGGGGAGAGCATTATTCTCCCAGCTGGTGTGGGGATTCAAAACATGTTACTCTCTGATAAATGGATAAAGAGAATATTCTCTGTATTTCCATGGAAACGGAACTTAAACAAGGCAGGGAATAAAGCAAACACGATAACGCCTCATCAACCAGGCTAATGTTGCATGTCCCCGCGATCACTGAGTGTTTCCATGCACACATTATTCAGGATACTAGTTCATATCCTGGTGACTACCATCCTGATCAAATTTGTGTATAATTGTAAACACAATGCCAGCAGGGTTTGTTAGAATGACAATTTGCCATCCTGAATCCCCATTCCCATCCTAAAGCGGAATGACCTTTGAACTATAAGAGCAAAAAACTGTTTCTAGGGTACACTGAGCAAGTAATATATCACAAAAACATTAATGTTGCAGTGGAAACAGAACTCAGAGTCTGCAAATTCTTAATATGCCCAGGTGTATAAACGTCAACCATGAATGGCAATGTTTCCTCTTCTCTTCCAGCTGGGGACCTTTGCTGCTTGTCATTCCCTATTTCTCTCTGCCCTCATTTCATGTTATCTCTTTACTGTTTACTGATAAATGCATACATTGCCTTATAAATAACTTAAAAATTATGAACTTCTAAATTTCTATGTTATGTAAATCAAATCAAAAAAGTAATATATGAGATTACCCAACAATAATAGCGATGTGCAGAAGCACGCACACTTTTTGCACTACAACTAAATGTCTAAATTACCTCTTACTGTACATTTTTGTTTCTACATGATAATGTGGTCTCAGCCTTCCTTTACCACTGGCACAAGATCCCTCCCAGCTCGGCTTCATATCTTTTTAAATAAATCTGGTGTTCAGATATGCATTATTTTGCTCAAGAACACATTTACAGCACTGATGATTATTGATAGTACCATTAACTGTTGCAGTCAATCCATTTCTGACCTGTATATTTGTGTCAAGGTATCCTGATGGAATAAACCAAAGGAGTTATTTTAATACTATCACTTTGTAATAATAATACCTGATCAATGAATACGAATGAGGAACCCACACAGTTGTTCCAGCTTTTACCCTTTCCTTGATTGTGTAATATCTCTTATTTTGTGCATATCATAGGTTTACAAAGTTAAAAAGCCCAAAGGCCACCACAAAGGGAGTTACAGGTCCATTGTAGTCAAGCCTTTACTCACTTGCTTTCCGTAACCTATCTGTATCACTATGTAACACGTATCATAATGCTCTACTAATGGCTAGCTTGGCACAACCTCAAAAACACTAGTTGAGAAACGCACTGGGTTGCAGCAGTTAAACCATGTACACCTATTCTGGTACAACCCCTAAATAAAATTAAAGTATAAACCTGAAAATGAGCATAGTATGTCCACTTCAACACATTCACAGTCAAAAAGGTTTCCTATAAAGGTATAAACATTTAGAAGAATAAAAAACTGCTTATATTGGTTATGAGAAACTAGGCATATAGATTGCAATAATCCACCCCTCTGAGCCTATTCTCTGCTCAGGCTAACAAATTTAGATTTCACCCACCAGGACCTCCCCCATCCATCTGTCAGCATGAACTTCTCCCAGCCGAGTTGGGGACATGTGAAAGCCACACTCCATCAAGCATGTCAGCTTGTAGATTACACTCCAGACAGCTCCACAAGACTTCTCCATTACCTCCACATCAAACCCCAAATTAGCTGAACAGATCAGCAGTGGAGCTCTGGATGTCCACACAAATTTTTCAAGCATGGAAAGGGGGGAGAGAATCTTTTAACCCAGTGTATGGAGGTTTGACTGCTGTCGAAGTTAATGTGTCCATCAAAGAGTGAACATATTCCCAAAATATTTGGGAGGAATATACTGAACCATCACCAGATTAATCATTTCAAGAGGTTCTGTATAAGGGCTGGTGCTGCTGACCTCTTTAACATCTTGATGAGGTGGTTTATATTCAAATGGTTTGGGGCTGCCCTGTTTTGTGCCCCACTTACCTCTGATCTCTCTCTTTTAGGCAAGCATTGGAAATTAAAATGATTTGCCTATTCACTGTTAATGTATGCTTTTTCCAGTCTGTATGCTTTGCAAGGATATAGGCAGATAATAGTTAAAGCTTTGTGATTATTTCTCCTTCATTAAAAAACAACAACCTGTGGGTCGAATGGTTTTAGACACTTTTGCTTCTCCCTGGATCCTTGTTTACACTGTGAAAAGGTCTGTTTGCTCATTAGCATGATTGGTGGGGGTGTGTGTGTTAACTATCATGCATTTTGGGTCCATGTTTCTCCTAATGGTCATCTGAAGGTTACTCTTCTTGGTTGGTCTTCCATACTTTAATGACCAAACCAGCCAGTTTTCTTATGTTGGACAAGTCCACTTTTTACTACTGCAGTGGTGAGGCGTTTTGTGTTGTGACTTGAGTTTCTTTGCCTTACTATATAATATGTATAAATTTAATCAGCTCCCATCAGCTTTACATGGCTTTATAGCATGTTTCATTGTTTAGCTGTCCAGCAAATTTACTGTTTTTGTTCAATGCTGTCATAGTGTCGTTTTCTGCCGCAGCAAGCACAATGCTGGTGAACGCAGTGGAGCATTTAGCAGGTTTAGCATTTAGGTTTTAAGAAACAATTATAAATATTATATCATAATATTTATACAATAATAAGACCATGTTAATGTTATAGGGAAGTGAAAATAGGGAGACAATTGGATGAATTTATTCATTGTAAACAACCTTGGTTAATGTCAGTGACCTCTGGTGTCTTGCTGATAGAATAACTGAATATGTCCTCTCTCTTTTTCTTTCTCTCTCACAGGCCTACTCTGTCTATGATGAGGAAATTGGTTATTGCCAGGGTCAGTCATTTCTCGCTGCTGTTCTCCTGCTGCACGTGAGTTAACGTCATCATCCATCCATTCATCCACTGAGCCTGCCTTCTCATGGTCAAGACAATGCATCAGACAGATAAATGCATAGATACAATACATACACACGTGTATACAAACCTGCGTTGCACAAAACAATGTAACACTTACAGTGTATAATTTAAACACACACAACTATGGCTGAGTTGAGTCAATAGTATAAACACTTTTGCTTTTATTTTGTCTACCTTCTGTACATATATTAGAGATGAAACAGCAGGTTAAAAAAAAATCACCACCACTATTAAATTCAACTTGGCTAATTTTATAAATATTTTTATATGTATGTATGTATGTATGTGTGTGTGTGTTAATGTTTTTATATACTGTGTCACTTTTGTCATGTATTTACAGTATCTCACAAAAGTGAGTAAACCCCTCACATTTTTGTAAATATTTGATTATATCTTTTCATGTGACAACAATAAAGAAATTACACTTTGCTACAATGTAAAGTAGTGAGTGTACAGCTTGTAGTGTAAATTTGCTGTCCCCTCAAATTAACACATCACACAGGCATTAATGTCTAAACCGCTGCCAACAAAAATGAGTACACCCCTAATGGAAAATGTCCAAATTGCCCAATTAGCCATAGTTTTCACGTGACGTCACATTCCAATGAAAACGCTCGTTTGGAGGGCATAAAAGACGTTATTTTCCACTGCCCGCCAAACAGGAAGCAAGTGATACACTGTTACTTCGAGTTTGTTACTTTTGCGTTGCCAAAATGTTTGATGGTTGTGCTTTCGGATGCACTAATTGATGAGGAGGCAAGCCTGACCTGTGTTAGGTGAGGGATTCCCCTCAAGGTAAACATAAACATTACCACAGTCGAGAACTGGCAGGGACCTGTCGGTTTATAACGGCGGGGATACGGCAGCGGGTGCTGTATATGGATCAAAAGTACCAACACTTGCAGTTTGTGTCCATATCTATGTTTTTCTTGAGTTGAGGGGTGATCCAAATAAAACTTGAGGGGACAGCAAATTTACACTGTTGTGCAAGCTGTACACTCACTACTTTACATTGTAGCAAAGTGTCATTTCTTCAGTTTTGTCACATGAAAAGATTTTATCAAATATGTACAAAAATGTGAGGGGTGTACTCACTTTTGTGAGATACTGTATGTATTATCATGTATTCTACCCTTACTTGTTTAGGAACTATACTGATGATATTTGGCACTAAATAGTTTTTATATATCTATCACTTTGTAATTAAAGTATTATAATTTATTGTATTTCTCTTGCAGTACTTGTTGAAGCATCGTACTGATGACGTTCAGCACTAATCAGTTATAACTTGCTCAGGGACCACAGATGAAAATTAGTTATTTTGCTAACTCTGGTACATTTATGTTGAAGTGTAACAGTTACGTTGATTAATGTGCATTGTCCTGGTAAAGAATTTTTTTTTAATGAAACAATATGAAAATTCACGATTATAGTGACCAAAGTTATAATGGTTATCAGTATCGTGTTTTTGTTAAAATGTGCTGAAAAAAAGTACTGATACACCAAACTATATATTGAAAACTACATATACAATTAGCAGCACTTTATGTTTGCATAAACATTTAAATAATAACCTTATTTATACATATCAAAACCATATCAAATGTACATTAACTAAAGACGATATAAAGTTTAAGTATATGCAGTGACCCCATGCACAGTTTACGTAAGTACAAATGAGTCTTAAGGAAACAGTGAGTGGGTGGTGATCACAAAGGTGAGGGAGTGTTGTCCCCTTTTGCAGCGATTTTTTTCGATCTTCCCTCAGCACTCTTATAAAAACCAAAATACGACCACACTTCAGACAGGCTGAAAAATCTCCAGAGCGGCGTCACTGCCTTCCGACAGGTTGTCATTGACCTAAAAATAAACCCATGTTGCATGCAGCGCTTGCGTCTGGGAGACTGTTGCTGGACAATATTTACTGTGGCGTGGTTATCAAACACGGTTTTAATGATATCAAAATTTAAAATGGTAATACTAATTGTCTGGAATTTTACATTAAACCGGTAACCGTTTCATCCCTAACACATACATATTGTGACAACCTGTAACATTCGGGATGCACCGCCCTTGTGAGGACCGCCAATACCACCCACTTGCTCTGATTCACTTTGCGCT
>NC_060154.1:10297788-10410348 GCF_021292245.1 Micropterus dolomieu
AATTTTTTTTTAATGAAACAATATGAAAATTCACGATTATAGTGACCAAAGTTATAATGGTTATCAGTATCGTGTTTTTGTTAAAATGTGCTGAAAAAAAGTACTGATACACCAAACTATATATTGAAAACTACATATACAATTAGCAGCACTTTATGTTTGCATAAACATTTAAATAATAACCTTATTTATACATATCAAAACCATATCAAATGTACATTAACTAAAGACGATATAAAGTTTAAGTATATGCAGTGACCCCATGCACAGTTTACGTAAGTACAAATGAGTCTTAAGGAAACAGTGAGTGGGTGGTGATCACAAAGGTGAGGGAGTGTTGTCCCCTTTTGCAGCGATTTTTTTCGATCTTCCCTCAGCACTCTTATAAAAACCAAAATACGACCACACTTCAGACAGGCTGAAAAATCTCCAGAGCGGCGTCACTGCCTTCCGACAGGTTGTCATTGACCTAAAAATAAACCCATGTTGCATGCAGCGCTTGCGTCTGGGAGACTGTTGCTGGACAATATTTACTGTGGCGTGGTTATCAAACACGGTTTTAATGATATCAAAATTTAAAATGGTAATACTAATTGTCTGGAATTTTACATTAAACCGGTAACCGTTTCATCCCTAACACATACATATTGTGACAACCTGTAACATTCGGGATGCACCGCCCTTGTGAGGACCGCCAATACCACCCACTTGCTCTGATTCACTTTGCGCTACAGCGGCAGCTGTATCCTCCCTAGTGAATAAAAGAGTGAAAGGGGAAGAGGACAGCGTATTCAAGAGATTAGTGAAGAGAGCAGTGAATTGAGCATGATTGCGGCGGAGTAAAAATAATTTTTTGTTGTGAATAAACGTTTAAAGCAAGGCAATATAATATCTTGACGAATCGTTTTCAATCACCTACACAAGCACCATCCTCCGTACAGTTCCTATCATCCATCACCACTCTACAAATAATCATCACCTCTGCTGCAGAAATAAAACAATCAACTACTTACCGGCGTAACGCCCAAACGCCATGACCACATGCTGGACTAGGGTTCTTTTGCCCAGTAGACCGCCCGGTCGTAAGTGCACTAAAGCACTTTTTTTTTGTATCCCAGCTGGTTTGTGGTGTGTTGTTGACTTGAACCTTGATTTTTGATTAATTTAATTATTGATTTTGCTGGACTGATTGAAATGAATTTACGTACTTTGAAAGAGTCTATTTTTGTGTTTCCCTGAATGAACTGAAAAAGAGCCTATTTTGTGTTTTTGCCAACAAAGAGAATACTTGAATACATTGAATTGATACCCAGAGAGGACAATTTGAGTTGTTTACATAGCATTATTTTGTGGGTTGTTTTGTTTGTGCATTATTGAAATACAAGATGTTTTTTATTACGCTTTAAAACTCTTGAGTTGTGGTTTTCATTACCCAGTTAGTTATTCAACGTGAGGGTCCATATTCTGATATATGGGTCCTTTTTGACATTTGATTAAAAGACAACGGATACTGTATAAACCAAAAACCTGAATATCTAACATGTCAGGAGAGGCTGGTACCCCAGACATAACTAAATTAAGAGTCAAACTGTCACATAAGAATGGCACCCCAGATGGGACATTAAACTAAAAATTGTCGAATGATAAAATAACAGTGAAATAAATAATACAAAGCCACGCTTTGCGACGTTAAAGCAAACTTTATTTCTGGGACAAACATAACAAAGAAACACAAAATGGCTGACAATACTGGCTCAGAAGCGATATCTTCTGGCTATGGAATTCAGCAGCAGCTGCACAAAATTGTGGAAGATCAAAATCGCCCCAGACAGGAGCTAAACGGAAACATGGAACAAATGGCAAAGGAAATCACAAATCATACGGAACAAACAAATCACAAACGGTCACAATATACATTCTCAGAAACAACATTAGCAAAGTCTAAAAATAAAACAATTACATTTAACCTCCTTTACATTTAGGAAGAACTTGGGTCTGATGATTCTCCCTTGTCACATGCTTTCAAGATAAAAGCTCTTTGGAGCTGCTGGAATGTTATCTTGATGCTACTACAGTCTATGATTGAGCACAGCAATCAAGGAAATAATGAAGGGTTTCTTAATAAAGAAAATATGTCAGCATTGTGCTGCTGTACCTACACCTCACTGCATCTACAGAAAGTCTCTTAGCTTGTGCTGGGTGTAATAAAGCAGAACGGAGACAATATAAAAGACTAAATGGAGGCTGAGAGAGAGAAGGAAACAGAAAGAATGTCTCTAGCTGAAAAGAAAGTTTGCTTCTGGTATGACAACAGTTTATAGCAGACTGATGTGGATGAAAAGAGTGAGTGAGAGTGAAAGAAGTTAGAGCTGAAGGCACGAGACTGAGTCATAACAGAAAATAAGGAGTGGTAAAGAAGTGGACACAACATTCGGTCACTCTCACACTGTCTGTTAATGACTCTTTCAAGGTCATTAACAGACACACAACTCTTAAAGAACCCCTGCTCTAAATACCCCTTCCCATACATTAGTATCTTTCTTTTATTCAGTGTTTCTTGTCTGTTCAAAGTGTGTTGCAACTTTAGTGCATAAAACACACCTGGAATTTTATTTGTGGATAGTGTTAAAAGACAGATGGAGAAGAGGCAGAGGAATATATGCAGAGGTAGGTAGAAGTTTGGTTGAGGTCCAAATCACAAGGGCAGCACAGGTTAAAGTGGAGGTAGATGGAGGGAGAGTGTAGGGGAGAAAGAGGTCAGGAGGAGGTGGGGTAAGGAGAGATGACTGGAGAGCTATGGACGGGTTTAGTGAAGGCACATCCTAAGATATAGAGGAGACAGGAGTGGAAAAGAGAGGAGAGTGGAGTTATGGAGGAGGAGGCTGTAAAGGTGAAGAGAAGGAGGGGGAGAGATAAAGGGGAAAGCAGCAGTAAAAGAAAGAGAGGATATACAGGAGGAGGAGGCAGACGGGTTATAGAGGAGGAATAGGAAGAAGGGAGAGGTTATGGGAGGAGATGTCAGGAATATTAATAGGGGTTCAGGTTTACCTGCAGGAGCCCATTCAGCCCCAAACACATACTGTCACTCTGATTAAATATCACCTCACCGTCTGCAATTGTGTGTGTGTGTGTGTGTGTGTGTTTATTTCTGCTCTAGCTCTCTCTCTCTCTCACATACACACACGCAATTTTAAGCTTTCTTTCACACCTCTTATCTTCATTCATCCTAACACAATGAAGAACACAAAATGTTTTTGCACATGTAAACACCTTGAAGTATGCCCCTTCATGACCCCCCCTCCCCCCCTCAAACCCAACACCCCCAACCCTCAAACCCAACACCCCCAACCCTCATCCCCACTGTCCCCCCACACACACATATTTCACAGAAATTATGTCAGAAACTAAATTTTCATTCGTTTTCCATCTTTGTTAAGGAGCAGATTGGGTGGGGGGTGGGGGGGGGGGGGGGGGGGGGGCGTTGCCAAAACATTGTAAATAAAATTTAGCACTGGTCTGGTAATGCAGATAGAGATAAAGAAAGAATCTGTTTATTGTCTTGAATCTATCCTGACCAGAAAATGTCATGTGGAGAATCAAACAAAATCTCCTGGTTTCCTTTGTGGCAACAGAGATACAGTTTTATATATATGTATTTTAGACAGCCAGTTCAGAGTTTCAGTTCATGTAGCTGTACTTTATGGTTATTCATCTGGTTTCAGATGCCCGAGGAACAGGCCTTCTGTGTGTTGGTGAAAATAATGTATGAGTACGGCCTCAGAGCTCTCTATAAAAACAACTTTGAGGATCTTCACTGCAAGTTCTACCAGCTGGAGAGGCTGATGCAGGTTAGTGATGCGCTGTTTCATAGCGTTTTGAAATGGAATGGAATGTTATAACAATGCAATTGAAGAAGACAACCCTGACCAGATGGGCGGAGTTGATGAAATACAGCTGTGTGGGAGGGCTGCTGGTTCCAAAAGTGTTTTTCCCTGTAATGTGTTCCCATTTCAAGTTTTTCTTTACGATATCCTCAATGTTACTTAACTTAGTAACACGGGACTATCTAGCTAACCTATAGGTTTATGTTTTGGCCACTAATTTTTTTTTCTGAGAAATCATGTTTTCTTCATCGTTTATGCATAGCTGACGGTTGTATGTGCTACGCTACCCAAAACACTATCAAATTCAAAACGCTTTGTTGGTGCGGTTGAAAAGTGCTGCAACATTGTGGCTGAGTACATTAAAAATATATCCCAGAATTTAAAACTGAATTGGTTTGAAAAGATGCTACAACTACAGGTCACTGCTAGTTTACACTGATCTCTGTTTCTTTTCTTTGTTTGCTCATCACACATTTGTTCAGACACCTATGGCTGTAGTGTAAGAGAGGATTAATCTCACCACTTAGTGGAAGAGTGGCATTTAGGGGGCTCAAAATCAAAAATGTTAATCTGTCATTTTGTCTACAACATAAGTTTAAATACCATGAAATTCACTTTACATATTCAGCTATCCTTGTTGTACAGACTAGTCTAGAACCATTCATTGACACTAGAATTGATTTTCCAGCATTTTCACTTTCTTGACAATGAAGGTCCCCCAACAATGAAGGCTGTTTCATTTAATTTATTGAATACAGCATTTTTTACAGTTACTCAACCTGGGTGCTACTAAAATGAAAAGACTAGCAGACAGTGCAAAAAGCCTTACAAAATGCGTTTGCATTTTCCATAAAAGCGAGGAAAGTTTGATCATATTCAAATATGGAGAGCATTTTACCAGTGATTGCATCATCTGCAGAGGACGACATGTTTGTTGTTGCCTTGTTGACTTGTTTTTTTCTGGTCACTGAATGTAAACGAATATAATAAGAATTAAATCTGTGAGACTTGAGGTCTCTGTAAGATGAACAGCATTCGTTCTGTCTGTTGAGGCCAATGATCCTATTGCTTTTAAGGTCCCATTCCACTCAGGTATTACAGCCTAAATCCAGTCACTCATTAGTTTAATTTGCCCCTGAAATCCATCCTAGCCATGCAGTCAGTCATCTCTCAGCATCAAGATCAACTCGGTTAGCATCGACCAAATGTGCTCAATGTAAGGATGTTAGCATTGACTGTTAATTATTAGGATACAGGTGGGAGGTCACTATCTGATCCAGTCATGTCATGTGGCATGGTAAGTGTTGACTGCCAAAGTGGATCACTATCTGGTTAATGTAATTCTTTATTCACTGTACATGCCTGGACGCTAAGACAAGCACACTTCGCACAATGTTGAGGTAAGAGTATAATAGGTAGGGGGATAAAACAAATGTAGGAACCCTCATCAGAAAATCAAGTTCACAGAGTGATATAATAACACTGGCATTATTGAATTCTGGTGCTCATACACGTTGTACATTATATGAAACAGATAGCTCTACAAAGGTAAAATTGCTCATCCTCGTCACAGATTTGTCAGTGTAAAATTTTGTGAATGTGGGTGCTTTCTATAACATAGTATCTAGCCTATTACGCTGTGTGTAATGTATGAATAATGTATCGGACTGTTTAGTAGCTGGGATGTGGTGCTGAACTGTGTTATGTGTCTTTTTAAACTTTTCTTTGTTCGTAGGTCTCTCTTGAAAGACATTATCATCTCAGCAATACGGCATGATTTAATAAAGTATGAGTGAAAATGAAATAATGTAAAATTGAAATGACAAGCAGGAACCTTATCTTTGTATTCTTCTAAGTACTGTTTTATCTCAAAAGTTTCTCCCCCTCCTCCTCTTCCTTCTCTTCTATCTGCTCCTACAGGAACAGCTTCCAGACCTGTGGTCCCACTTCCAGGAGCTGAACCTGGAGGCACACATGTATGCCTCCCAGTGGTTCCTCACCCTCTTCACTGCCAAGTTCCCCCTGTGCATGGTTTTCCACATCACTGACCTGCTTCTCTGTGAGGTACATTTTGACTCACTGCACTACTTTATACTGGGAATACAGGTAGATTGATTAAGTCTACACTGTCCAGAGGGGAGTGTCAGCCTTCTAGAAAGATGAGAGAAGTAGTAAGGAGGTAGAAAAGAAGGTCACAAAAGGTAGAGAATGAGTTGCAGAGGTTACTGGCAAGTAAATGACACTTATTTCGAAGAAAAGGAAAGACTTGATGCAGATAGACTCATATGTAGACCGGTGTCTCTCTTAAACACAGACCAAAATATCTTGGCTAAATCCTTAGCTAGAACATTCAGCCCTCTTATGGCTAAATTGGTACATCCTGATCAGACAAGGTTTATCCCAAACGGACACTTGATTCATAACTTCAGGTGCTTTTTCAACATTATGTATTTCCCTAGAAACCCAAAGGAGGACATGTTAATTTTGAGTTTAGATACAGAGAAGCCCTTTGACTGCGTAGAATGGCCCTATTTATTTGCTGTGTTAGAAAAAATGTATTCATCTCATGGGGTTAAGATCCAGAAAAAATCCTGATGCAAAAATCCTTACTTATCGGACAGTTTCAGATATATTTAATCTGCACAGGGGCACCAGGCAGGGATGCACTCCTAGTCCCTTGTTGTTTACACTGGTGTTTAATACAGTTCAATACAGGCACAGACCTCTATTCCTATCTTATTCAAGACAATTGAATTATTACACTTTCTTATTAAAAATTGAATGAAAGGAATGGGAAGGGAAGATGGCAACCATCAATGTAGGAGGAAGGGGAAAGAGAAGGATGGAGAGAGATGTGTTGGTTAAACTGTACAGTACCTCTTCTGTCTGGCTTTCAGTGGCCACAGGTAGAGGGTAAAGCTATACCAGCTCTGATTTGTCTGCAATCTGCCCTGTTGTTTTATCTAATATATTCTCATTGTTATCAATAGAGAAGCACTGATCGGGCTTTTAAGGGTTGATGCGATCACTGATTTAATGTCATTAGGACCACTTGACCTGATAACAATAACTGCTTGCTTCCTGTTTTAAAACATTTTAACAGAAAGCTCCTCTGAAGAGACTTTCTCCCAAAAGCTTTTCAAAATGCTACTATTGGTTGGACTTACTACTTCAAAATATTAATATACAGTACTCCTTGTTACTACGACTATGTCTTCTAACAAATCCTGTGATATTCTGCAACCTTTTCTTAACTTCTGGACAAGTGTATTTCCCCTGAGATCACAGAGGAGCTTGAACGATGAAATGGTGAAAGAACAATTTTGAAAATCTCTCTAAAACATCGGTTAAAACAGTTTAGGTGTGTGTTTCTTTTGTGGTTTGTCCTTAGAAGCCATGCGGCTGCTGACATCAGGCAGTAGCAGCCTAAAGAATACTGCAAACATCTCAATTCCCTCTCAGTCCCGCAATGGTCAGCAGCACTACTTTGAGTCTGTGTGGTGTGATGTAAATAATAATAATCTTTAATCATATAGCATCTTTGTTTTACAGTGCTACAGAATAATTTACTATTAAAAAAAAGGCAAGGAATAAAAGTATTTAAAACAAGTACTAGAATAGTAGTTCATAAGTCTTCTTGGTACCAAAACAACTAAAGACTCATGATCCACACCTGAGTTTTTGTTTCTTTGACCGTGTCATCTGATCTGCGGCCAAATGATTTGGCGACTGAGGTGAAGAGAGAAACCAAGCTTTCAGCTGATCACCACCTGCTGGTGAGTCGGATCAGGTGGCAGATAAAGCTGCCAGACAGACCTGGTGAAGCCAAATGTGTAATGAGTATGCACTGGGACTGCCTGACCGAGGCCCTTATCTCAAGGTGGTACATGCAGCTGTGTCCTTACGGAAAATAATTATTGTGTTTGGAGCATATAAACTCAAAGTAGCAGGGGCCAAGAACAGAGCCTTGAGGAAAACTATTATTAGTGTATTTTCTATATATTTTATTTATTAGAATTTTTATGTTGTTCTAAAAAGCTTCATTGCGTCAGTATCAAAAGTCAAATGCCCTATTTGTTTTCTCTCCCCTCTATCCTTCTCTCTCTTTCTCTCTTCCCTCCCTCCCTGTCCTCCTATTGGCCCCGGGCAGAACAATTAAAAGTTTCCCAGGTCTTTCTCACCCAATGAGCCGGATGATGAAAATCTGCTCTTTAAACCAGAATTCTCATCTCCTGCATCCCTCTCTGTCTGCCCTCCTCTTTTTGGCTCTCTCAATCATCTTCACCCACTCCTTTATCACTTCGTTTCTCTATCATCTTTCTCTTTCCTTGTTTACTCTCTGTCATATATCTATTTTCTTGCCATTTCTTTAACAACTTTTGTTGTCGTATGTTTTCCTTCTTCTACTGTCTCTCGTTTGTTGGCTCAGTCTTATACTTATTTATGCATCAGTCTCTATTATTGTCTTTGTTTTTATCTTATCTTTTCCTTTGTCTCTCTTTAAACAGCATTCTGTCATTGCTCACTCTCATCCCCAGCTTTACTTGTTTGCCCTTTATTCTTTTTTTTTTATTTTTGCACTTTTTATCTTTCCTTCTTTCCTGTTCTTACCTTTATCCCCTTTTTCTGTCCTTGAACTTTGTGTGAGCTTTTTTCTCATCCCTTTTATCACTGTATTCACACTCCCCCAGTCAGCTGTGGTTTTTCCTTGATGAAGTCTTCTCAACATTTTTCTTTGATAATTATTTTACTCTTTTCCTCTGTTCAACATTTTCATCCAACTTTCTTATTCAAAATCTCTAACTCATATCTAGAAATAGTAAGTCAAAGGCTACCGGACTTTGTTTGATCTTATGGTATTTTTCCACTTAGAGCTTGTATCTCCAAAAGTTATGCAAATTGGTGGGGAATCCCAGGCTCACACCTTGATGTCAAGTGAGGTTTTTTTAGGTCACATGTGAGTCGCTTTAGAGTCATCAGTTATTACCACTTTAGTTACTTTCACTCCTGCTAAAGAAAAATCACATTTCTAGTGGTAACAAGCTGCAAAATGATCCCCCCTCTGTTTTTACATGTATCTTCTTAGCTCTGATCAACTCGCATGTGTAACATCATGTAGTCTTGAGCCTTCACTACTCCCTTGGCCTGTTACCCCGTCACCATTCCAATCTGTTATATATGTTCATCGCTTTTTTTCCTGCATGAATCACCCACTCGGAGATTATCCTTCTTTCTGTCATGCTCACCTTTGGTCCTGCCTCAGCACTGTAGCACCATCTTGAGGCCTACAAAGATAGGTGTGTGTGTGTGTGTGTGTGTGTGTGTGTGTGTGTGTGTGTGTTTGTGTGTGTGAAGGCAGAGCTCCCCCTCTCTTTCTCTTTCTCCAGTTATTTTTAGAGCTGTCCAGATATTTTTAGCTCTGTGTTGCCATGTGAACTGGTTATCACAGAGACCAAGGAGACGGGTGTCCCATGCAGAGCTGACATCAGCTTTACATTTTCTTTCTTTCTGTTTCAACATCAGAAGCCTATCACACAGCATATCAACAAAAGAGACAGGAAAAACATATTGTCACAGCATTAGTGTACAAATATCAGTTAATAGAAACATAACATCTTACCACAATACCTTGCTCCACACAATACATATAAAGAATTGAAAATTGAAAGTTAACTTTAGAGATGGTGTAATTCAGTTCAGTAGGATATTGTGGGCGGTGTTTAATCCAAATTTAGGGAAGAAATTAAAACACTCTCCTAAGCAGCAGTTAGGACAGGGAAAGCTGGACGTACCAACATCTGATATCAATGGTATCCTTTATCTCTAACACTTGTTAGGATTTTAGACATCCACCTAATATTTTTGGAATTCTTAGCTGTATCATTCATTGGAAGCCACCAACAAGAAAAGCTGGCTATGGATTGCGGTAAAATTCAGTTCCACTTATATTTACAGACACACTGAAACATTGTAACCACTTGTTATTGTATTCACACCTAATTCTCCTCTCTCTTGCAGGGTCTGAACATAATCTTCAATGTAGCCCTGGCCCTGCTCAAGGTTAGAATTCACTTCATTTATTCATTTGTCTGTAACTATCTGTTTAAATTTGCTCAACTATCAAATCAGTACTGATATCCAAAATCATATTTTCTTTTAAACCCACCCAGATAAAGTTTAGCTGTAAATCCACTTTGCTTCAGTAAAAGAGAAAAAATATATATGATTTGTATGATTATATTTTAGTTTAATAGTTTTGTACTTAAGATAAACCCATCTGTATTTAAAAAATAGCAGATTTCACATTTTTTGGAGGGTTGCGCAAAGATTTGCTGAGCACTTATTAACATTATTATTAGCGAGGACGTTACCAGTAATAAGTGCAAAGCAAAGTTTTTGGGATGCATGATTGTACTGAACCGGTCTTGTGTGTGAGGACATAGCCCATCCCTAGGTGTGGTATGATAGTTAAAGGTTAGACCGTTTGTTTCTTGCCCCCTAGTGCTCAAACTGAAAACTGAAACTTTTAAGACACATTAGACAATGGATTAAGACTCATTATGTTAAACATCATGTTGAATATGATGAATTTTATTTAATAACAGCTGCCGGTCTTTATTACGGTGACCAGATTCTAACCAAAATAACACATATGTCTATGTATGTCTGTGTTGTAGTGGGGTTTATTTTAAGGACTTTGATTAAAGAGATACCTTCCCATGTTTAACTGCACTATTATGTTGCAGTATATGTTTTCAGCAGTATATGAATTGGATCAATTATGGAAGATTTTATTGGACTTTAATATTTGTAATCCACAGAAAACAATCCACAAATGTGTACTATGATGCGCAAATATTTCACTATCTACAAATATGTATTTTTACATTTGTGATCCTATCTACAAAAATACAAAGTGACTACTAGTACACACAAAACTGCTTTCTGTCAGTTTGTGGGTCATGTTACATCTGTAACTTCCTTTTTACACATTTGTGGAATTTTGTCCAATGTGTATTGCGGAGATCTGTAAAAAAAAAAAATACACAAATATCTCACTACCTAAAACATGTATTTTTACATTTGTGTTGTGTAAAATTATATCCACAAAAATACAGTGCAATGTAGCATGTCTATGTTTTAATAAATTTATGAGAATTAATACCAAATTATGAATGAAAAACAAGAGAGGTTTCCTTAACTTTAATATGTCTAATCACAAAAAAATCTATTTGCGTGTATTGTAATAAAATATCTTCCCACAATCAAACCTTAATTCTCAAACGGGTATGCCGTTCTTAGTTTTAAGCATTTAAAAGGAAAACAATTGTCAGTAGTTAGACCTTAAAAGGTTAGCATTTCATTAGAATCACAGATGAGAGGAACTTAACTAGCCTTCTGGATATAGTGGCTGTTACACGTTCTTAGAAAATATAGGCAAGCTACACGAATGGCATCAGATTATGGACAAGTAAATACAGATTGACATTTATACATTAACAGCATTTCAGACGATGGCCTGTAAGACTTATTTTGTCCACTTGGGGGAGCTCGGGTTACATGAGGATAGCTCTGATTAATCCTAAAACAATCTTCTCAGGAGCTGGGGAATTTAGTCAATTTTAACCTTAAATTTGAGCTAGAAAATGAATCGAGTATAGGATGACATTTCTTTATCATCATTTCTAAAGGAAGTGTCAGAAAGTGTTGGGAACAAAGCATTGGTTACAACATGAAATGGATAAAGGTCAGGAGTCCTTGCTGAAAATTAAACACTGCAAAATTAACTTATTTAGATTAAACAAGGTAATGCTTTGAGTCTTGAGGAGAGTACTCTTTTGCTTACACAAAGGAGTTCAGGGCTGTCCTCCTGGTGTCCTGGAGTTTCTCACACCTGGGCGTGAAGAGGAGAATATCCTTTGATGTGAGGTAATTAAACAAAGAGCAAGGTCAGTTGCCGTGGTTATGCGTGTGGGGCAGTTTAGGGTTTCCTGCCCTCTCTTAAGAAGAGTTTTTATAGGCTGTTCATGAGAACGCTAATCTCTGGTGAGTGTTCCTTTGTCATTTTAACAGTCAGGCGCTGGGGCTTATCACGGCTGCTGCCAAAGGTGGCCAGTTTTACGATCAGACTGCCCAGAAACAGCACTTAGGGAGAGAAACCTTTCACCTCTTCCTTGGAGTCGCTTCGGCTGTCTACTGAGTTGATATCTCACCCCTGCTTTTATTTCTCCCAGGGAGAGAGAAAGAATTTGGAGTAGGCCAAATTTATTTGATATAAAATGCAAACATCCACACTGTTGGTTTTGCAATTTCCAAAATATGTACAATTTACTCTGCACACACATTTCAGTTTCACATACAAAGTGTTATTTTCGCGTTTGTGGATCTGTTTTTACACACCAAACAGTTTTTGCACATTGGAGGATCATTTCCTGTCAATTTGCAGGTCACATTACATTTGTGACTTCCTTTTTACGCGTTTGTGGAATTTTGTCCACTCTGTACCACAGAGATCTGTAAATGTTAGAGCAGTTGACACCAGCAGGTGGCGGTAATGACATTGCCTCTCATGAGTTATAACCAAGGTCATCTGTAGGAGACAACTTCTGCTTCTGCTGGACCACTGGACTCTCCTCAGTCTAAATTGTTCTGTACAAGTGTATATTTACTAATGAATACTTAATCACTGTATTTGTTTTACATTTATATTCAAAATTCCACAAATGTGTAAAAAGGAAGTTACAAATGTAACATGACCCACAACTTGGCAGAAAGCGATCTGCAAATGTGCAAAAACTGTTTTGTGTGTAGAAGTAACTGTGTTTTTGTAGATATGATTTTACACATCACAAATGTAAAAATACATATTTTTAGATAGTGAAATATTTGCGCATCATAGTACACAAATATTACTATTTTATTTCAAATCAGTCAATATTGAAAAAGAAATTGTAAATAAAAGGTAAAAGACAAAAGTTAATATATTTTTAAGGGTTTTTTTTAAATATTACCAAACTGCACATTGTTGCCATTAGAGCAGAATGGTGTAGAATGACTAGTTGTTGTGTTATCAGATCTGTTTGTGGTGAGATGGATTGATGAGTTTTGCCAATGACAGTGTCATATTGCATGCCTGTGTTTTAAGTTCAAAGTGGGCAGTCACTTGATGGAACAGTCCTTGTGGAAGTCATGCTGATACTTGGTTTCACTCAGTGACGAAGAACAGGCTTTGTTGTCTCATTAGGTCTTGATACTGAAACAAAATAAACAAATTATTGTATTTCTTTACATTCATTTCAAGTCTTTCCTTTATGTGACAAGACATCAGTACATTTTTGAAGACCAATAAATGCCAGCTGATAGTCTCTCAGGTTTTACAGACAGTTTGACATAAATCATTTACATCTTTAAGACATATACATTTTTTTATTGTCTTCATTGTAGGTCCAGTAGTTGTTCAACAACAGCGACACCTAGTGTTTAAAACTAGGATGTGCAATGTACATTATTGTTATATTTTTTTTGAATTAAGCCATATTCTAGTTTATTTTAAATAATTCACCACAGTCATTAAAAATGACTGCAGTTGGCCCGCAGGCCATAGTTTGGCCCCTGCTGTACCACAATACACAGGTATAAAATGTTTTGTAGCTATTGCAGTAATTGTTCTATTAAGTGGTTTACAAAGGTTTTTACTGCTTCAGCTTTTTCTGCTACATATATCCAAAAAACATCATGGCTACTCATAAATCTCAAGTAAACAATTTTATTTTACTTTTCTTAATATATGTTAGAAAGTTTTGAACCCAGAGTTTGATGTGTTTCTCCTGGTCTCCCCATTAGCTCATAAGCAACAAAACTGTATGTCCAGGCAGTTAGGCCCTCAAGTTTCTTAAACCGAAATAGCCAAATTCAGATATTAAGAGGGATGCCCCAATCAAGTTCTCATTCATAAAAAAGCTACATAGTATACATGGGCACACTAACAATAGGCCTTCATTATAACTGGTAAAGCCAATAAAATTTTGCAGATTGGCTCAGGATATGAACAATTATAATAAATATGTGTGTTTTGCTTTTACGTAGTAAGCAGCTACACTCAGGCTTTCCTCGCTAAATGAATCATGCGTGGTTGGTTTTCAGAAATGCTCCTGCTTTATATATTAGCAATAATGTGTCAGAGAGAGAAAGATGTGGTGGATGCGATGGTCGGAAATGGAGAACAAATGAGGATGTGAGGAGGATGGAAGGGGCTTCCACTGCCTTCCTGTCATTGGCCAGGCATGACGGCATTCTCCCCAGAGGCTCCCTCCTCCCTCCTCCATTCATCCTGCTCTCCTCTCCGCTCTTGTCACCCCTCCCTCCCTCTGTTTTCATCTCCCTCCCTCTCCTGCTTAGCAGCCGCCATCCACATCACAACAGAAGCATAAGCTATAGCATTAGCAATCTGGACCTGGAGGAGAAAAGCTTTGTGTTGTTGTTTTAAATTTTTTTCCCTCTTCATCTTTACCTCCCATGGATGCCTGCTTGGAGCTTCTTCACTCCCTCAGATCTTTGTTCTCTCTCTTCTTTACCTCTACCTCCGCCTTCTCCTCTTCTCTTTTGGCTGGCTATGTATTTCTCCAACACGCTACCTCTGTCCACCACCCAGACCTCTGCAATGGAGCCGCCCATAGAAGCTGCTAGCCGTTAGCTGTTAGCATCACAAAGACAGGGAAAGAGGTAGAGAAAGCAAGGAAGGCAGAGTGAGTGCAAAAAAGAGGGGCAGTGTACGAAAAACACTGTGTGGTTTCTTTGCTTTGCCTCACCCCAGCTGCTGGCCAGGACCATCACTGCTGATAGCACAACAACATACACACTCATGCAAACACTCACCCATTTAGGCTTTGTTGTTGTGAAGCAGAAGTGACTTTCCATCTGAAGGAGCTGGTTTCCCATCTAAAGGATCTACTGACCGCTACGGACCGGATGCCTGGCTGCTGCTAATGGAAATCTGCCGGAGGGACAGGCACGACAATCCATGCTGGAGCTGTTGACAGCTTTTACTGGTCTTTGGGGTTTGGATCTGGTCAGACTTCAGAAGATCAGAGGGTTATATCAATGAAGAGGAAGAGCAAAGATACAGAGAGGCTATTGTGAAATGCTTTAATCTGTTATACTACCTCTTTCCATACACATCTTGTTTTTCATGCATCACTGGCTTAAATCTGACTCTACGAGTTCAGCATCCGCTCAGCCGTAAACCAACACAAACGCATCATCATCTCCTGAAGGCAGAAACGTGCCATACTCCCATGCTAACAGACCACATCTTGTCTGCTTGCCATGTCGACAGGACCGCCTGCTCAGGTTTACACTGGGGCTCTTCAGAGAAAAGGATTCATGCTGTAATTTCAGGTCATTGTACATGTCAAAGAAAGGTAAAATCCCCTCAGCTTCCTACCAGGTCTGACGTCCCATTTGGAAAGGATAAAAGGGTACAAAACTCATCGACCGCTTTGATGTGTCGTCTCACACGCACCAAGCCTTGAGCGCTAAGGCCCACAGACTGAGGGGGATTTTCTCTGCGTCTTTGAAGTCTAACAACGAAGGAACATTTTTTTTAAAAGGTGGAGTACTTATCCATCGCTGCTGTTCACCGGAGCAGAGGCCCGCGTGTTGAGCTGCTTTGTTGCTAGGCAACAGCTTACTGGATTGGAATTGGTTGGGGGAGTTTGGCACGGGAAGATGAGAGTGGGTAGTGTGACTAAATTTCAAAGTGAGGCTGGCAGGTAGCTGGAAGACTCAGCAGTATGCCGAAAGCAGCGTCAATACATCATTTCCTGACTGTTTTTTTGTCCCACCTTGTGGCCATTAGTGGGCTCTGACAGTGGTACAAGCTGAGTGGCTTCCACTGACGTCTTGTCCACTTGTCCATTGTCTGTGATGCCTAGATGAACTGGATCTATCTCACTGTTGCATGCCTTGGATGCATGGGCTGTCTCTGCTGAGTTGGTGTGTGTTCCTGTAAGCGGGGTTGAACATCAGTCTGTTGTGACACTGCCTGATGTGGCATTATCAGCTTCTCTAGCCACAAGGTCAGTCATCTCATTCACCAGGACTCTGCCAGTTTGGCTTGACAGTGACCTCAAGGCGAATCTTGGATCACCTAAGTTGAACACACACCAACCTTCCTGCTCACCACTCCTCCAACTCCAAGAAACCCACTGAGACTTTTGGACGACACACTGGAGTCTTCTGCCACCCTGGCCCCGGAGCGGGACCACCCCTCTCCCTCACCCTGCCCCACCCCACCTCCTTCTCCTCCATCCTCCCCTCTGCCTTCTCCTCCCCCTTTACCTGCCTTGACCCCGCATCTGCCCCTTCCAGCAGTGCGCAGGGCGGTGGAGGACGGAGAGGGAACAGCGGAGGAAAGGGCCCATAGCAGTCAGGCCTCAGAGGACTCATTCTGCAGGGTGATGGGTCTCCTTGGGATGGGACACCGACTCTTCGTCCCTAAGCTGCTTGCGGTGAGAGTGGGGGGACTGGGAAACAGACGCTGGATGAATTAAACTGAGCATGCAGGGATGGTTCCGGTTTAGAGTTATAAAAGAATGGTTGTTAATTTGGCTTGTGTTGATAATGAAAAGAACTACTGATGAAGACAGAGGATGGGGGAAACCAGCCAAACATGTCTCAGAAAAGTAACTTTGGCTAAAGCACTATTTATTGCGTCTGTTGTGGTGAAGGTTTGACCTGAAAATTGAAGCTTGCACATTCTGCTGTGGACCTTTCTGGATGTCACATTAGATAGATATCTTACATGAATAGATTAATTTGGAAAATTCATACAAGAAGCTCTCTGAATGCAAAGGTCAACTCAACAAAGGACATTTACCCCCACTGTCTCCTATTCATGTTGCCTAGAAGTCATATTTTGTTATAGTTGATCCCATAGTCTCATTTTGAAAAACTTGGTCATGTCTGAGCCATAAATACAGACTTTGATAGGTTTGATAAATACAAGTTTACAATGTACATTTATTAATCATATTACCACAGGGTTGTAAAATGAGATGCCGTTTGCAGTTCAGGAAAACAATGTATCCAAAAATTATTAGATGGTATACAGAAATAAACTATACATAAATACTTGCGACAGTGCATCCTTACACCACAAGATGGTGTCATAGGTGTTAGTTGTTTTTTTTTTTACATTTGTTGTCTGAACTCCATACTGAAAAACACCCTGCTCCACATCCTTAGTTCAACAAATTCACACACAGCAACTGAGGTTCTCCACTGCACTAGTTAGGGCTTTTCTGTGCTGTATTTGAAGCATCTTGACACTTGTATTCACTGGAGGGAAGTGCTTTCAAACTATTAACTATTGTTTTACATTTTAGCCCTGAAGCTTGTGCTCATAAGTTTTGATTTACTATGAGTTCAAAACTGAAAAACCTTAAACTGCTTCAAGCAAAAAGTGGTGAACGAAACACAGAAGGGAAATTGCATGGGAAGTGACCGAAAATGATGAGGGGTGAGAGGTGCTCGCTGAGTTTTCAGCCTACAATTGTGGATAATGGAAAGTGGCATTGCTGTTCTTTCTGCTGTTGACCACATACACTCTTAAATGCTCAAACACCTTGGAACCAGCTCTACAATCAAAATAATGAAAATGATAAAAACTTGTTGAAGAACGAGAAACACTGTTGCGTAGCGTAAGTCTGTTATCTGTAGTAGTATCTGACACTCCGTATGATAAAACTCCTATAAATCTGTTAATCTCGCAACAGCAAAGTCTAAAGGTACCTGTCCTCTGGGTGCATGGAGTGAGTAGGAGAATAATTTGTCTAAGGACATAGTGCACTTTATTGAACAAAACCAATAATGTATCACAGATCATCAAGTTGTACAGTACATATCTTGTAAGTCTCTCTGAAATCTAATGTTGGAGGTTACTCTGTGTTTTGTATGTCTTAATGACTTAATGACTCTCCTGCCTATCTGTCTCCACCACCACCTCCCTTCTCCTCCCACCTCCTCATGTCTCGCTCCAGACATCTAAAGAGGACCTCTTGCAGGCGGACTTCGAAGGGGCTCTCAAGTTCTTCAGAGTCCAACTCCCTAAACGCTACAGAGCTGCGGAGAACGCCCGCAGGCTTATGGAGCAGGCCTGCAACATCAAGGTAAGGAGCTCTACAAACAAACACATGCATTTGCTATCCATAAGCCCTGTATTCCTTATTTTCCTCATATCTCCATTTCAAAGTTTAACTGTAAAAAAATCAAGATATTTTGCACTGTTAAAAAACCTAAAACCGTGTGTACAAATGTGTACAAATGCACTCTAGGAACGCAGGTCGCTCCTGATGTGACTATGAGATTGTTGGATGAGTCCAAGCAATACAATAAGAAATTCCTGTGTACCTTTTACCAGATGGGTTAGAGGTCCTGGGGCCTGTGAAGTACAGTTTTGTTGTTTGTTGTACGTCTGGTTGATTTGTCCACAGTACACTGAATCTCAGGTATAATGGTTTATTGCACTGCTGAGCTGTTTATCGGTGTCCTACATTCTTTTTATCTCATTTATGTTCATGTATTTGGTGTGAGTTAGGGTTACTTGTGTATGTTTTATTTGCACTGCATTTTACGGAGATTAGCTGTCAGTCAGAAGACTAGGTGGGACTGTGACGTCTTTTTCCTTGGACTTTCTGTTGCTGAAGTTGCTACTGTTTCTTTGTCTCAAGTAATTTGTTTGTCTCTTTGGGCATGGAGATTGCCACAGCTCTCTTATTCTGTTTATTCCGAACAAGCCTGAAATGTGAACACATCACTTTCTCTGCAGGAGGAAGGAACTACCACATAGCACTGGATATACTGTGGGTTTGATCTCCTCTGTGTTGGAGAAGCCTGGCAGAGAGGTGCGAACAATGTTTCAGATGATTATAGCGTTCTTTAAAGCTGCTAAAACACATATTTTATAATAACAATGTATCAAATGAGACTGAAATTTTTCGCGCATTGATGAACCCACAGGGAATTGGCACTCAAAGCTGTCCGGTCCATAAATGTACATTTTTAGTTCGCTCTCATTGCTCTCGTAATGTTATTTTTGGGCTGCAGCTAGCAGCTGTTTTCAGCAAAAAAATCTCTAAACGTCATAACGTTTTTCTGCTGCCCCAAGTGGTCAAAAGAAGATCAGTTTTTGCAGGTTTAACACAGTTTAGTTGTTGTCTTCTGTTACCCTTTGCAGTGTGCCATGTTATTTATTATTGTCGTTTTTACTCGTCTTTTTCGTATGTTGTCGTTTATTGTTCTGGACTGTAATCTGACAATGCCAGATAAAAGATGGCTTCCATGGATGGTAGTCATAGTTTTCTTTAAAGCTTACCAGCTTGTGTGGTTACTAAAATTCCTTACATGCACACACACACAAACACACACACACACACACACACACACACACGCATGTTATCGTCCTGACCTTAATGAGACTGCTGGCATTCAGGGAATTTGCTGTAGTCACCAGAGACCAAAAGCAGTACACTCTGTGTGTGTGTCTGTCAGCAGAGTGTGTTGTGATAGAGGAAGGAAAGAGTCGACAGAAAAAGATGGAAGAGATAATCATCCTCCCTCCACCCTTCTCTCTTTCTCTCCCCTGCTCCCCCTCCTCTCTCTGTATCTGCACAGTTAATAGTTTACATTTTAGGCATTTTCCAACTTTCTTCTCTAGAAAAACTTTCAGTGCGTAAGCAGTTTGTGATGTAGTGTGCTCCAAGGGCATGTTGGCAGGACACATTGCTCTTAGTGCTTACGATCCCCCCCACGTGTAGTGTATTTCTGTGTATTTCTCAACATACAGGATATCCTGCAATGTGTGACTGTTTATCTCTGGTGGTTTGGTAGCATTTTGGCACTCTTGCACAATCCTGCAGCTATACAACCTACCCAACCTAAGGCCTTATGTTTTACAAGAGTACACGCACAACATATAATGTACATGCTCACTAACAGAAAAACATACATTTTCCAGCATAAATTCGTAAGCTGGCTTCATTGCTCCTTTAAATTGACTCAATAAGTCTGTAGAACTCTACTGGAGGGATGGACACCATAAAGATTTCCCTTTTTTGTCTTAAATGTGGTGTTGGAGCAATTAAACACATTGGTCCAAAAAATGCAACTCACTAAATGTCATCAAATCACACATGCTGAATGAAGAGAGACTGCTCAGGCAGGTGAAGTGAACTTAAACAAGTAGTCTGTCTGATAGGAGGACTTAGCCTCAGGATAGACAGGAACACTTTGTGTGTGTCTCTGCTCCTATCCTGATCCTCCGTGACTGATCTTTCACTTCCCTGCTGCTTCCCTCTAGTGTTGTGTTCAAAGCTTTTTTTTAAAAAAACCTGTCGCTCTTTTAACTATTAAAATAGAATATTCCCCATGGATGAAAGTATATGGAGCAAGTCATTCAGAGGGAGACAGATAAAAAAAGACCTGAGAGTGACGAGAAGGACTGAAAGAAGAAAGAGTATCTTTCCTTCCACTTCACTTTTCCACAGTTTTGTCACTGTCCGCCCCACCAATCCAAACAAGTACACCAACAGTTCACAGCATGTCACACCAGATTGCACAAGGCTACATCAAATCACCTATCCAGCCAGGCCATGCCACATTTATGGCACAAAGCCTCACAACATCATCTCAGACAATACTACACATCTATACATTACACAGCATCATACCATATGCCCTGACATGTGATACTATCCATTAATATTTTTTCAGTCACTGTTTGCTATAAAATGAGC
The DNA here is from genome assembly GCF_021292245.1 of Micropterus dolomieu. Lineage (NCBI taxonomy): Eukaryota > Metazoa > Chordata > Actinopteri > Centrarchiformes > Centrarchidae > Micropterus > Micropterus dolomieu. The sequence continues at coordinate 10,318,466 of NC_060154.1, forward strand.
CATGTCACAATTACCCAGAGCCAAAAGTAATGTCTCCAAAATTTCCAAAAATGGATCCAATTTGCAGTGACGTAAAGCAGAGAAAAGCATTTACTGAGCTAGATCCTGCAAATGTTATCATTTTCTGTTGATAAACGCCTTTACTGTTTAATAGATTATCAAAATTGTTGTTGAATAATAATGATCAGCTGATCAAATATTTGACTAATTGTTTCCCGCCTACATCACATTACTCAACAACACCACACATAACACACTCAACACAAGAAGTTATTATACACACTGTTGGCAAATTGTTGACTTCTGTTACTAGACTGAATGGTGAATTTCCAGGCCACCTGATGTCTTTAGCTATCAAGTGAACAAAAGCTAATCAGACATCATGAATGTATTGGGGACAGACTGGCAAAGCTGATGCTGACAGTTAAATCTATTGAACATCTATTATGCAGTCTGGGATCAGGGATGAACGGAAAGAGAAGAGTGTAAGAAGCCGAGGTAAAACTGTAGTCATTTGTACATTATGTTAAAAGGTGAGTCCTAAGTTAAAGGAGCAGATAGATACGGTACTTTCCTTAGAAGAGTGTTGGAAGACCTGCCATGCTAAACCATCATCAGAGAAAAAGGGAAAACCAGCCTGTCCAAGCCACTTTGCTTGCCTCCCCCCTTTTACATATTTTTCTCTGTCAACGTCTACGGATCAGCTGAACTCTGTAAGCTGCTTAAAACACTGAAAGAATTCATTGGCACCATGGCTTGATGAACACAACGGGCAGTCGGGTGGCTTAGCTTTTCTGGGGATTATGGGAAGAATTTGAATTTCTCAGCCTTCTTAAACATCCGCCGGACCGCAGCTGGAGTGATGACTTTTCAGGAGAGAAATGTTGTATTTTCATTTGCCGCTCAGGGTTCGACTGATTAATCCGTTTTTACCAAATCCTTCCAACAGGAAAGCTAAACTTTAAAAAACTGAGGAGAAAGAAGAGAGAAGGATGCGTGTAGAGAGACGTGAGAGAAGTCATTTTTAGTATTATGTAGGACATATATTAGAAGGATTGAAATCTAAAGAGTGAGAACCATGTCCAGTTCTGTGCAAAAGCTGAGTTTGACTGTTCCTCACCAAGTTGTATTCTTCCTACACAGCTGTTCACTCATTTAGCATTTTGTTAATTGATCAATATAATCTATTAACATGTCTATTTTTGAAAGCATTCTTACTTTACAGCATTTTCCACACCAGCCTAAAATTTTTGTTTTGTTTTTATACTGTACATACAAACAAAAAAGGTACAAAGAGAGATGTATAGGGCTTTCAGTTAGCATAGCACCACTGCAGCCTGGCATATGTGAGTTTTTATTTCTAATTGTGCAACTTGGCCATCTCAACGGAATTGGCTGACAGTGACGGTTAATTTTTTATAGTGTTCGATAATTTAATCATTGAGTCATCTGATTTTGTGTTTAGATGTCTACCTTGTAAGTCCATAGTATCTCTGCTCAAACAAATGTAACTGTTTTGTAAACAAACAAGATTAATCAGAGAGATGGAAAGTGCACTTTCACTATGGCTTAGATCTAAATAATACTTGAGATATACATCTAAATTCATCTCTTGCACAAGGTAGTTCTTGACTATGTTAATCTCCATGAATTCTGGGTAAACTGAGACTAGAAAAGCGTGGCTAACCGAGCAATCGTATCAAAGTGTTCAACTCACTTGACTGTAGCAGCAAACATTTTCACAGTTACAAGGACATCTTACTGGTAAAAATCAGCAAAGAATGTAACAATACAAAAAAACTTGCAGTATCCTAAAATCCAGATGCAGTGCAGACCTGTAGCTGTGCTGGGTGCTGTGACTTCTTAATGTGGCAGGGCTCAGTGCTTCTGCCAACTCTTCAGGTTCAGAATCATTTCCAAGTGAAAACTATTGATGATGTCCTAACTGCTGTATTTTTGCAGCAGGTTACTGTGTCTAGAAACACTTTCCCTTCATATTGTTAGAAAACCACAAATTTTGAGCAAATTTTTTTTGTCTTTTGGTTCCACGTGTCAGCAGGTCACAAATTGTTACCATGGAAACAATCTCAATCTCTCTGAATCTGTATGTTCATGAAACTGTCTAACTTGCGTTAGGATAATTGAAGAGCAACATTATGACTGGCCTAACACTACTGACCATTTTGTGAAACGGGCTCTAGATGTTAACTTTAGATAAAAGCTTACAGGATACATCCAATACAACTCCTAGCTTATGGCAATTTCATAGTTAATTGAATGTGAAATCCCTATAAACTGATTGTTTTTGTTATTTATTTATTTCTAGTTTTTGTTATTCTCCTATATCTTTCAAGCATCTGAAAGCATTTTAGTCATCTATTATTTATCTGTTATTTTTTAATATATTTAAGAAATATTTTATTTATGTTACTTATATTATTTATGTATCTCAGTTAAATAATTCAGTGTAGCTCACTAGCTATTCTTGTAATGTGCTCACTTCTTGCTGTCATCAAGATTTCTCTAGAACACTGATTATTATTATTTTGATTTTCTCTTTGCTACCACTGCCTTCCTTTTTAGTACACCTATGCCAGATGCATCATGATAGAGCCAGATATGCCTGGGATAAAGACAAAGTGACAGAAAAAGATTCCTCAAAAGAGAGATACAACAAAGTGAACTCCTAGATAACTAGGGGTTGTTGATGCATTTCTCCTGTCAGGAGGAAAGAGGAGGAGCCCGTTGCCATCATAATAGCAAGATTATCAGGTAGTTTTTAGCTGTGGAGTCCTTTGGGAAGCCTTTACAGCGTTCAGGCATCATCCAGGACAGCCTTGAAGTTGCTTCACTTCACTTCCTGGGTTTTACTGTTGGAACGAAGTGTAACTATGAACATCAAGTCACTGTGGTTCATCTGACAACTTCCTTCCTATCTATCTCAACCGCAAGCTCACACACACACACACACACACATATAGTGTAGATGTGTAAACAAGCCTTTATCTTTATTTTTACCAACAGCAGGAAACAGAAAAAACAAACGCTCCAGACTTCAACCTAAAGAGAGTCTAAGAGAGAGACTGAGAGAGAGTGAGGAAGAGAGGGAGGGAGAGGCACGAATGTGAGAGAGGGGGAGGGACATACTCAGTGGAAAGGAAGAAAAAGCAATCTCATCCTCCTTTGTCACACACTTCTAGCGTTACAGAGACGGGGAGAGAGAGAAACAAACAGGTGTGTTGTACTGCCCTCTTGCTCTCCCCTCCACTCCTCCCCTCAGTGGGCGAGGCCTCGTCTCCAGAGGGACTCTTGAAAGCAGCCAGTCGCCGCCTCCACTTTCAAAGAGAAACAAAACCTGTCAGCAGCACCTCCTCTCCTTTTCCTTCTCCACCACTTTTCCTCCTTTGTATTCATCTTCTTCATCCTCTACTCCTCCTCGCTGTTGGGGGCAAGAGGAGTCAAGATGATGCAGGAGGTGTCCATCATGGTGGCGTACGATGCTCATGTAGTCGACCGGCCGGGTGAAGAGGACACCCTGGCTCGCTTGGTTGCCCACTCCAGACCTCTCAGAACTCTACGGCCGGTGGTAGGTCTGTTCTCCCCTTATTTTATTTCTTTCTTTCATTCTGTCTTTCATTGTTTTTTTGTCATTTTGTCTCCTTCTTTTGTTTCATCTTTCATCCCTTTTTCCTTCTGTCATTGTATTTTGCATATTTCTGTTCCTAAGGAGACGTTCCCAACTATTATCTACTGACCCTAATCTCTTGCAGTTTTTAGATAAGAGATATGGAAAGAGGAATTCATTTCTTTTTCATCTGAAATTGTTAGTTTTCTGTTGTTTGCTGTCTATCTTTAACTTTTTGTCTCTTTTTTTAATTTGGTATTGCTTAATGTGTTCCTAAACAGTGGTAGAAAAAGTTAGATTTCACAGAAACTTCATGTTTCTTTCCATGAGGTAGATGTTGTGGACTCATATGTATAAATGTGTGGGTGTGTTGTGTTCCTACTGAAAGTGTGTGTAATGTTTGAGTTTACAGAGAGTCCAGACACAGAGAGCGTTTGTGGGTGTCAATTTGTTTTAATTTGTGGTATCAATTTAGAATCAGTGGAGATCATGTGTGATTGTGCGCGTTTCTCTCACAGGAGCAATTGAATTCCGTGGCCTAGTTTTTTTGAATTATTTCAATATTCAAACTATTGAACTGCAACTCACGTAAGAGCAGATCACACTTCTCTATCTGCACATGCACACGCACACACACACACAGTCTCTGGTAGTAAAATACCCAGTATGACACTATATGAATGTGATCTCGGCATCGAGATTTGGGACCAATTCCATTTTCTGCTGCAGAAATTCAGGTCAGGAAACTAAAAGTGGGCCTGGTACCATTTACTGCAGCATCAGGCAAAGTTTAATTGCATTATCTGAATCAGAGTGGCCCCTCTGTCCTCAAACTGGCCTCTAATCTACACTGAAAGTTCTGGGAAGCGAGATCGAGGATGCATCGGCTGGTTTGGGGCGCGAAACTGTGTGTGTGTGTGTGTGTATGTGTCTATCAGCAGCCGTGTGCTGTCAGAAGTGGCCTTGAGCAAGATGCTTAGCCCTGGACATGCTCACTAGTTGTAACTGAGCAGAACAGGCTGAACTCCACCCCTTGAATTTCAGGAATATTACTAAACAAAGTTGGTAACTTGTAATATTGGTGATCTGAAATTTGCAACTTATTTTACTATTTTACTGGCTGTAGGTCCCTCTGAAATAGTACATACCAACTACATGATGATAACAGAATATCAGTTTGAAGGACAGCAGTCTCTCTGGAAGCAGGGAAAGACAGGGAATTAGATAGATTACGAGAGAGAGAAGCAGATTTAAAGAAATGCTAGCACTCTGATGCAGTTTTTATGGAAAGGTCAGGGATCTGGGGATCCTGTGTGATTGTAGTTGTAGTGGGTCTGTATGTCTGAATAAAGACCTTGCCTCTAACAGGTAAGCATGGCCCACTTTTGTGTTGCATTTCACCACCCAGTCATTCTGCAGTGTTTGTGTGTTTTAGGGGTGTTGGAGAGCAGCAGGTTGCATAATCAGTGGCTAGACTTCAGATTGTTGATGATGTGTAACTCATAGCCCTTAAGCTTCACTGGCTGTACATGTGAAATACAAAATTAAGGTTGTACAATCTGTTATAAAAACACTAACTCTTTCCTGGATTGTGCAATTACGTTACATCACTGAGAAAAAGTTCCTTCTTTCTTATCAAAGTTCTATATTTTGCATCAGCAGGCTGGTGTAAACACAGGGGAACCAGGTTCGACCTCGTCAACATACTTAAGTGTCCTTGAGAAAAAGACTGAATCTCTACCAGCTGTTCTACAGCTGACCCTGATCTCTAAAAGCTGCTCTACTCACCCAATCAGGGTTTAGTGTTGTGAGGCCTTAGTCTTCACATTCATGCAATTGAACTAATTCAGCTTGCTTTTTAACAAAAGTGCAAACATTTTAGACATGTAGTAATAAGCGTTATTCTAAAAATGAGTTTTTTGTAAAACATGCAGCATGTGTACTACAGAAAATACTAAATACACATTCAAGACTGTGAAATTATTTTTGCAGTAATTTCCACCTAATACAAGCAAGCTGGTGATGTGTGGAAAGTTGAACGTCAAAAAAATCAAAATAATACTTACTGGCAGTTTGGGGTTTCTTAACCTGCAAAAATTGGTGTTAAACCGTCAAGTTACATACAGGAAGCTTGGAAAATATGACACAACCAGTGTCTTTAGTTGGTGGGGTAGATTCTGTAGGAGAACGCTTAAAGGCCATAAATGAGTATGTGAGATGACATGAAAGTACAAACGAGCGGTGGATTTTATGGATGAGTGGGTGTGTTCGACTCTCAAAACCAAAGCAGCAAATCTGGAGGTGTGTAATATCTCAGGAAACGCACACATTATTCTCTCCCTCTCTTTCTCTATATCACGCATTTAATTACTGTTTTTTGGCGTTATTCTATGACTGTTTAAACACACACAAGTGGGCCATGAGTGAGGTTGGGCCTAACAGATATTGTTAAGTCGTGTAAAAAATGTAGTGTCAGAGAAGCTAACAAAAGAAACCACATGTACTTAATCAAATTATCTGCTTTGGTTGTATTTCACTGTTTGAAACATGAGCTATGTAAATTTAAGGTTGGTGGTTGATGGTGTAAATTGTTTTTCAGATGCATTTTTACCCCCAGTTAAAAAAAAGAAGGCAAACACATGACATGTTTTTGACATTAAAATAGTCAGATTAAACAATTTAGCAAAAACATACTTAAAATGTTTGTTGCAGTGAGGCAACAATGTCTTATGCCTTAATATCAACTTTCGGGAACTAAAAAGAGCCACTTTACCTTACATTGACCACCCACAGGTAGGAAAACTTTGATTTCAAGCAGTATAGTGGCTGAAGAAAAAGCATTATAGTGAGCAGAATTTGATTAATTATTAATTGGTGGCATCCAGAACACCTCACAGCACCAGGAGTGTGTAAGTGGATGTGTTAGTGCCTGTAGGGAAACACCACGTTCAATTAATCTGCATAATTTTGTTACAATAAAACGATTATTAACCAGCCTGCAGAGATCAGGCTGCTCTTTCTTCCCACACAGATAACAACAGGATGGGATGTGTGTTTCAGATAGATTACAGTGTGATGTTGATTCAACTTAGCGGTTCCTGGGTCACAGAGATCAAGGGGTAAGACACAGGTCAGTGAGGAGGACAGGTAATGACTGCCTTGGTAGCCAGTTCAGTTTTAGTCATGTGTTTTTTTTATTCATGAAGAAAAGCTGCAGTACAGTGCTCTGCTTTTTATCTTGTTTGAGTAAAGAAAATGCCTCCAAAACACTCTAGGATGTTCTTCATTCGTAACATGGGCATTTCTGCTCCAGGAGTGAATTTCAAGCCACTTTTTTAAAACTTTTACAATACTAGTAAATTATGAGCTAAATCACAGTGCTGGCTGTAAGAAGAATTTGTCTCTGAAAAATTGTAATACAGATAGTGACTGTAGCATTGTTAATAATGACAATAGTATTAGTTCTACAATGAATACTTATTGTATATAATACTTTATTGTTATTATATACATATCTGTAACCACCAAACTGCAGCAGACTAGTAAGAAGTATTTTAGAGGAAAATCTACTGGTCATAGCAGCAATATTAGAGATACAGAAGACAAAAATATGACTAAATGCTAAAATTAAGCTTAAAATGATTACCTCTGATATTCCCTATTAGACAACTGTACAGTGTGTTCCTCTGATTGTTCCAAAATCGCAGTGATCCAACCTATACTCAATTCATAAAAGCTTCTGTGCTTGCTGTTCTGAACACTGACTGTCTTGTAACATTTTTATGCCTCACAAGAAGTGATGCATTTTCTGTTCAGTATTCTCTCTTCATGTGTATGTAACACATAATTCAAGAAATAAACAACAAACTATTGCATCCAAATGACACACACACACGCCAGTCTCAGAGGAGGGGTCATGTGACTGAGACTGACCTGGAATACCCAGCTCTGACGGTGGGCGCTATGGAAACGCTGTTTCCACACAGGGGAGATAACTGCCCACCTGAAGCGCGCACACACACAGATACACAGATGCAGGTAATTCAGTCAGTCGTCATATTTCACTGCTGTTTGGTTAAAACTAATCTGCTGATATTTTGTTTTTTTCACTCCATAACTGAAAGTAGTATTTTATATTTAAATGGAGAGTAACCTTGAGCTCTCAATGCTTATTTGAAGGTGAATTTCACAGAAAAGTATAATTGTTTGCTTACTAACTAAATTTCCTGGGTTTTAGCAGATACTGAGAGAACCATACTACCAAGATGTAGAAAAATGTTGAGATTAAGAAGATCTTTAAATGGGCTTCAGTGAACGCATTTTAATTATCCACCCTGTCATAACTGACGGGTCACAGGTTCAAAACAGATTCTGACTTTGATTGTTTTAGGTTACGTTATTATGACTAGCTGTGGAATACTTAATTAAACAGCATCTGACTTTTTCATTCTCTATACAGATACCAGTACCTTGGCTTTGGGAATCTGCCAGTGTCAAGTATTGATCCGATATCAGTGTAAAATTAATAAGCTTTATTCCTTTAATGTGAGGAAGAGACTGGGAATAATTCTTTTATGTTGCAGAGATTGAGTCACTCCCATTTTGTCTTTACAGGCAGGGCTGCATATTGTTTACTGAATGAAACTGCACTGGTAGCAACACAGTGAGGCAAAGTACTCATCTTGGGTTTCATTAGCAAATGGCCGAGTTTAGATAACTTTGTCTGTACGTCATCCCTGTTTCTGTCGTCTATCATTTCAGGAGGAAATGAATGAGTGTTGGTTGTGTAGCTCAGTGTGAACTGAAAGTTTCTGCTGTCTGAAGGATTCTCAGAATAATGGCGTGGAACTGTAAACTGCCTTATTTGTTGTGCATTGTGGATCTTTTGCATTTTCACATCATATCTACTGTGAAATTTCCACATGTAGACTACATGTATGTTACATGAAGTAACAACATACAGAAACTGGTCATACTATTGTACTGGTCATACACATATATGGAGCAGATTGTGCAATAGAAAATAGAAACTGTGCAGCACTAACCATAATACCACAATATTTCAGCAGCAGTTTTAGAGATAGGTCTAGGTCTTGTGTGTAGTGACATCTGTTTGTTTTGTCTATCTGTTGTAACTTTAAGTTTCTTTTTAAAGTTAGGAATCTCAAAACTGAAGTATTTTGGTTTTTTTTTTACTTTTGACATCAAATCCATATTGAGTCAAATGAGCCAGGATCTTGATGTATTTTTGACATACCCTATTGAATATGTGCTGTAGTATAAATATATGAACGATATGTAAATATTGTTCTTTTAAACCCTCTGTCCTTGAGCTTGACACGTTACCCTTACTTATGCTGCATTCACATGCTTCTCGGATGGTCCCATTTCCAGAATTGGGAAGATGTTCTCTGGAGGTGTATGCATGAAACAACATGGACATTTTTGTATAGCGTCTGGTTTGTCATGTATGTATGTGATGTTGCTATCCAAGAATGCTGAAACAGTTTAAAGATTAGTGATTTTGTTTGAACATATTGTTTGACCTGACTTGTTATCATGGTCAATGCTAATAAATAATTAATCTTGGTCACTCTACATTTACAGTTACAACCTAATGTCATATTACAAATTACACGTGAGCAAAATATGCATAGTCTATGCTATATGTGAATTAATAAACTGCCGTGTTTCTGCTTGACGTCGACTCAGCAAGTCATGTGTCCAAGTTGTTGTTCCAACTTGAGGGGGCATTGAAGTGAATTTTCCTGTAAGGAACCCATTTTTCCGATTATTCCTACACCACATGAATTCAGGGTACTAGCCCCTAGCTTTGGCTGACCTCTCACTCATCTAGTGAAATGTCATTTGGCATGTGTCTCGAGGAGAAGGCAGTAATGTAACATTATTGCTAAGAGAAGTCGGTTGTTAGACAATTGCTAGTTTGAATCCCACTGATAGAATTAGAGCCAGAGAGAGACATCTTAGTGACAGCTGCTGAGCATGACCATTTCTTTTGCAAGTAGCATCTCTGATCACGGTATTAAAAGCCAAAATGTTGCTCCATATATGTCTCACAAAGTAAATGAACACACAATGGGATGGGATTGTCTATGATTTTATCAAGCAGTTTTAGGAGCATGAAAGTAAAAATAATGTCAACAACTTTTCTGGTGTTTTTAGGTTCCAACCAAAAAGCTGAAGAAGTTTGAGAAGGAATATCAGACACTGAGAGAGAGCCAGCTGCAACAAGAAGACCCCATCGACCGATACCAGGTAGGATGTGCGCACACACACACACAAACACACACATCTTAAGAGGTAAGAAAAGTAAGATATCTTATATTTATTACTCGTGGTACATTACATTGTTTTATTCACCCTGTCAGCTGGGGAGGTTAAATGCACCCATCCTTTGTTACAAAAGCACACAGTGCATTCATGTGAAAGCCGCTTTGTTTCCTGTAGGTTCTCGAATATTTTTCAGTCTAGGAGATGGTAAGAAAACACTTGGCTCTTTGATATATTTTAAAGTCTGTGAAGAAAGAGGAGTTCTTTCGTTGCAGTGAGGACCTCAAATTCAATACAAGCACAGGTATTTGCTAAAATTAACTATGTTTCTAAGATTAGAAATCTGTGAATGCAGTACTGTTTTGTGTACCTTTGTTAATATTTGTGACACTGTTCTGGCTTGAAATGTGACTTTTCACACAGCACAGACTTTTATCATTACATTATTCATCTAAACATTTATTTTTGGGTGAAGCAGCCGTGGAGGTTGTTGGAGGTTTTTGATTGCTGAAAGTGAATTTATCTTCAGAAGGTAAAAACAGGCGGGGTGATACGATAAACTCAAACTGTCAGCATCTCTTCCTCTTATTTGATCAGTTGTATCAAAATTTCTTTGTTTAAATCTATTGTTCTTGTGGTTACAAAATCAGCTCAGTGTACATTTTATGCACCTAATTTGTCTTTGAAATTGGGAGAATAGAGTTGACATAATTAGAGCTGTTTAGATTACATTTTTATACTGACTTTTTATAGAACGTAAAGGAATAGTTGAAATGAAAAATTGTGAAATAAAACAACAAATCAGAGCTCTCTAAATGTTTGTTTTCTAGCAAGAAAATGGCAACATATACAGTTGCTTTAGCAGGTAGGAAATCGACTGAAAGTGCTCATACTACTATGAGAAAGTACTGTACTCTTACTGTATGATTCTCAGCTGATGCTGATAGGTGACGCCTGATTGTAGTAGTTGTGGAAAGCAGAGAAGTTCACTGCCAAGCGTTCATTGCAGATTTTATTTGCAACTACTTGTTAGAAACAATTACTCTATTTGATCCTCACCTTTATAAGGTACTGGATTGGTGTAAACATTTCAAACTTTCAAACTCGGTTTTCTGTTTGCAACCACATTCAAGCCAAATTCCAGATGTTTACATGGCTGGCTCTGCAAGACAAATGTAATTCCTTTGGCCTTAATTGAATAAACTCAAAAATGCTTGACGGTTGAGTTAGAACCAAGACAGAGTTTCTCAGTTTGTGAAAATTCTCAAAATATTTCATAGCTATTGGATTGTTTCCTTGGATGAGTCAATATGTTTAGGTGCAAACAAGAAACCTGCCTTCTGTTAGCAAAACATGTCAGTCAATAAAACTGATTTTACATAAGTAGTAATTCTGAGGGAATAAAATAATATATTTATTGATACTAAAATAAAAACATTTTTAATTATGAAACACAACAAACTACCATGAAAACCCACCAGGATTACGTTGTTTTTTTCCCCAAGGCAGCTCTATATAAGCTGCTGGTTCTGGAGGGAAGCAAGGAAGGAAGACTTTTATTGTAGATAAGATATTGGACCAGAGCCATCTGGTCTAGCCAGTGGAAAGCCTTTCTTACAGAGCAAGAAGACGAAAAGGAGACAAAGCAGGAATGCTGCCACTTGTAAATTAGCACAGGGTTAAATCATACACATTTCTATTGATGGAATGACTTTCGGGATGTTAGTTACTTTATGCATACTGTAATTCAACAACTCAACATTTTCATACGGTTCATACTCCAGGGTTTAGGTATGTACTCATTGTGGTGTATTCTTTGGTCTGTGTGTATTTGTGCCTGTCTCGTTTGTGTGTAAAATCTGTGTGACTTTTTTGGCCAGTTGTACTTTTTCTTGGCTGTTTATCTTAATTTTTTTTAAATATAAAAGCATCGACAAAAGTAAAGAAAGGAGAGTGAGAGGGGGAGAGAGTGAGGCTGGGAAGTGTCAAACAGAAAAGGGAAACTCCTATCAGGATCATGTGTTTAAGTTTAGTCCATGCTGCTGGAGGTTCGAAATGAAGATGCTGTTTTGACTGTGGACTGCAGCACGGTAAGCTGCCTCTGCTCCAACAATGATTGTAAAATGAGAGATTTTGCACAGGTTTTTATGCGTTTTTACTAATTAAATAATAATTCAACTTTGATGTGTGGGTTTAATATTTTATCTGATATGAGTTGCCCATGTTGACTGATGTCCTTTTGCAGAGATATTAAAAAACAATGCAAGATTTTAGGATAAAGACTCAGATGTTTAGTAAATCTAAAACATCAAGTATGTATGACTGCTGCAGAGAAACACACTAGTTAATATGTTGTATGTCTTTCCTCTGTTTGCCCAAATTAAACACATCACTTCTCTGCTCACAGGATGTGATTCATTTAATCTCAGGAGCGGCATACAGTGTCTCCAAAGCATGTGACTTTAGTGTGCGTCTGTGTGATTTTCAGGTCCATCCATTGTGATCAGCTTTTTATATTTGCGTCATTATATAAGACGTGCTCTACAAATTACTAACAATACAGATTATTTACACTATGTGTACATACATATGTCTGTGCGTGTGAAGTTAATTAGGGGTAGAAGAGGTCATTGTTGTGACAGGATATCGGGGTCAGGTGGCCGCTCATAACCAAGCATGGTGGTCATGTGAGACTGTTAACAGGCAGAGACCAGTAGTCATGAGACTCCACTCATGGTCTACACTGGGGACTTTAAGATAATGGTGTGTATGTGTGTGGGGGCAGGGGGAGGCTTGATTATGGTTTTAGGGCTTCAACAATGAAGTTACATTTTTCTCTGTTTGAAAAATCTCTTTTGAACGTATGATATAGTTCTTACAAAGTGCATTAAATAAAGTACATTAAATTAATGTTTAAGTGAACAGTGAGGCTTGTCTTACTTCTGTTATCAGAGTTATCACTTTGTAGGCTCTATTGTTTGTTTACATTACAGCATTCATACAAAAACAACACATTCTGTAGTGAAATATAACTAATAAATCTGTTTACAGACATTGCTGGCATTGTTGTTATATAAAAAGATTTTATTTGAATGCAGGGCAATTGCACAGAATCACTTGTTGTTCATAGCATTTCTCCTTATTTCATCTGATTTCAGTTAACAATTACTGATACGTGGCAGCGCCTATCTACTTGTGCAATACCCTGTTAAATGTACAGAATAGAGTGTATTCATGTGTGTGATTCTGAAGTCCGTATGCTGTTACTGCGTGTTTCTGCAGCCTTGCGTGGCAGTATTGCCCAAGACAAATTTCCCTCAGGGCACAGTAAAGTTTATCTTGAGCTTGATCTTAAGCTCTAAAGTGCATCAAGCATATGATCCTTTTACATGTTTTTTTTTACGTGCACTAATACATTGTCCAACCATGTGTGTGTTTGCCCAGAGGGAGAACCGTCGTCTTCAGGAGGCCAGTATGCGACTAGAACAGGAGAACGACGACTTGGCCCATGAACTGGTCACCAGTAAGATTGCCCTCCGGAACGACCTTGACCAGGTAACACAGCACCTCCACCAGACGATTTCAGACCCACAATAAATTCATGCATTTATGCTCACTTTGTGTCAAATTCAAGCCGATGTAGTAGTTTGCCGTTTTTTTATTTATTTATTTGCTTAGTTGTGTTTGCATGTAGTATTTATTCCCAACTGCCAACATTGGTTGTTTTATACAAAATACCTTATACAAAATAAGAAGCATAATATGATCCAAATGAACACGCTTTTGAAAATGCACTTCATGTAGCAACTTCTTTGGGACATTTCAGACATTCAGCTGATTAAAAACCCTCACACTGACAGCATCATATACAGACAAATGTAGCTATAAGCAGAAAAAAACATTTCCTAGCCTTTCCTGATATTAAACTGCTATTGTTGAGGTGCTCATGAGCATTTCACCAAATAATTACTGTTAAAGGAATGCATCTGTACTGGAAAGTTCTCAGTGTGAATCTCTGGAACTGAATTTGAGTAAATATCAAAGACTATAAAAGTGCTGATGTGAAGACGGCATTAAATCCCAAATCTGTGATGAACCTCTGTTGCTTCTACGTGGTCTGCATTTGAATCTGTTTTTGCACTTTTGGTATTTGTGTGAAAATGGCACTTTGTTACAATTGCAGATTTTCTATTAAGGGTATCTATGTGTTTGTGTGTGTGTATGCACATTCAGGCAGAAGACAAGGCTGATGTTTTGAACAAAGAGCTGCTGAGCACCAAGCAACGTCTGGTGGAGACGGAGGAGGAGAAGAGACGACAGGAGGAGGAGACAGCTCAGGTAACATCTGCCCTCTCTTTATCCTCACCTCATTAACATGGTTAAGCTCAGTCTCAGTGAACTACAGGCCTGATTGGTCAATTGGCTCAATCATCTTTGCAGTCAAAGCTTTTGTTTATGTTACTGTAGTTTGTTGTAAAAACAGAAATTTGACTCAATGTTTTTGAGGCAACACAGCATGTGTCTCCTCCAAAGTGGGCTTAATGGCTTCATTAAGTTTGGTTATAATTACTTAAAACTCCATTGAATGGGGCACAATTAGTAATTAATGACTTACATTAGTTTCAGTCAGTGACCAGACAAAATGTGTCAGCAGGTGCCTTATAATGGCTATGAATCACCAAGTCACAACAGAGTAATTGTGTTACATAATTAGAGCAGAGGGCCAATAGAGTTGATACTCAGTGTATCAGTGTTGTTTGTAATCAGTGTTCATCAACAGCTTAATAAAACATTCAATGGAAATTCATGGCCTCTATTATTTTACATTTAGAGCATATTTAAAACTCACATTTCACTCATACACAAACTTTTACTGTGTACATGTACTGTATCAGTTTGAGGTCTAGTGTGGTCAAAATCTAGGATTGAGAGTGGTGGTTACTATTGATCACCAAAGTCACTGATATTGGTAAAGATATTGTTCATGAGCCCTTAAAGTGAGACTGATGCAGTCTATATTGAACCACAGTTGCATAATGATTTAATAAGTCAGTACTGTAATTAATTCTTACAAAGGCGTTTTTATCATCCCGATATCTGCATATGTATAAACATTATGTTATGTTGTTATGACCTCATCCTTCTAATTAATGTGCGATTTTATGTTTTCGTCATCATGTTTTGTCCCTTTCAGCTGAAGGAAGTGTTCAGGAGGGAGCTAGAAAAGGCTGAGCTGGAGATAAAGAAAACAACGGCCATCATAGCTGAATACAAACAGGTTGGACACTTTAATAACCTAAATCCATCTGCTGTATTTAAAATGGCATTAACACTCATTTGCTCATTTACAGTCAGTACATTGGACTAAATTTGACAAAATCATCAACGGCAAAGTACTAGGGCTGAGCCCCAATAGTCGAAGATTTGGAGCTAAAATGGACGGAGCCTGATTCGCGCTCACCATAGTCGAAGCTTCGCAGCGAAACAAGGATTATGCCATTTGGCGATATCATGGTGCTCAATGCCTGATTTTACATAGAACTGCCAGTTTTCTCCCAATAAGTTCATATACAGCCTGTAACAATATACATTTCAACATTTAATGCTGTAAATAAACATGTAAAAAGAATAAAACTTTCAAGAAATGTTTTTAAAAGTGCGTAAATAAATCCAAAATTGTAACCCTAACCCTGGGTCAGTGCGCATGTGTAGGCGTAGCGTGTGTGTGGTGGCGGAAGAGGAACACTTGTTGAAGAGACTGAGCCCTGGCTTCATTGGTGTTATGCCGAGTTGTCCGCACCTCACGGGACTTTCCGATAATTTATCACCGCTGATAAACCACTCAGAATATTTTATCATTTTTAAATAGCCGGCTACTTGAAATAGACCCTCAAGGAACCGCGACGTGCATGTAGTTGGTGGCAGCACGGCATGCACGCAAAACTCACCCAAGACTGGTGATTGACAGACGAGAAAAGAGTCTTCAAAAAGCCTCAGTTTAGCTGGAAATTTACAGTCTAAGTTGAATGAAGAGAAACTGAGAATGAATAGAGACCCCTCCCCCCCCTGCAATCGCCCCGCACAAAAACACACATGATGATTCGACTATAGGCAGGACTTGACAATCCTGATTCGACTATGTAAATCAACATAGTCGGGGACAGCCCTAATCTGTACATTTACGTTTCGTGTATTATTCACACCTGATTTATTTTGTGAGCTCTTTACAATTGTTTCTGTAAGTGTTCTGCAAATAAAGGCCATATTATAAGTAGTAACAGAAATAACCAAAACATGTATTCATCTTTAAATTGTTTTTGTATAATTTATGCAACCTCCTTCACTGCTACAATAAAATAACTCTTTACAGAAAGTAACAGGGTAATGAATACTGAGTTACATACCAGGTAAAGCCCAAAGAATCAGAATCAGCTTTATTGCCAGGTATGTGTACACATACGAGGAATTTAACTCTGGATTGTACATTGCTCACGATGTGCTTACTCATACAAAAATACAAAATCACAATAATAAAAACAAGATAAAATCAGACACAGACTTCAGTGTAGACAACACAAATACACACTATGAACAAAAACAATATAGACATATTGACAAATAGTGCAGTGAGCAGAGTGCAAAGGATGCAGGAGTATGTACATGTTGGAGGTGGATGTGATATACAGGTACATACATGTACACCGTGCAATGAAGCATAGTGCAAATGATGCTGGAATAAATAAGTATTTGTGCAGGAGTAATGACTTGATAGGTAGGTGGATTTGGTAGATTTCTTTCCTTAAATATATGGATCTATGTAAGTGTGAAAAGACCTTTGATATTTGAAAATATCATACAGCTCAGTTGAGTTTTCCTGGAGAAACACAAGTTAAGAATTATTCAGTGTATTTCTTACGTTGTAATTCAAATGTGACATCTCTTATATAACCTGTCTTCCTCTCTGTGTTTCAGATCTGCTCCCAACTGAGCACCCGGCTGGAAAAACAGCAGGCAGCGACAAAAGAAGAGCTGGACATCGTCAGGGTGAGATTACATTGTTAATGCACAGCTACTGTAGAAGGTTGCAGATGCAAGTTAGGAGCGTTTTAAATTCCTAAGGCGACAATATATTGCATCACAGAACAAAGGAATTTGCAGGACTGTACTGTCTTTCAGTTCAGTTAAGACAATCCCAGGTTGGTACATTATCACACCCATAATAGCCCTGATTGCACAAATCATCCCACGCTGCTCTTTTAGCCCTTGTCAAACATGTGATGTTGCTCTTTGTGGGTGCGGCAGTGTATCAACACAGGGAGGGATTAATTAAAAGTATTCAGGATAGTAAAACTGTATATGTCTGTGTTATTGTAACACTTCCACTGATGTCACTCTGATGGTTGGTTTACAACAGGACCCTGTTATGGTACAGCAATAACGAGCTGTTATTTGTATTGCTATAAAAAACAAGAAAGAGAGATGGAAGCTGAAAGGACAAGAAAAGAAACCTAATTCAGAGAGAAACATCATTGTACTATGTTAGCTATGGCTGAACTTTGCATTACTTTTTTGCACTGAACAAATATTGTTGGGTTGTAGATGGCAGGGTGGAGCTGTGCATTTAGTATGATGAAATAGATCAACTGTGAAAATGAAACTTCCCCTTGAGCAATGAGTACATGACAGGAATAATCTGTTTAAAAAAGTTTTCATGTGTCTGCTTGTGAGGTCCTGGCCACCAGGCAAAAGGCAGAATCAGAGGAAAAGATGGATCTCACATTCTTAATCTTAGTATATCTATCCACCGTTTTGCTCACAAGGTTTTTTGCATCAAGACTAAGAGTGTGTGACATTTTGTCTGTAAGAAATACAGTATAAACTACCAAGAACATTATTTTCCCCTACTGTATAACAAGCTAGTGTTCTGCCACACCAGATGTGTTCTTCTGCTTTAGCACATTCCTTGTTTGTACTGTAGCACAGATGTGTCTGCTCCAACATGTGAGTGTACATGCACAAGAACATGTGTTTTTACCTGTACTCGCATGTGTACAGCATGTTCATCCACCAACCTCTGCTAACGTGTGTGTGTGTGTGTGTGTGTGTGTGTGTGTGTGTGTGCGCGCCCGTGCAGAGTAAAGTCATGGGGTGTGGGCATTGTAAGGACCTGTTCAACACCCTGGGGTCCCTCCAGGTGTCATCCCCCGGCAGGGACAAGACATGCACCGAGCCGCTGGACGAGGAGAAGGATGGACTGAAGGAGCAGCTGAGGCATCTGGAGCTGGAGCTGGCACAGACCAAACTGCAACTGGTGGAGGCTAAGTGCCGCATCCAGGTCAGCAGCACCAGGGAGAGACAGTGATATCAATAAGATTAATGCTGCAGGGATGCAGGGCAGTATACCAAGTCTGTAGAAGTCTTTAGGAAATAGATCTTTTAACCAGTTTTACTTTTTATTGTATCTAATAGTCTCACGAAGGAAAAAATCTAGATCATTTTATTTGTTTGTTTGAGTTTATTGCTCATTCAGTAACAGTAACAACTTAGAAACAAAGGACACCAAGCAAGATTTAGAGTCCACATCCATCCTAGCTGCTCTGTAAGGCTTTATTTAGGTACAGCAGCGCTTAGCTAAATGCTAATGTCAGCATGCTAGCATACTCACTATGACAATGCTAATATGCAGATGTATAGCAGCTATGTTTACCATATGTGTACCATCTTAGTTCAGCGTGTTAACTTGCTTACATTTGCTAATTAGTACAAAACACATTGTACAGCTGAGGCTGATGGCAATCTTTAGTTTTTGCAGAAAAAGTACTGGACACATTTAAATGCTAACCTAATGATGGCACTAGATTTGTGCCATTAAGTTAAGGGATCAACACAGTAATTTTAGGTAATCCATAAAGGTACATTGATACCTGTACCTAATTCCATGGCAATCCAGCCAGTAGTTGTCAAGGCATTTTACAAAAAAACAAAAATATCAACTTCGTAATCCTAAAAACACAACATAATAAATATACAGTACATACAAATACAGAGCCACATGACAAAGGGCAGTGTGTTACAAGAGAGAATGCATTGACATATGACCCAAAGTGCATTTTCTCAGTGCTCCCCTTGCTGATTCTTCTCTGCTCCTCTTGTCACTCTGCAGGAACTTGAGCACCAGCGGGGAGTCCTGATGAACGAGATCCAGGCGGCCAAGAACTCTTGGCTCAGCAAGACTCTGGGCTCCCTGAAGAGCTCTGCCTCCCCTTCCACAAGCTCCACATCTCAGACCCCGTCCTCTCCAAAGGAGGGCCCTGCCTAGACTGACCCTCTCTGTCGCCTGCAGGATGCACACTAGAGCTGAAGAACACACGTTGAAGAAACAAGCAGCAGAGAAGTGCAGTATTCCTTTTTTCAGCTGGTGGCAAAGCAGAGCTCACTAGCTTTTTGGACTGCAAATAGCTGGAAAGATGAGGGAAGAAACAGACGGGGGACTGGACCAGCCACCTGTCTTTCACTTATTTTTTCATCTGAGTGAACTAAAACATGACTGTTGATTTTCTCTGCTTCACAGGTGACGGTGAAGCATCAGCAAGGCTTAAAGTTAAGTGGTCGTCGCTGATACTGTTTTGCTGAGTTATATCTCGTAAAGCTCATTATAAGAAAGCTGAATTCACTCACTCAATGGCATCCCTCATGTGGGTCAATAATTTAGCTCCACCCTGTGGCCAGAAATTGCTACCACAGAGTCATAGTCATTTTATCTGTGTGAGATTATGTTTTTAGGTAGCTGAGAATTAAACCTGCTCCCACTGTCCTCACAGTGGACAGTATGTTCAGTGATAGTGACACCGCTACAGCTGCAGAGATATTACAAGATTTACTGCATAGAAATATAGTGATCTACATTAACCATCTTCAGCGCAGCAAAGCCACAGCACGCTGAAAAAGGAATACTGCATTCAGAGTCTTAAGCAAGAACAACACAAATGGTTGTATTTCTTTATAGTAATATAACGTAAACAATGTTGTCATATAAATATGTATAACAAATTATTGATTTTTTAATAATCTTGTACAGTTCTTTAAGAGAAGGAAAAAAACAAGGAAAAGTTTTTGTTAATTTTAATTTTTTTTTTTTACTGTTTGCAATTTGAATGTCATCTCTCTAGATGTTGACTTAAGCACAGCGTGTAATCAAACCGGTCGAGTCCAAACGCTGAAGATCCAAAGTGACAACCTGTAGAGATTTTTATGTAGTTAAAGCCCCTTCTCTTTCTTCAGTCGTGGGTTGAAAAAGCTTAATTTGTGTAATATGACCCTAAATATATATGACCAATTTTTTTTTTTTACCCCAGTTCCAGCTCATGCCTGTAAATATTTAATTGCCATTTTTATTTTCTGTGTTGCTGCATGCATATTTCTAATATGTAGCCATAATTCTGTGCACAGTTTAGTTCGCTGTGATCACAACAGACCCTTTCTGTGTCTGTTTCGTCCTTTTTATACTTTTAATGATACAGTTGGAATTAGCTTAACAGAACGCCACATAATCCCAATTAGCTTTACAGAACCAACTATCTCTGGTATCTGCAAACGGTAATTATAGCTGGAAATATCAGGGATTGTGTTTCTTTTTCAATCCATTTTCTGGCCTTTGTTCTTTTACAGACTGAAAAGAGCCAGATAATCCATCACAGAAGTTGTGGAGAAACTGAGTGTATCTGTCTGTGTTGTAACTATGCAACACTATGTAGACAATACCCGCAGGATAATGGTATAAGTCTTCACCCCTTAATACCTTATAACTGTCATCAAAATTCACTGTAGATACCAGAGTAAGCACATTAAATTAGGCAATTTTCTAATGTAGTGGAGGCTCCAAAGTATATATTACATAGCACAATTCATCCCTAAATAAAAACCTAGCATAACATTAATAAACAAGATTAAGTTCCAATATTTCCCATCATTCCCAAACAGTCCTGAGGCCATTTGCACTCCTAGGCCAACAACTTCTTTACCCTTTTTCTTGCTCAAACAATATACTTTTTAATTAATTCTTTACACAATGAGAACAGCACATGGATACCTCTTCCCTGCATCCATAGTGGACTATTGGTTGTGTTGCTCAGTGCTAACACGTTTGTATAAAAACTGTATTGAATGATAAACCAATCAACCAGTAGTACTGAATGTTGAAAGTGAGAACTTAAATAAGGTTTGAAGTTGAATATTAAGTAAATCCACATATGTATAGTTTTATAGGATTACATTATCTTTAGCGAGGGAAGTTGCCTCATGTAAAATAGCTAAAAAGATCAAACAAAATACACAAGCTATTTTGATTTTAAAAGAAAAGGAAAAAAAAAAACGTGCACTACTATTTTATACTTATTACATTAGTAGTTGCTTATATCTACAGTAAGTGTGAGGACCACAGCCAGCCACCCAAATATGATTTTGCTGTCTGTGTACTAAGTTGACAAACACAATTAGCTAAAATGTCTGTGAAGGTTCTTAGTCATCCAGGTCATAGTTATCCAACGAAGGTTGAGGTCAAGGGCAACTGGACTTGAAGGTTGAAGATACTAGAAGACGTTTCGTCCCTCCAAGAGACTTCTTCAGTTTCTTCAGTATCTTCAACCAAGTCCAGTTGCCCTTGACCTCAACCTTCGTTGGGCAATTAGCCAAAAGGTCTTTTATTTTGCTTTAACATAAGTGCAGGGAGAGAGCTGCAGTGTACGTGCCAAATGTTCGGCTTTATTCTCCACTCTGGTTGTCACTGAAATCAGCCTTTGGACTCTGACCAAGCCCATGTGTACTCGTTTGTGTGCAAGTGTGTGTTTTTGGATGTGTGTATGTACACGTGTTCTGCACTGTAACTCAAGTGGTTGAAGTTGAAATGATTTCTTCTCCACGTGGCTGCCTTTTTCTGTTGATGACTGAAGCCGTTGGCTGATGAGAGGAAAACCATCTGACTGTTTGAAATGTCGGAGAGTGTCAGCTGTGCCATAAGAGCCTCCCTTCTGCTCCGTCCCTAGTGTTCTTCCTCCGTGCTCCTGACCTGAACCAACCTCACCAATGTCATCTGATCATATAAACAGAACTGCTGAATATCCTTTTTGTTTCACGGATTTCCACCAGGAGCCTCCCAGTACGAACACCGTCCTCTCGCTGGTGGCCACTGAGCAGCGCCACTGAAGAAAAGGAAGCTGACTGGCTGAATAACATTGAGTTCCAGGTGTGTTTTCCATTTCCAGGACATTCCGTCTTCACTATCGTCCATCATCCTTGTTGGCCATGTGCGACAGTTACAAAGTTGTACAACCAGTTTATTGTAAACGTTGGAGAGAGCTCCCTGTTTTTTTATGTGCACTAAAACAGCATTGATATTTTAAACACTATTTCAAGAAATGTGTTTGTTTGTTTGTTTAAAAGTGATCCTGATCACAGAGCTTAATTATTTTTTAACAGATTATTGTCGCTCAGAGGACAGTTGCCAATGTATAAGCCACTCTAATTCACAGGTGATCTCACTGATGTGAAAGCAGGTGGTGAGTCAGATAAGAGGTGTGATGTGTTTTGTGTAGTTTACAGTTTGCTGTAATACCACAGCCCTGTTACACAGGGAGGGACTGCTCCTCAGCCGGTCCGACTCCAACACTGTTTGCTGTAACTGTCTGACCTGCATTAATAAATTTCCGTTTTTCTGTTCATTCATGCACTTTGAGCTTTTATTGGACAGCGGAATACTGACTGGAATTGTTAATTTTAGGAATAATAAAGGATATACATAGGAATTCAGATTTTCAATTCTTTTTAATGTTTAAATTTTACAAGGCATTTTGTCTGACCAGCAAGAGCTTTTAGTAACACTGACCCAACTAGTAGCACATACCCAATGGATATGACATGCAACATAACATTAAACATGATTTATTCTGCCAAAACAATCATCTGAGAAACTGGTAACTAGTTTTCCCCGTTGCTGCCCCGTGTATCATCAGCTTAAGACTCGGTACCAGTATGTATAATGTTTAGCAGCTACTACAAAATCTGGGTGGTATAAATGTGTAAATTTGTGGCAGTAAGAATAAGTTGCAGAAAGACAAAAATGTTTAGACAGATATATAAATAAAGGAATAAATACCCCTGCTAATGATAATAAATTACAGGTAAAACACTAAATATTTTGTAGCTAAGGAACACCGTCAACATATAGAGCAGCTCACTGAGTTTCTGAAGACAGAAACTGAAGGTGCTCAGCAGCCCGGTACACTCTAGAGGGAAAACATCTCCCAGCATTCATAGGAGTGCTCGGAGATTCCCAAGGAGCATTCACGTCAGTTTCGCATTTGAGATGTTGAGTTCAAGATATCTGGAATCTGTGATAGCTACATTGTCTTCCACGCAAAAAGGTCTACAGAAATGTCAACAAACCTGCTGAACAATGGGTCATTTTGAGGAACATTTCATTTCAATGGGACAAGATATAAGCATTTGCTGCGCCACTATTAGCATACTATTCTTTGGTTTGAATGCTGCTGGATCGGTCACTAAGTTCATCAAAGTAATTATCAGCGAAGCGAAGCATCTGAATGATGGAGCTGAGCAGTAGGATGTCGCAGTTGAGGTCCAACTCCAACTCTTGGCTGTAGTTCTTCACTGGAACAACGCAGGACAAAGGCACACCGAGCTGAGCACTGACCTCTTGCATCTGGATCACAAAAGCAGAATAAAGTTCTTTTGACAGAGAACTGCAATCTGTAGTACTCAATTAACAAAACACTGTTTGCTTAAGAACACAGGAGAACATGAAGCAAGTAAAATATAAAAATATAAAAATAAAAGACAAAGCATGAGGAGGAAAACAAAAAAAATAATATATATTTCATGTTACTGTGTGGTTTTTATACTTCCATGAAGGCCAAAATTCAAACAAACGAGCCAATTAAAATGTTCTTTTTCAGAAAGTTCTTTTTCAGCCTACAGGCTTGGTTGATCTCACCAGTTCCTTGATGTAGCCACTCTTGTAAACATTCTTAATATCCTGTGAAACCAAGGGACAGGCTTCATCTACTTTAGTCATCAGGACCAGCTGAGGAATCCCTGCAAACCAACAAAACAAAACAGTTTTCAAAAACTGAAGACAACCTGTCTCTTTCTCTAAAGTCCTATGTATCTACTGTACTGTAGGGCATTATGGTAAAGCCATATACATAAATTACTATAACCTTAGATTTGGGAGGTATAGGAGTGTAAACTGCTACCGGGAGTCTTCTATTTTATTTTAACTGACCCATTAAGTTGACCTTTCTACGGATGGCTCCCAGCTTCTCCTCCAGCTTTGTGGGCATAATGGAGACCTTGCAAGCATCAATGATGTAGGCCACACAGTGGATTTTGTCCTTGAGCGCTGGAGACTTACGATAGCCATGGGCCTCCGATTGCAGAGGAGCAGAGGGGTTGAACTGGATCATACAGGTGAAAGAAACCATATTGTCAACCATATCAGTGCAGTATGAAGTATTTTGTGTTTATTATCTAGCTGAATGCATCAAAAGCTCTACCTGATAACTGTCTGGCAGATGACCTTTGAGGATGCTGACGATATCATCTATGTCAAGTCCCGCCCCCGTGCTTTCCTCCAATCCCATGGTATCACATAAGATGATTGGCAGAGGTTTCCCTCCTCGTCCAGCTTTCACTGAGTAGGTGCGAAACTGTACGGTAATAATGGAGATTATCATTATTTATCATATCATTAAAAACAAATTGGAGATGGTGAAAGTGATTCATCACATCTTGGTGTTATGTTAGCTGTCTTTATTAACACAATCCAAAAGTGCATTTTTCACTGGAATGGGAGGTGCTGAGGTGGAACATTTTATTAGATCTCCTCAATATTCAATTCATCTGTTTCCAAGTTATCAGAGCATAAATGGCCATAGTAATAATGTTTCATTGTTTATTTTTGGCTTAATGGGTGTAAAAGATATATGAATTGTACTGATTACTGCAGCCCTCCAGGAACTAACCTGTGTGGTGAGGCTGGTGGTAGAGCAACCAGCAATGGCCTGGCTGGTGACGTGGCCTCTGAATACAGAGTTGATAGAATTGAAGAAGCTTGACTTTCCAGCTCCAACTGGTCCAATTAGCAAGACCCGAACCTGGGACACAGAGCTGGCCAAGGGACAGTAGAGCTTAATACTGTCCATCATCTTGGTCCTCTTCCTGAAAAGACAAGAGCAGTTTATTAAACTGAAATAGTAAAAAGGTGGCTAATGTGTACATGTATAGTACTGTGCTTTAAATATAGAGGTGCCTAACCATAAATCTGACCTAACATAATTACAATTCAATTTAAATGGGTGGATCCACACCCATGCCGCAGCAAGCTTGTTCAACTAGCACATGCTCAATATCAAGTATGACAAGCATACATTATGTTGTGTGTTTTAACACATTCATTACATCCTCATCTATTACCATGTAGGGCGATTTGTTATGTCAAGTTATATCAGTATGACATGGTGTGGTATAATGCAACATATTAAAAAATAATATGTAATAGCATTTTATGATTCAAACTGGGGCCCCATCCAGCTTACTCATTTTCCCAGACCACTGGCCTCCATGGCTTCTCAAATTCTGGGCTTTCTGTTGAAGAGCAAAAACAGCTTTTACAAAACAATATTATACAATTTTATTAAAATATAATCCAGCCACTCATTTTAATGTATTACATCGTAAACATTAACAACATAAACAATCATTTCTGAGTTATGACACATGAATTACAGTGATCTCATAAATAAATCTAAAAATAAACATCCCTCAGACAAGCCATTTCTGAATTTGGTCGCATAGTTACGAATAATGGCTTTTAAAGTAGATAAATTCTGAGTTTGTTTGGTTTTCAGAAAGTATTCATTTGATGGATGTAGTTAAATGAAACAACTCCCATATTATATTCCTTACTGTTCCCTGCCTACAAAAAATTCACACTAAACTGAGACTTCAGACATTTGTGGTTCATTATTTTGTACTACTGGTTCTGCTTTATCAGTCAGTGGTAAAAAGACAAACCTGCTACATGACTAGAGCTAGCTTGTTTAGACCCAATTGACCATGTTTGTTTGTGTACAGTATAACAAACCAGATTTAAACACCAATAATAAAAATTGGAAAAGGTCAATGTTCTTGTCAATAGGTTCAGGGCTGAATCTAACTATCAGTTGCAGGACTGTGACAGGAATAATAATGCTAAAGTACTTGGTGTCAGATGCAATCTGTTTAAAACATGCTGAGCGTCAATATTTGTCTGTTAAGAGAGAACTTACCCTCCACTTGATAGACTTCACAGTCCGTCAGGTTGAGGTTGTTGCCGTGCATTTCTGCAGCATTGAAGTTATAATAATTTCCTGGACTGCTGTACACTACTGCTTGGCTTCCACTGACAAGAGCCAATGCTTCTCCAAAATATGGACCAGAGTTAGCTATCATTCTCACTGCATAGGTGGGATTGGTGACGGGATATTTGAGGAGCTTTTCTCCACTGAAGGTGAAAAGAAAGGCCTTGTCATCACCCACGTACTGTCCAGACTGATTAAAAGGTTGTTTGGTGTAGCCTCCAAACACAAAACCGGAGGCGTTATAGCCCACAGACACTGTGGGACAGCGGGTGTCACATTGTTGGTGGAAGGCTGCGCCGGTGAAACCATGGATGCTGGCCTTGTACAGTAGCTGTAGTTTGACACTTCCCAACTGGGAGCAAACTGTTTTCTGCTGGCTCTTGGTTAGTCTGGGGTTCATGATAGGTTGGTGTTCCCGTAGTGTGGTGTCTGAAAATGAAACATAAACAGTTGCATTAAAGATATATATTGTTTTGGGTAAATTATTTCTAATTACAGTGAAACTGAACTGTCATCATTTAACTTAACAGTAGAATACTTCTTTAAAAACTTTTAAGCCTGACATCAAGGGCGTCACTTTGTGTTGAAAAGTGGTGGGGACATTTAAGGGCTGATATTAAGGATGTGATGAAACACTTAGTTCATGAGACCTGATAATGCACAATATTAGAGTCAGAGAACAAGACAACAAGATACTCCAATACTATTTATAAGAACCAGTCAACTGGGGGGTCTCAGGGGTCCTCCCCCGGAAGATTTTGAGCATTAAACTCTTAATTTCCTGCATTCAAGAGACATTTACTGCGCCAATTTATGGTCGAAATGCCGAAGTTCTTTTTTGGACAAGGCAGATCTATTTCTTCTATATTTACATTGCATTTTATTCATTCATTCATATTGTGCAAGTAAACCTTTCCCATAGAATTTGTATTTGTTATTTAACATTTCTTGTTGCAAGCTAATTTGCAGAAAACCTTTAGCAAATGCTTTCAAAAAGTGGTGGGGACAAAATCAGCCATTTCAAAAAGTGGTGGGGACATGTCCCCAGCGTCCCCAGAGTAAAGGACACCTATGCTTGACAGCCGTCAGTCATAGCTACATATCCAGCCATACAGCCTTTCAATTCAACATTAGGTGCGCAAATTGGCATGTAAGTTAAGTAACTAATATATAGGCTATCACAACTGTTCTAGATAGAAACTACTGGATTTTGGGAAAAGTACTAATATCTTAGTTTTACATCCTTCTTTGAACAAGATCGTGAAAAGCAGCTGAATCACTTACCAGGGAGATGTAGATGCTTTGTGTGTAGGCACTAGCATTCAGTCTAAATAGGACTGGAAGTACTAGGGTGTTGCCTTCAAAATAAAAGGGTAAAATCAGTCCCAATTTTGTGTGTGAGGAACATGGACTGTATATAAAAATGTGGTGTGGAATGGATGTTTAATCCTACAAACAGACTAAGATTTTCCATCAGATTTTTGTTCCTCTGTCCAATTTAAAACAAAAATAAAGGAATATGCTATTATTGTTAATTGGTATGATTTGTTTAAACCTGAACACGGGGGCAAAGTTACGCATAGCGAGATTTGGAGATTTTATTTAAAGGCGTGTGTGTGTGTGGGGGGGGTATTTGATTTACTTAATCTTCCCCCTTATTTGTATTTTAAATGTATACTTTTCTTCCCTCGAATTTGGTTAAAATTTTGACACATAAATGATTGTTTTACTTTGAAGGGGGCTACTGGAACTTAAAGGTACGTTTTAGCTGCCTTGACAGGCTCGCTCAAACGGTTTTACTTTCGTTTACCTGAAAACATGAGGAGAAGGGTCGTGCTGCAGTCTCGCATATGTTTCGTCCCACCTCAGGATGTTTTATCTTTATTGGAGATTTAGTACCACATTGTTATATTGAGTATTAAAAGAAGTTAAAACAAATGATTAACGGAAATCCAAAATATTAAAGATTATTTAAACACACCTTTGTGTACAAGTGCTATTTTGAAATTACTAACACTTAAGAAATTACTTTTCAGATATTTAACCAAGACCCTGTACGCAGGATCAGCGGTTGACGATGGATGGATAGATGGATTTAGCCATGATATGCAGATTGAGTACTTTTAAATAAGATCTAGTCCTGTTCAGAAGGGTCACAATTGAACCGGAAAGGTGGATGAAAAAAAATATGAGTTTAGTTAACCTCAAAACCATAAACATGCAACATTTTAAGAATGCTACCATGCGGATTTTTCTCCTATGAGAGGCAAATGATACTAGTAATTATTAAGTAATTATTTTAAGTAAATAACAAAGCATTAAAACATCATCCATTTATGTAAATGAGGTAAAAAAACCTCTTTTCCTCACAAATAACATCGAAGTAATTGAGTCCGTTGAGTCTTTTTCTCTCACTCTCTACTCCATTGAACAATTTATGATGCATCTTGATGCAAAAGCGTTTGACATATGTGAATCGATTCAGAATTGTCCAAGTCCGCATCTCAATGTATCTAAGCATAGATTTCCCTTTCACCCCTTACTTCATTTATTGTTGTTATTAATTAATAACATCGTTACTTTTATGTTACTACCCAACTTCCCTTAACTCTATCCTTGAGGGCCCTGCCTGGTCCATCCGCAGAAGTGCTTTCTGGTGGTGTCATGAGCTCAGAGACTGTCCTGGCTACTTTACCCTTCCTTTGGGCTTGGGTTTTTACAGTGTTGGGCAGTAACACGTCTAAGTCTGTTTGTGTTCTGCAGAGGTCACTGCCAAGAGGTTCTCATCTCATGCAGCAAACAGCACCAGCATGGACACTGTAGCCTATTTGTATTGTTGTTGATTCCACTCCCTTAGTACACCTTAATAGGGCCTGCGCCACTCTTTTCAGGAGTTTTGTTTTCAAACGTAACCTGTGTGGTTCAGTTAAAACAAACACAGCTGTGTTCGATTTAACTGAACCTGTGATGTGAAAGCAAACAAACCCTTAAAATTGATCAGTATAAGCCAATTATACCTATTTATATGAATCATTTAGCAACCACATATGCACGCCAGTGTGTATGCATATATTAATAGGTCAAAGCCTTTTAAAGATGCTGTGCTTCTACTCCCTGTACTTTGTCAGTTCATCAAGTCCATTACAAAGTGTGTGACAACTATCTCACAGTAATAAGCCTTGAATCATTACTGTAGGCCTGCAAGATTCCTCTTTTTTGTCCTGTCTCTAAGCCATTATTGATAACATGCAGTCGATTTGCAGTGTAATAATACTAATAATGCTTGTTATCAGTTTTGGTAAAGTTTCAGTAATCGGCCTCCGGAAACCCTGCCCTCTTCTTCTCTGGTGTTTCTACTATTTAAGAAGACTTGAGAAAAGCTGAATATGTGCACTAGTACAAACATACAAAAAGGTTTTACAATCAACATTTCTAAAATTTTTGTAATTAGTCAAACTAGTCATTTGTAAACTTGAATACAAATGATTAATTTGTGAGCATACATTTGTTATCCTGTAAAATAAATATAAGGTATGTTCAAACACCCAAAACCCAGAGTGTATAAAGTCAGTCCAACCAAATTGGTCTAATTAAATTATCCATTACTGACCATTTTAACTGTTTATTTTCCACTACATTATACAGCACCATGGGTGCACCTACGTGTAGCAGTCAAATCATGCAGGGAGTGCTGAACCAACGTCTAATGTAACATCAAAACTGCGTGAAACAGTATGTGAGACCAGGGCAAAAGACACATGCATGCTTTTTTGAGAGGACCGATTCTCAGATGTATGCTATTATCTGGTGCCACTAAAGTTCAAATATCATCATTCTTCTCTAGACACACAAATCAGACAATGCAGATGAGCTTTGAACTGCTTTGAACCTGCTGACTGTGACTGCAGCCTCAATTACATGAAATGAAGAACAAAAAGATGTTGACGCGAAAGTTTATGTCATAATGCAGTAAAGAATATTATCTGACAAGTCTAACTAAATGAGCCAAAACTAACAAAACTTTTAAACATATGACTAATATTACATAAATTAGTCTTTAGACTGATAATGTAAAAATTAAACAGCACCCTTTATGAAAAATACAAAAAATTTACTACAGAATCAGAAAGAATATTTAATATTTCACAGTTGAGGGACAGAAAATAAGGATCCGTTCACTGTGTTTACTGAGGCAATAGATCTCCCAGCATTCCACGAGGTTCTTGGAAAAGGAGGTGCACACTGAGCTAGCAATAGGCAAGATCACATGCTGGTAAATGGATGGATTAATTAATCATTGTGAGGGCCATTTAATTAAAGCTGGACAACATATGCTGCACATACACTTCCTATTCTTTAGTTTCAGTGTTGCTGAATCGGTCACTAAGCTCATCAAAGTAATTATCAGCGAAGCGAAGCATCTGGATGATGGAGCTGAGTAGCAGGATATCGCAGTTCACGTCCAATTCCAACTCTTTGCTGTAGTTCTTCACCGGAACAACACAGGACAATGTCACACCGAGCCGAGCACTGACCTCCTGCATCTGGATCACAAAAATGATTTAGATGATGATGGTTTATCATTTTTTCTAACAAAGAATTGTGACAACTAAATTTGTTTAAATTTTTCAATGCAAGAAAGGTTAATTGGTATATTTTTTTGGTCTTAGCTACCCAGTATGAAACGAATAACATTTTTTTTAAAAGTCATTTGAATTAATATTGACTATATTGGTTTGATTACCTGCCATCTCACTAATGTATTAGTACTCAAGTACTACAATATTGTGAGTCATGTGACACCATGGACTGTGATGTGAAGGACTCTCAAATTTGTGTTACAATAAATTAGACACACAATCATGGAAATAAAACAGACTTGGACTGATTGTCAGCTTATATATTTCCACTAAGGCAAAAACTAACAAATAAAAACACAATATTATATAGTATTTTTCTTTTGTATAAAAACCTAAAATCTTACCACTTCCTTGATGTAGACACTTTTATAAATGTTTCTCACATCCTCTGACAACAAAGGGCAGGCTTCATCTACTTTAGTAAGCAGGACCAACTGAGGAATCCCTGGTAACAGAGCAGAAAGAACATTTACAACCCGATCCCGGTAAGCATAGGGTTTATAGTGACAGCTGGTCTGCTGAAGTGTGTCAAAGATGCTGAATGAACCTTTAAGGTTTAATCACTTTGGTGTCTAAATACAGATCAAGAAACACAGATGCATTAAGGCAGGATATTTGTTTGTAAAATCATGGAAATGCAGTGACCATCCTATTCAACCAACACTGATTACACAACATAAAATACACAATAATAAAATAAAACAATTATTAAAAAACGACATTCCTGTTATGATCGGCGGGTGACCGTTTGTGTACGCCTATGTTTTGTGGGACAGTTTTCTTTCCTGTTTAAGGTCATCTGTCATCCCACGGGGGGGTTTCCCTTTCTGGGCAACGCGTTCATCGCCCACCTGGTTTGGAATACGGTCTTCCATGTTTTCGATTAGCCGGCCCTCTTCTACGTCAGGGGGTTCAGCTGCCAATCGTCTGCCTGTCCGACTGATTGTGCAAGCTGATGGAGTCGCCTTGTGGAAATGACAGAGGCGGCTATGATTTGTATTCAACCTGAGCAGTCCGATATGTTACATCATTCATCCCGATACAATAGGCTACTGGTGGTGGTGATGGCGCAGGAGCAGTGGATAAGACAAATGCCTTTGGTGTGAGACCCGGGTTCAATTCTCCACTGTGACAAATCCACCAATGTGTCCCTGAGCAAGAAACTTAACCCCTAGTTGCTCCAGAGGCGTGCGACCTCTGACATACTTAACAATTGTAAGTCGCTTTGGATTAAAGCGTCAGCTAAATGAATAAAAGTAAATATACTGGTTGAAACAATTCCACAAAAACTTTAAACTTAAAAACAGAATAAAAGAACTAATCAAAATAGCATGACAAACTATAGGCTTACTTACAATTAGAGTTTAATTCATCCTTACATATTTCTGGACTGGAACTGGGTCTTCTTTTGCTATATGAATGTTGTGATTGATGAATTGTGTTTACACAATACACACAGAAAATCAGTCATTAAATATAGCTATATAAGAGTAACATTTCACTGTATGAAAGTTTAAAACACCCAGCTGTAGAAATCAGATATTAAAGAGGTGGTATTATGCTTTTTGCCTTATTCCCTCTCCTTTATTGAGTTATATATCTTTTTGTGCATGTAATAGGTTTGCAAAGTGAAAATGTAAATTATTTATTTATATAACTGGTTTTTTTTTTAAACATGGACCAACGACTGGC
The DNA here is from genome assembly GCF_021292245.1 of Micropterus dolomieu. Classification (NCBI taxonomy): domain Eukaryota; kingdom Metazoa; phylum Chordata; class Actinopteri; order Centrarchiformes; family Centrarchidae; genus Micropterus; species Micropterus dolomieu. The sequence goes on from NC_060154.1 coordinate 10,351,129, forward strand.
CCATAAAGCATGGACAGCCTCTGTTGGGTAATTTTCTATACTGAAAATAACCAATATGTTTGGTACTGGGGCTGCAATAGCTTCAACATTAGCTGCAGTACCCTGCGTAGTGCAGGCACAGGCACTTGAAGTAGTAAAGGAGAGCCGTGGCCACTGGCAGGCAGAGGAGGAGGCGTGTGTTAGCGAGTCACAAAGTGACAGGACCAAGTGAAAGAAAGAGCAGGAGGAGAGTGGAGGTGAGCGGTATAGCATGGAGTAGCTCAACCTGTAGGGAGGGAGCAGGGAGGGAGAGTCATTTACACTGGGGACGCTGGGGACATCATTTGTTAAAAATGTTCTGAAAATAGCTTGCACCAAGAAATTTTAATTAACATATGAAAATGCTATGAGAAAGGTGTATTTGCACAATACGCCTGCAATGCTATGTCAATCTAGAAGAAACCTCTGCGTTGTCAAAAAAAAGTAACTGAAACCTGCCACCTGAATTTTGTGCTTCCCTTTATAAAGACACTGATAAGACATTTCCACCATAAATTGGTGCAGCAAATGTCTCCAGATTGCAGGAAATGAAGTGTTTAATACTCAATATCTACTGGGGGAGAAACCCCAAGACTACCGATCAAATATTTTTCCTAAAGAGTAGGCCTATTAAAATATAATCTTGTCTTGTTGTCATGGCCCCAGTCTCGTGCAATGTCATGTCTCATGGGTTAAGTGTTCACACCCCTAATCTGAGCCCTTAAATGGGAGGATGGTGAATTGGTGAGGGGTGTGCTACCGATTTTGGTGGTTAAGGTGAAGTCACCTCACACCCGTGCCACACCTTCAGTCACAAATATCAACACAGTTCCCACTGGTTAACTGTAGATTAAAGTTTGGCAAAATATGTAACCCTTTAATATTTTCAGCCTTACCTCGTTCTCTTCTGTAGGTGGGGAGGGTGAACAGTTTAAACGGAGTAGTTTAAATGATAGTTACTGCAGATATATGTTGCAGGATGTCTACCAGGTAGTCAATTAGTCTACATGCAATATCTGGCAGTGCTGGCCTGGCAGACACGGGACGCCTCCGGGCTAGAATAATGTGGCCCTCAACTTCCGGTCGAGGCAGGTGGCCGCGCCCACCCTGAGTCTAGTATTGTGTCGTTCATAGAACGTTTCGTTCATTTGACCTAATCTTGTATGTGACTCAGGAGGAACGGGTTGTCTCAGTGAGTAATTCGTTCATTTTCACGCATACGTGAATAGTCTCTTACGTTCACTAGTTACACAGCAGCTGGAAGGTCTCCGTAGGCACAGGAAACAGAATTGATTAGTTCACGACTCTCATGTGGTTCTCTGGGTTTGAGTCGTGCATTTTTCACGTGACATCTCGGCTTCTGTGGAGCAGGAGTGAACTAACGTTAATCGTTCAGCGCTCTCATGGGTCCTCCTCGGAGTCTGTCTTCACTCGGCAGGCTGACTTACTGCCAGCACCGGGGAATGAGAGGCTGTTGTCAGGTAACAGTCACTGGACTGACATTTATCTAATATCTATTTTGATAATTTTGTGAGATTTAATAAAGCATAACGTTATTTCAGCGCAGTTATGTTGTGCTAAATTATAGTTTTAACACAGCCATACAGTAACTTTAGTCCTGCTAGTGTTTACAGCTAACAGCTGATTGTTCTGGGTCCACTTCAGAGCCCTGACAGAGTTCTACCGGGAGCTGAATTACCACAGAGGTCGTCTCCTCTCCAAAACAAACGGACCCGGACATTAAACCATTAAAACACAGCCACATAGCAACGTTAGTGTTAGCCCTGTGGTTTGTTTACAGCTAACAGCTGACCCGGTCCGCCAGAGAACGCAACTTAACTTTTACTTTTTATTTATCGACAGAGCCCTGCTGTTGTTTCACCGCTCCTCACTGGTGAACAACCTTCAGTGTTTGAGATTATTATTAAATTTGTTAAATTTTAATGAGAGTGTGTTTTATACATCTAGTGTGTCAAGCTTATTACTTCAATATATTCCCTGTAAATCTGATGTTGATATATAGATTTTACTCATGGATAGGCGTTAGGCTACTGTATGAATGAGCACTTTAGAGATATAGTGATAGTAGTTATAATTATATATATATGGCTGGTCTGGTAGTATACTCAGGAAAGATTGTGAAAATGGACGGATTTAGCCGGAGTATAGTGTCTTAATCAAATATTGACAACATATTTCTGTGGTTTTTACATAATAATAATAATAATAATCTTTTTGAGCACTTTTCAAAAACAAGTTACAAAGTGCTTTAACAAGTGTAAAGACAATAATACCCCAAAAACAGTAATACAAAAACAATACAAGATAAAAGCAAGAAAACATTGAAAATATTAAAATACACGTTTAAGATAAATATAAAATAAGTAAAATAGAATAAAATAAAAGGGATAAAATAAAGTCAAATAAAATCGGGAAAGGCTCTCCTGTAAAAGTATGTTTTAAGAAGAGCTCACTGAGTCAGCCGACCTGATTTCCTCGGGCAGGCTGTTCCAGAGCCTCGGGGTCCTGACAGCAAACGCTCTGTCCCCTTTAGTTTTCAGTCGTGACTCTGGAACAGACAACAGACCTCTGCCCGAGGATCTCAAGGTACGTGCTGGTATGTATGGGACTAAAAGGTCAGAAATATAACAAGGCGAGAGGCCATGAAGAGCTTTAAAAGTGATCAATAAAATTTTAAAGTCAATTCTAAAACATACTGGGAGCCAGCGTAATGAAGCTAAAATAGGGGTAATCGCTTTTTAGAACCATTATAGAGATCAAGAGGTGAATTTGTGCATTAGAAGGATTGTGCCATTGATGCCGTGACTATGCAATAGCTCGCAGCCGGGCACTGCCGGGGGAAAGTGCATAATTTAACAATAACAGCATCGCCCACTGCCCGGCAGATTTCTTCGTCAGAAAAATCTGTACCAGGTGTGTATATGTTCTGTCCACACAAAGCGAATTCCGCTGTCGTGGGGCTCATTTAGTTTCTGTGGGGAGGGGTGTGTGAAGGGACCTCTGATCGTGAACAGAGTGTACTGCTTGTTGCTTTGAGCTTCAAGCAGCACATTAGCTACTTGGCATGTGAGCGTCACGTTAGTTATCCGTTAGCTCAACGTTAGCTCCCTGTTTGCTTGCCTCGCCGCAGCAACCAAGTAGCGTCGAGGCTGGGGTCATTGGAGGTCGGAACGAGTGAACGCTTGGAGCCGCTCAGAGACCCGTGAATGGGTCTCATCCATCCAACTCCCGCTCTCCCGTCAACAGCAGATCGAGGACTTCGTCCAAAGAGCGGGTGGACCGCCACACCTCCTCGTTCTGAATGGCAAAGCTGTCCGCCCGGCGCCGTCACTCTTCGGGGGTCAGAAGGGCGCAGAACGGGCAGTGCGAACCGAGAGTGAGCGCTCGGCCAGCGTGCTCCAGTCCGAGGCACGCCGTGCAGCGGGGACGGGGATCACCCAGCACGATGTAGCCCGTGTGGCAGACGCCGCACACCCGTCCGGTTGTAGCAGCGTCTCGCCCCGTTCTGGCCGGCTCTGCTGGAAGACATCGTTCAACTTGTTTTCCGGCTGGAAAATCTTTGCTCTTTAGACGGCACAGTGCTGAAGAAAAATAGGAGCCGAAGGCTGGCTCTCACCGTTGTGTGTGTATACAAGGTGCGGACGTAGGAGAGGCCCATGCTGTCGGTGGGCGTAGACTAAAATTCTTAGTGCCGTGCAGGCGCACGGAAGGGGTAAACCCAATAGCGATAGCCTTAGAAGGCGAAGCCTATACAAAATAGAACTCCAGGTATAGTGGTTTCGGATCTGGACCTGATCTAATGTGGTCTACATGTGAAAAAAACTGATAAATCGTCTTTTAAAGCATTTTCACAAATTGAATAAAGGTTTCACAAATCTTGATTGATCAAAATTTGATTGAAACTTTAGTCTCTCTGGAGTAATCTAGTCCTGATTTGAGAGCACCAGGTATAGTAGTTTTGGATCTGGACCAGGTCTAATGTGGTCTGCATGTGGAGAAAAAGCAGTGGAATCACCTTTTTGTCATTTTCACAAATAAAATAAAGTTTTTTCAAATCTAAAAAAGAGTTTAGTTTTTGGCTTAAATGCATAACAGCTTTCACAGCAGTAAAGCTGATGATACACGGGGCAACTTTTTGAGCAATGTTGCTGGGCAGTCTTGCTAGTGGCAAGTCCGGCCATGTTTTGAACAGATAGGGGCGGTGCGGGGTGGGTGGCGGAATGGTGGGGGAAGGGAATTACGGTAGTAATCTTTACTCATTATCATTGATGGCAACGTTGCCCTGCACGATTGCTCTAAAAGGTGCTCCGTGTATCATCAGCTTAAGAGGTGCAAAAAACTTTGGTCACTGAGCAACGTAAGTTAACTTTCACTTAAGTTCCCCATAACTTTCCCCTTTCCCTAACTTCAGCGTCGTGTGTCAATCTCCATTGACCCCCATGTTAAAATGCCCAGCTTTACAGCAGAATAAAACATGTTTACAGCCTGGTTCAAAAAATGGTTTTAGTGCAAATCGCTAATTTTGCCCTTCGTAACAACTGTGAGGGGGGTGAAGTTTTTTATAACTCACCTGTTTAAATTATATTAAGCCTTAAAGTTCTACATTATTAGGGGCGTGGCCGTTTTGATTGACAGGCACCATTAGCCGCTGCCACTGTTGGCACTCGGTCCGCTGCCTGTTAGCCTCACTCAGCTACATGGAGCTCTGAGGCTCAGCCTGTTGGAGCCTTCTGGACATTTCTACATGCAGTCACTGGATGAATAATGGCAGGCTGTGCAGTTCATTGGAGAGAGAACCTCTAGAAAATCCGTGTTGTACTTGGTGAGTGAAATTTTATTTATGTGTTAACATTTAACAGGTATCGCTGTCGGCATATAGCTTGTTAGCTTAACGTTAGCTCTTTACGCTAATTAGCCATTAGGGTAAGCAACGTTAAGTAAGTCAGTGTGTTCTAACCGCAGCTTTTAATGAGTCAAAGACAAGTCAGCAAGAAGGGAGAAGCCAAAATGCATTAGATTAACTTTAGTGTTAGACATTAGGGTGATAATATTTTGGAGAAAAGGCGTCTGTGTGAAGTTGTAAGTAACTGCTGCGGAGTTCTGCCTGAAACTGTCACAGCGACGTTTCTGATAAGGAGCTTAAGAGGTGGATGCATAATTCGGCAGAACAGCTGTTGTAGGCTACCTGCAGAGATTTGCATCCACCTTTTTTAACAGCATATAATGCGCGTTATGCCTGCAGACAGGTAGCTGGGCTGTAACTAGGGCGATGGTTTTGTTAATGCGAGAAATTAGGTGTGTGAGAGCCGCCTCTGAGTTTATTTGGTGGGTTAGAATTTGCCAAAAAAGGTAGTACAGTTCAATAAGAAATATAAAATAAGATCCTTACAATAAACGTTCAATAAGATCTGACTTGAGTAGTTATTGTTGCACAGTGTCCAGCAGAAAACCGTATATTGCACATATTAGGAAATTGATGCAGAACCCTCCAGATGTGATTAGCTATTTCCAGCTCTTCAGAAGAGAACAGCTCCAGCTTCCAGCTCTTCAGCTCCTGCTTTTCTTTTTACTCACAACACCTGAACACTACTGACGTGAAATTATGACACTGGGTTCTTATCAACAGATTCTATCATTATAATAACTCTCAACACATTTCAAGTCATACAAAACTACTTTTACATTTGTGGCCTTTTAATATTGATGTTTTCATGAATGCAAGACAAGAGTTTAATTTATTAAACTATTGCTTGTGTATTATGTATAATTTGTTATAAAGTGTATCAGACAAATTATACATAATAAAATCATTCTTCATTCATCATCAGTTTCATATTTTAATTTTAAATAGTCTTATCTAAACCTAATATTATAGTTAACAGCTGTAAATGAAAATATTAAGATGTTATTTATAGGCTAACATTTTGCATATATGTTAGTAGAAAGTAAAAAATGAAAGGTTGATGTTATATACTGTTTTATTTTGACATTTCTTTAAGAGTCAAATGTGACATTGACTGAGAAGTTACTCTGTAGTGGAAAAACAAAGAATTATCTGCACACTGCATAGTTTTGAAGCCCTGTAGGAGGTGTCATTTATTGCGACCTCTGAGAAGCTCTTGTGTGGTTTACATTGTATAGACTCACCTATTTACTACATGTGCATTCGGTCAGCTCTGAGACCTCAAGAGTTTGCAAGGTCACAATAAAAACCACCTAGTGGGATTCCTAATTACTCTGCAGATCATTCTTTTTTTCCTGTGTTCAAACTAGACTTATATCAGAGCAGCTAACAAGGCACTCTTCAGAAACTTCAGGCTCTGTTATACAGTATATGGGTACTGGGTGTATGGCTCCTTATTTATCTTAAAGTATAAGGTAGAAAGTAAAAATACTTCTGCACACACAGAAATACACTGCATAATTACTTTTCATGTGAAACATGTTGGGAGTATTTTCACTTTTTAACTTATACTAGACTGATGTTCTTAAGCAAGAGTTCAGCTTTAATGTTTCATGTTTTATCTGTGGTATACGATTAGCTTTTCAGTAAATAGTAAAGACGGAGTGCTAATATATATATATAGAATTTATTACAAGTGAACCATAAACCATATCTTTTTTTTTTAAATGGATCTATGTTACCAATATGGACAATATTTAAAACTCAAAGTAAAGAACGCGAGAGAACGCCTTTCCATGTCAGTCCACGCCAACAGATACAGACTTCCACGACAATAACAAGGCTTCCAGGTCTCTGCAGCTCTCTGGCACCAGGTGGGACCACTGTGATCCACAGTATGACTCTGGGAGGAAAATGTGTAATAAATTCTTCAGGTGATAAAAAAAATATAAAGTAAATACAGATGATTCTTTAATAAATAGAATATTGTGGTGAAGTTAATTTTCTAATGTAATTTAATTCAGAAAGTGAATATTTGATATATTCAAGATTCATTACACAAAGTGAAGCATTTCAAACCCTTTTTGCTTTCATCTTGATGATTACAGTTACAGCTCATGGAAATAAAAATTCCACTATCTCAAAATGTATAAACATTTTAGAATAAAAATACATTTCTGTATTATAAATTATACAGAAATAACTGGAGAAGAGCTCTCTGATCAGCTAATTAACTCTCTCAGTCTGGTTCTGGTGCTCACAATGAACTTCTAATTTTATGAGATGGTCTTCTAAAAGATGCCTTGATGTTTTAATGTTGACAGCACTATTATGTCACATAAGTGGGAGAAAATGGAACAAGGGAGACTCTTTAAATGTTTTTGTGTTGTCCTTTTAAGACAGACAATTTTATATCAGCTGTCAAATATCCAGTAGCCAAGACTAGCAAGGTTATTTTAGACACAAAGTTTAAGCTTTGAGTAGCAGATGTGGAGGCACCAGAACCTCAACAACAATCTTGTGACAAATATAAAAAGTGTCGTATTCCAGACAATAATCCCACACAGCCCTGCCGACAGCAGCAGCGTTACTCATTATAGCGGTGTGGGGAATTAATTAACGTGATAGCAGCCATGGCTAACGTTTTACAAGATATACAGCTTCCATCATGTAACTGAGGACTCTACCACTAGCTTATTACGTTTATTCCAAGTAACATACTGAAGTGACGTCCAAATAAACGACTCCTAACCGCTCGTAACCAATGGTATGTAAATTGATTTGCTTGAAATTGTTAGTTTGAGCTGTAACGTTAAGTAAACTTAAGGTAATTAATAACTGATTCATAGTTATCGTTAAGTTAACTGTTAACGTTGGTCTCAACAAAATCTAACTTTAGTGTTGCAAAATAACGTTAACGTTACCACATTTATATATTAAAAAGCATTTAAAACCTTGTTAAGTATAATGTCAATAACAGATATGAGTTATTTTAATATTTTCCGGTGTCTTACCTTGACTGTAGCTCGTAATGTCGGTAAACTGGTAACAACCAGCCGCAGGTTCCAACCTCCACCGTAAAGCACCGCACAGTAGCATGTAGCATTAGCTACTTAGCATGAGCTAACTCGGTCATGTCGAGCTAGGCGGGAGTGGTTTCAGCAACACGTCACCTCAGCTCCACCTACGACACGCCTCTTTGCCCATTTTTGGTTATCCAGGAGTGACGCGTGGTGACGTGCTGCCAAGATGGCGCCAGCCAGCTCCGCCAATTTTGAGCTTCAAAACGGCTCTTCAGAAACCAATGGGTGACGTCACGGACGCTACGTCCATTTTTATATACAGTCTATGGTGACATCGGGTTATTCTTCTGCGCATGCGGGTCACTTTCAGGCCACGGACAGTTCACATTGGAGTCTGATGTGGGCCACATTTAAACTATAATGTGAACAGTCGAACAAAAAAAAATTCCCCGGATCTGGGGAAAAAATTGAGCATCAAGGCCTGCAGTCTGCACATAGCCTCCCCTCCATATTACTTTGCAATGCCCAGTCTATCAGGAACAAGATTGAAGAGACCCAAGCGAACGTCATCCACTTGGAGAAATACAGAGACGCTTGCATCATGGCATTAAGCGAGACCTGGCTTACTTCCGCGGATTTAGAGACTGACCTGACTCTCAGTGGCTTTGGTGCGTCTTTCAGGCTTGACAGAGACGCTGACGTCACAGGGAAATCCCAAGGGGGTGGTGTCTGCCTATATGTCAACCAGCGGTGGTGTAAAAACGTCACTGTCAGAGAGACTGTGTGTACCGTGGACATTGAGCTGCTGTCAGTGTCTGTGCACCCCTTCTATCTGCCCCGTGAATTTCCACAAATATTTGTCACTGTTGTGCATATACACCCTAAAGCTAACGCAAAATCTGCAGTGGCAACTATTTACAAAGTGACACATAAGCTTCAATCCCTCTCTCCCGATGCCCCTTGTTTTATCCTTGGTGATTTTAATCATTGTAATCTCAAATCAATGAGCAACTTTTATCAGTATATATCATGCCCCACCAGACTGAACAAAACTATCGACCTATGTTATGGTTCAGTTAAATATGCATATAAATCTGTAGCTCTGCCTCCTGTCAGGGAAAATAATTCCTTCCCAAAGAATACGGAGTCAAATAGATGTGTTGAATCATTTCTTTATGTAATGTGGCCACGGAGAGAATGCACGGTTACTCTCCCGAACTCAGCATTTCCTCTCCTTAAGTACAGAACAAGTACAAAGCAACCAACAGCCAGCAAATGGTAGATGAAGGATGAACAAATGACAGAGTATTAGCATACACTCAAAAAACTCTTCCTGAGCTAAGAAAGGAAATGCAAATGTATGTGGCATCAGATGTTTCTCTGTCTCTTGATTGGTCTATGTTAAAACTCTCACCTACATGCCAGCAGATGTTTATTGTAAGTCAGACAACCTTTTGCTTGACCAATGCTAATTTCTCACAAGTTAATTACAGTGAAATCCTAAAATCAGCAACTTATAATGTATTTCTCACACTCCTCTTGGTTCCTCTGATCACAACACTATCTCTCTTATTCCAACCTACAAGCCACTCCTCAAAAGGGGTAAAGTGACTGACTGGCATGTTTTTATCAACTCATCTACTGAGCTTGATGATATGGTTGAGGTAGTTTCCTCTTATATTCTTTACCTAAAAGACTCTATTATCCCAACTAAACAGGTGATTCCAAATAACAAACCCTGGTTTGATAAAGCAGTAAAGGATGCACTGCACAAGAAACATAATGCCTTTCTACATGGTGAGCAGAGGGACAAGGCAGAAGCCACAAAAGAGGCAAAATATGCAATTAAAAGGGCTAAACTCCAATATAAGAGCAGAATAGAGAATAAGTTTCATAGTAATAACTTAAAAGCTGTATGGGATGGCAAGAAAGCCATGACGTGCCAGCATAATACAAATAATAGATCAGTCTCTATTGATGGCTTTAATCCAAACATAGAGCTTGCAAATGCCCTGAATGTTTTTTATTTACGTTTTAATGACGAACATGATTTAACAAATGCGCAGAGTGATCTTTTTGATGTTTTGAGTGATTGTGCAGCCCCCTCTCAACCTACAATCAGTGCCAATTCTGTTAGATCTATGTTTTACAAATGTAATATTAGAAAGAGCCCTGGCCATGACAGGATAACTGGTAAATGTCTAAAAGTCTGTGCAGATCAATTATGTGAAATGTTTTCCGATCTTTTTAACATGTCACTTTCCCAGCATAAGGTCCCAACACTGTGGAAGGAATCTGTGGTTGTACCTGTGGCCAAGAACAGATACCCAAAAGAGCTTAATGACCTTAGGCCTGTAGACCTAACATCAGTAGTGATGAAGACCTTTGAGCGATTAGTCAAGCAAATCCTTTCTGCTAAGGTTCATGGCATGCTTGACCCAATGCAATTTGCATATCAGGTTAATAGAGGAGTAGATGATACTACTTTACTTAATCTTTTGTATAACCATCTTGAGGGGACAAAAGCCCATGCAAGGCTTTTATTTGTTGATTTTTCATCAGCATTTAACACAATCCAAACACACCTCTTAGTAAGGAAACTCGTGTCCACTTTTAAGCTTGATCCAGGTATAGTAAAATGGGTACTTTTTAACATTTAGGCCCCAGTTAGTCAGCGTTAATGGCGTTCTATCTCAGAAGCGATTATCATCTACAGGCTCACCCCAGGGGTGTGTTCTGCCCCCACTATTGTATCTCCTATATACAAATGACTGTAGGAATCACCACAATAACAGGTTTCTTCTGAAGTTTGCGGACGACACAGTTCTAGTCAGTCTGTTCCAGGATGGAGAGGTCGACCATGGGCCTGTTTTGAACGACTTTGTTGATTGGTGTGACCACCACTTCTTGAAGTTAAATGTCCTTAAACTAAAAACATGGTCATAGACTTCAGAAAAACTCCCCACTCAAACTCTTCAACAATAATCAAGGGCTCACCTATTGAGACAGTGGAGTGTTACAAGTACCTAGGAACAGTTATTGACAAAAACTTTGCTGTCTACAAGAAGGGTCTTCAGAGGCTTCATTTTCTGCGCAGACTGAATACTTGTGTACAAAACTTTTTTTTTTATAAATCTTTTATTGAATCAATTTTAACTTTTTGTTGCATAGCTTGGTATGGGAATCTTACAGTGCAAAACAAAAATAAACTGTCTAACATTGTTAAGGTAGCCAGCAAAATAATAGGAACTAAACAGCGTTCCTTGGCTATAGTTATAAGTTATAAGTTATACGTAAGGCTCAGACTATCACAGCCAGCACTGACCACCCTCTCTTGGAAGAATTTGTTCTTCTCCCCTGTGTGAGAAGATACAGATTGCCCAAAATAAAAACTAACGGATACAAATTTTCCTTTGCACCCACGGCAATTAATACCCTAAATTTGTACTGAGCTTGAGCTGCCGCTCTGAACGATAGATTGTTGAGGCTACCATTTCAACTTATTGAGTACTTTTAGACGAACAAAAGAGGTTGTATTTAACGGCTGTTCTTATCTTTATTTATGTCTCGTGTATGCTTGTTTTAACCCTTTTGCAAATCAAATTTCCCTGGGTGGGACAATAAAGACTGAACTGAACTGAGGCCCACATCCATGTGATGTGGGCCTGTTTTTGACATTTTTTGCCTTGCAATGTCAGAAAACAATCTTCACCCACCTTCTAATCCAGAAGAAACATTTGAGCTTTACCTGTTTTTACGAGCCTACATCCATACTCAGCTGTAATAGTAAGTAGGCTACTGCTGCTGTAAGAAGAGTACTTTGGTGAAGAGTAGCCTAATCTAGAGAACCAATAAGGCTAGTGGCATTTTTTTTATAGTAAGTCACAAGGATGCTTATTTAATTTGTCTGTTTTGACACGTTTCTATTTCTTGACATTCTTCTGTGCACACACAGTCAGAAGAATAGTTGACTGTACATGTCTTGCTAAGCAGACATGAATAAGGCTAATAACTTACAAATTTTTACACATGCGTTTTGAAAATTTAAATCTTTCTGTAGAGCAAAATTATATTCCAATGTAAAGGTAATGATATATACTATTCCAAATAAACGGTCAACAAGGCTAGGTAAAAACCTAGTAGGCTATTAGACTATAGCTGGACTGTGTATGGCGCGCTCTGTCCCACTAAATGGGAGCGTGCATTAAGTTGGAATGAGCTGTAGTCGTTAGTGGACCTCAGGTTCTGATTGAGTTGTTGGTTTTATTGTGCACCTTCCTTTGTGAATTAGGCCTACCAACTTCTCATAATCCTAAGAACAGGAAAGCAGTGGTGGAAGAAGTATGCAGATCCTTTACTTAAGTAAAATAGTAATATCGTATTATAGAGAAAATAGTCCACTACAAGTTAAAATCCTGTATTCAAAACCTTTCTTAAGTAAAAGTACCAAAAGTAAAAGTAGGCTTGATCAAAGTGTAGTAGGCCTAAATGTTCCCAGTCAGTGTCTTACCCCCATTCTCACTCCCAATTCGTCACATATGGACACATGGTAATCCCTAATTTTGAGCAGTTTGTGCAACAACCATGCAACAGGAGTAATAATACTGCTGCATTAATGTCATAAATGCCATATCATTGTTCATTTGTATCTGATAATATGTCTTAAATGTATCTAAATTATTCCTATGGTTTCTTGAATTAATGGTTTAATCAACATGTGTGACAAACTTATTTGTAATACATTTCTTCTATATTTTGTTGTATTGAAAGTCATGGTGCTCTTAGCCTTGATTATGTACGGAATGTGTTATGCATGTGTGGTACACTTAAACGTGTGAACATTTGCATTATAGTCATGACCACCACTGTTTATGATTGTCATTGTAAACCTGCTATCTCTTTTTTTAAATTGTTCTCTTTGCTGTTATTAGAGCTAAAATACCAGCGGTAATGCAGAATACCAAAGGGGTTGTATTTATATTGGTTGTAGAACAAACTCTAAGTTGATCGGGAATGAGAGCACGGAACCAATGTGTCAGGTGTTGCTACGCCAGGGCCTCCTTTTATGCGGGAGTTTCTGCCCTCCCATTAAAGGAAGTTTGGGAAGAGTAACGCATGGTTCGTGTCTTCATTCATCTGATCACTTCACCTGTGTTTTCAGGGAGTTGGAGTGCATTTGAACCACTTATTATTTGTTGTTGTGATACTCGCCATTTGAGACCCGTAACAAACTGTGTGGGCTCGTCCAGGATCTCTCCTCTTCATGTTCAAGTGGGAGTAGATCCAGTGATAGTAGGACCACAAGACTGAGGTGACGAGATGTGACTACAGCCTAGGAGCCAGTCAGTGGGTGCCTAGGGAGAGATCAAACAGGAGGATACGCATCTTGCCAGAGGGCCGCAGCCCTGAACCAAGAGGTCAACACATGCCACATCACATGCCAGGGAGCCACATCAGATCACTGTACACTGCAGGTTACATTGTGCCGTTACCGTCATCGCATACACAATGTCAGCTGTACGTAAGGAACTGGTATGGAGCATCAAGAAGAGTCTGTTCAGACTTTCGAACGTCAATATCCACCAGATCACAATGAGCATCGCAGCTGACAGGGAAGAAACAATTATGCTGAGTCCAGGGATGAGGAAAGCTGCATGGACTATGTCATCTCCTACCTGCAGTCTGACACCTTATTAGAGCTTAAGGATCAAGGTATGTGCCAATTGTTGATGTTAAGTGATTTAATATGTAAGGTTAGTGAAGTCTGTGCCTCAGTTGAGAAGTCTGTTTAAGTATCTGGTGATGCAGTGACATATGCAGGCATATCCAGCCCCAGCCAATCCACAACAATACTAGATCACACACCACAACCACACTCTTACTCAGACAAGACAATCATACAAGCACCACCCCACCCCAACACACATGCTTTGACAACCACACGATCAGTTGAAGGGCTGGGAAAGACGCATAGAGAAACAGGTGAGTGGCTGAGGCGCTATGAGGCTACAGCTGTCCCCTCAGCAAATACATCCAGCCACCAAGGTGAGTCACTGCCAAACCTCATACCACCGATGACATAAGAGAGGATGATCAGACCTCCCCTATCTCCAGTGCCGGGAATTCAAAGTACATGGGGGTGAAATTGGAGACCAGAGTTCTGATGTAAGTTACAACAGCATCAGTAAACAAATCGATGAAGGGGTCAGAGAGGGCTTTACAGAGGCCCCACCGGTCCCACCTTGGTGAGAAAGCAACTACTGAGATGTTCCAAAAGCTCATGTGTGCTAGGCAGATGGAGCAGGAGTTACCTCAGCAATTCCTGTACCGCATGATTGGCCTTAAACAGAAGCTTATTTTTCAATCAAGGCATACCAACATAGACCTATGACCCTAAGACCATTCAAGAGGTGTTTCTCCACACTGTATACCAAGGCCTCGGGGCAAAACATGCAGATCTCCGGCAGAGACTGAGACCCCTCATCTCAGATAACCAAGTCACGGATGAGAAAGTCAAGTAATGAGAATAATGAGTGATGAGAGTGAGCACCAATGCAGGCTAGGCCAAACCCCCCGCCAAAAGCCAACACACGCACATAGTACTAAGGTGGAGATGGGAGGTGAGCAAAGTAAAGACCCAAGAGATACAGTAGTAGATGCAAAGAACCTCCAGACCATACAACAGCTGAGTGCCCAAGTGGAGGCTCTGACACACATGGTGGCTACTTTGATTGATCAGCAGACAATAAATGCCCAGCCTCTGTCGGCACCAGCTCAAACACTGCCATACCAGGGGCCGCCACTTCTCCCTCAGCCAACCCCCAGTAAATACCTTCCACCCCCAGCCCAAGCAAGGGGAAGGACCGCTCGTTGCATACACTGCACTGAACAGAACCTGCAGGAGTGTAACCACTGCTTTGTGTGTGGAGGGGTGGTACACCGCAGTGGGATGCTTGAAGCAGCCCAAGATCCAGGGAAATGGGGCACGGTCTCTGCCGCGGGACAGCCAGAGACTGGTGTGCAGTCACAGCCCCAGCCAATAAGACCCATGCCCGAGGGACGGCTGGGGCAGCCCAATGACGAACAACAGTCACACAGACTTGCATCTCAGAGTACCGCCAGATGCGAAGTTCCCCTAGTTGGAAGGAGAAGCTTACTTAAGTGTCTGGTCAACGGCTACCCAACAACAGCCCTGTTTGATTCTGGCTCACAAGTGAGCATGATCGACCAGGAGTGGGCTGATTCCCACATTCCCAACTATGCAGTGAGACCCCTACAAGAACTCCCGGATGGGGACCTAGATCTTTTTGCTGTGACTGGCCATGCTATCCCCTATGATGGATGGGTTGAGCTCACTGTCAATCTCTCAGGGAACGATGACCCAAACCACACCATCCAAGCCCCTTTCCTGGTCAGTCAGGTGCAGCCAGTACTAGGATCCAATATACTTGTAGAGATCATCGAGAGACAAGAACTCAGTGGCAATGCCGTTGCTACAGTCACCAGCCTCCTTTGCAGAGCATTGGGGTTGGAGGAGGAGCAAGTGGCGGCCATGGTCAACTACATCTGGATCCCACAGAGGACAAACTGCGACCCAGCCACGGTAAGAGTGGGTAGGAACAATGTAGTCGTTCCAGCCGGGAGAGCAGTAAACATATGTTGCAGGGTCCCCCAAACTTCAACGTTTCTGACCCCCTGGTCCTGGATGAACCTGCGGAAGAGAATGCTGCTTTGGGTCAGCTGAGTCTAGGGGGTGGTCTCCTGGGAATTGATAATACACGACAGTCTCAAATTAAGGTACCTATCTCTAACCATTCAAAGCACGACATTATCCTGCCAAAGAGTACATCCCTGGGCACCATGTAGTATGTCGCTAAGGTCCTTGAAACAGGAGCACCAGAGCCACAACAGGCAGACCTCAAGGTCGCAAAGGCAACACTGGCCACTGGCCACTGCAGCTGCGTATCGATTACCGGCTACCCAACAGTAAAACTGTGCCAGATCGACACCCCCTCCCTCGGATCCAGGATCTTACCAACTCATTGGGAGGATACAGTTGGTTCTTGATCCTGGATCAGGGCAAAGCATGCCATCAAGGGTTTATTGCTGAAGGATCTAGACACCTGACTGCACCATGGGGGTTGTATGAGTGGGTCAGGATACCGTTCAGACTGTCAAATGCACCTGCAGCATTTCAAAGGAGCATGGAGGAGATGCTGGACACACTAAGGGACAAGTGTTGCATCCCCTACCTGGACGACGTGCTTTGTTTCTCCAAATCCTTCGACAAGCATGTTGAAGTGCTGCGCAAAGTCCTCCAAGCCCTGCAGCGACACGGAGTAAAGTTGAAACCGGAGAAATGCGAGCTTTTCCGCAAAGAGTTCCAGTATGTAGGACATTTGGTGTCAGCAGAGGGCATTAGAGTGGACATCAAAGACCTGGAGTTGTAGTGCTGGTCCTAGAACGCAAGTTGCTGGGGTTCCTGAGCTATTACCGCACATACGTGCAGGATTTCTCACGTATTGCCATATCCTTGTATAACCTCCTGCAAACCAAACCCAGAGTGCAGCAACCTGGACCGCCACAAGGAAAATCAAAATGCCCACAGTTGTCCTCTCAAAACCCAGTAGTGTGGGATAAAGGGCACCAGAAGGTCCTTGAACACCTTGTGGACATGCTCACCAAACCTCCAGTGTTAGCCTACCCGGATTTCACCTGCCCATTCACGTTCCACACAGATGCTTCTCAAAAAGGCCTTGGTGCAGTCCTGTACCAAAAGCAGGAGGGCAAGATGAGGGTGATAGCCTGCGGGTCACACACGCTAATGCCGGCTGAACAAAACTTCCATTTGCATAGCGGAAAGCTTGAGAGTCTGGCAATGAAGTGGGCAATATGTGATAAATTCAAAGACTATTTATACTATGCCCCCCACTTCACAGTCCTAAGTGAATAACCCGCTCACATTTATCCTGAGTACTGCCAAGCTCAATGCAGTGGGCCATCGTTGTGTGGGACAACTTGCTGACTTCCGCTTCGATGTTAGGTACTACTACAAATGCTTCGGACTCTGGGGGAGAAAGAAAAGGAGAATTGGAAGGATCATTTGCCCCATGTTATCCACGCCTAAAATTGCTCAAAACATGAGTCCACAGGCTTCTGCCCCTACTATTTGTTGTATGGACGTCACCCACGCCTCCCCGTCAATCTTCTTTTTGGCCTCTTGGAGCAGTGGTTCCCAACCTTTTTTCCTTGGCGCCCCCCCTACTTTTATCAAAGAAAAGCTGAGCCCCCTCAACAGCTGACAAAACACGCACACAGAAAAAGATGATGTAATTACTTACTAATAGCGAACAAATGGAGTCAAATGACACCTCCATGGCTCTGTGTAAATCAATGCCAGCTCTTGGCTGGCCTTCACCACAATCTCCTGGTGTTTTGTTTCTTGGTATTGTTTAATACCAAGAAAAGTATGGTGTAATATTTACAAAATAGCCTGTAGGCCTACAGCTTGCACTAACTTAAGTGTTTTCAACATATACTTTACTTGGGTGGGCCAGACAGGTATAGTTGCACCTGCCAAAGTATATATGGCAACCCACTTTAGCATTATGCAGAGAAACAGTGAGGGAGAGGTCATCTGGTATTATGTCAACGGACAAGCAGGAAATGTTACATTACGAAGCGACAGTGAACGCACCACTGCAGATGTCACTCACTAATGTTAAGTTTCAGTTTCGATCCACACGCGGCGCACTTGAAAACTGAATCACGGGTGAGTTTATTAAACAGGGCGACTTCATGAAGCGTACTGCTGATGGAGAAAATCAGCATACAAACATACAGGGAGAGAGACAGAAAGAGGCGGAGCAAGCCGGCGTATTTTACGTGAGACCAGAGGTGCAGGCTAGGTGTGTGAGAGTGTGGGGAGAAGAGTAATAAACACTAAACTAAGGTGGAAAATTACCTACAATAACCTACTGTTGATACAAATAGCCTATAATTTAAACCGCTATCGAGCCCACCCTCCACCGGCCGCCGCCGCCGGCACAGTTGCCCTGTCTTAATGAGACACCAGATCGTGGACTTTTGTGTCGAGATTTTGGTCACTGTTTCAAAACCATTACAGTTTTGAAGTTTGTGTGTCATTAATTGAATCTATGTTGAATACAAATACTGGCATCTAACCCTAAAGTGAATTCACACACAAGCTGCAATAAAGAACACATGTAGCCTAGTAAATGGTAGAACAGTCAGCCAACATTAAAGTAGGCCTACAAAAAGTCAGGGCATTACATTTGAATTAATCTTGTAATAACCACTAACAGGGTTCACCCTTACTATGACTACCATATGTATTTTTCAAAAATTGAATACATTAAATCTGTGATATATTTGTACAGCCAAAATAAAAAACATTTTGATGGGACAGGCCACCAAAACATTATTATTGGCCCCATCCACAAGAGAATTTTAAAACATTTGTATGTAACATTTCTTTTGGTCATTGTTATGACCTGGCTCAGAAGGCCACAACAATAGGGAGACACACCATCGTAAACAGTTAACAACATATGTTTATTTAACAAAAATAAGCCAAATTAAGAGGTATTTCGAACTAACATACGGTAATTAAAGTATGAGGTATGTAGTCTATGGGTTCAGTAGTGTCTGTGCAGGATGATGGTTGCATGAATGTATATGTGTGAAGGTGTTGTTGTAGGCAAAACAAGGTAAATACCACAAAGCAACAGTCCAATACCAAAGAAAACCAAACTGAAGGGGAAAACAGGGTAGCCGGCCTGCAGGGAGGTCTGACCTGGCCTCAACAGCAGCTTCCTGCAGAATGAGAAGAAAAAGTTACGAATAGGGCCTTTCTCATTTCTCAAACTTCCACCTCCTCAACTCCTCGATCCTTGCTCCTTGATGTGCATTTGAGAATTGAGATGTCCTTCAAGATGGCGTGCTGAAATCGATTTCTGGGTCACATGCTCAAGGATCGAGGAGTCGAGGAGACAGAAATTTGGGAAATGAGAAAGGCCATAGCCTACACTCACGGGCACTTGTCCAGTTACCACAATCAGGAAGACAGCGAGATAGGTCACACCCACTCCTGAACCCACAGGGTGTCACACTCATAAACTGGAATAAAACTGGAGGTAAATGGACATTTTTTGGAACATTTATTCTGAGTTAAAAGTTAACCAGAATCCAGTGCTTAATCAGCTCTCAAGTGATAAGATATGAGGGGCTAGCCCCATACCCTTGAAATCACCACAACAAGAAAATTTACTTTAAAAGAAAATAAACATTAAGACATCAATGTTTCAGGGGCTGTGGTAGATCAAACACATTCTGATAAGTACACAGGTAGACAGTTATAAATTAACATGACAGGCATTATACATAATGCTCTTCAGATGGAAACAACAACCTGGGGAATCACAATTTTTTTTTTTACAACACTGTGTTCGTTTCTGTAATACTGAATGAAATTTACATTCATTATTGACAAAAGCCCTCTGTATTTGATAAAACATTACAGGTTGGCAAACTTAATAACCTTTGAGCCTCACAAAAAACTTGTGGAAGCTACTTTTCTGTCTGTGATTGATTATGGTGACATACATGCACTCAGCCTCCTCCATCTTACAGAGCCTTGATTCAGTGTATCATGCATCTCTACGCTTTATTACAAATGCAAAGTCCCTCACTCACCATTGCATTCTTTATGATCTGGTGCGTTGGACATCACTGACCACCCACAGAAAACAGCACTGGTATATATTTATATATAAAGCCATGCTAGGTAAAGCTTACCTCTGTACCCTTCTCTGTCTCAATTCTGCTAGTTACCAGCTACGCTCCTCCAAGTGGTTGCTTTTTATGTACCCAGGGTTTTGACAGATCTGGGGACAACTGCATTTTCATACTATGCACCCTGGGCATGGAATAATTTGCAAAAAGATTTTAAACTAGAAACGTTTAGGCCTATATCAATTGATACATTTAAGAGCATCATAAAGAATGTGGCGAAGGAGACATGGTTGTTTTTCTTGAGAGGCCATTGTGTTAGAATAGATGTGTTTTTTGTGTTGTTTTTTGTTTGTTTTTGTGAATTTTGTCATGATTATACGTAGCTTTTAATCTGTTGTGTTTATGTATGGCTGCTACCTTGTATGTAGCATTTTAATATGTTGTGTTTATGTACGGCTGCTACCTTGGCCAGTGGCCTGTACTACGAAGGGAGTTCAACCTACTCAGAGTTAACTCTGGGTTATCAGGCAAACTCAGGGTTGACAAACTCTGACTGCCTACACAGGAGTTAAACGGCACTACGAAGGTGGATAGGACGTTGGTTAGTTGAGTCCGTGTTAACCCAGTGTTAACTTAATGGTGGTGCGCGTTCACATAAAAGGGGTGTCTTTGACCGTGCAGGCAGAGTTTTTTCGCAACAGCACATGCTTCGTATTTCTCCAGAGGAATGCACGTTGGTAGTGTCAGGAAATTATGAATGTAAAGACAAGTTAACGGCTACATCTAATATTGTGGCGGACGACAAAGCCAGGGAGGCTTGTTGAGTAAATTTGGAGCCTACTTATCATCACAGTGTTCTTGTGTATTTTATGGGCTCTTCTTTTATGTGTAATATGATTAAGATGTAAAGGTAGAACTGCACATAATGTCCATTGCAATAGAAAAAAAGGAGCCTATGGAGAGGGGAAAAAATCCGGGACAGAATTTAATTACCAAGATTAATCTACAAGTAAAACAACTTGAATATTCTAGTCACACATTTATGAGAGTAACTTCACTTTGCAAGGCTACAACCTCACACACACGTCTGCCGTGTAGTAGGCTATGCATGCACTGGAAAGTTATATTAAACTTTGCAATCGGAATTAGCAATGAGGAAATACTCGTGAGTTTAGCCCACAATTACTATCATGCACCTTAGAGACCAGAGTGATTGAGTTTTTATGACAATAATTTTAGTGAATTTCCGATCTTTATCTAGGATATTTTTTTCTCGGTTTATTAACCCTCACACTGGCTCCCTATTTTGCAGGTAAAATAGTCTATCTAAATATATGAAAACACTCAGGAGAATTCAGTTATAGCCTAGAAATGGGCTACATCTATGAAACTATCCCGTTAATTAGCCTAATTAAGATTCCTCTTTAAAATCACTGAGGCTGCAGTGCTCGCTCTCAACCGCAGTGGAACAAAACAGGATGAAATCTAAACATATTTTATGAAGCGGTGTGTAGCCTATTAATATCCTACTTGTCATCATTTAAACTGAGTACAGATGTGGTGTGTAGTCCGCGTATACAGGATAACCTCGAGTTAACCACGAACAAAACCTGCTCGGAGCAGTTTAGAGATGCGCCGTAAATTGCCATGGCAACAGACCTCGGGTAACACCTATCCTCCTTTCGTAGTACGGGTTAACTGGGAAGTTACACCCGACGTCACGAAGTTAGGCCTACTCCTGAAGTTACCTGGATAAGCCAGTTACCCCGCTTCGTAGTACAGGCCACAGGTCTTTTATTTTGCTTTAACATAAGTGCATGTTAGTGCTGTGTTAGCAGGGAGAGAGCTGCAGTGTACGTGCCAAATGTCCGGCTTTATTTTCCACTCTGGTTGTCACTGAAATCAGCCTTTGGACTCTGACCAAGCCCATGTGTACTCGTTTGTGTGTGAGTGTGTGTTTTTGGATGTGTGTATGTACACGTGTTCTGCACTGTAACTCAAGTGGTTGAAGTTGAAATGAATCCTTCTCCACGTGGCTGCCTTTTTCTGTTGATGACTGAAGCCGTTGGCTGATGACAGGAAAATCATCTGACTGTTTGAAATATCGGGGAGTGTCAGCTGTGCCACAAGAGCCTCCCTTCTGCTCCGTCCCTAGTGTTCTTCCTTCGTGCTCCCAACAACCTGAACCAACCTCACCAATGGCATCTGATCATATAAACAGAACTGTTGAATATACTTTTTGTTCCAAGGATTTCCACCAGGACTCTCCCAGTACGAACACCATCCTCTCGCTGGTGGCCACT
The DNA here is from genome assembly GCF_021292245.1 of Micropterus dolomieu. Classification (NCBI taxonomy): domain Eukaryota; kingdom Metazoa; phylum Chordata; class Actinopteri; order Centrarchiformes; family Centrarchidae; genus Micropterus; species Micropterus dolomieu. The sequence continues at coordinate 10,373,151 of NC_060154.1, forward strand.
GTGCAGCGCCACTGAAGAAAAGGAAGCTGACTGGCTGAATAACATTGAGTTCCAGTGTTTTCCATTTCCAGGACATTCCGTCTTCAATCGTGCATCATCCTTGTTGGCCATGTGCGACAGTTACAAACTTGTATAACCAGTTTATTGTAAACCGGCCAAGTTGGAGAGAGCTCCCTGTTTTTTTTATGTGCACTAAAACAGCATTGATATTTTAAACACTATTTCAAGAAATTTGTTTGTTTTAAAAGTGATCCTGATCGCAGAGCTTAATAATTTTTTAATGGATGATTATTGTCACTGAGAGGACAACTGACAATCTATAAGCCACTCTAATTCACAATTGATCTCACTGATGTGAAAGCAGGCTGTGAGTCGGATAAGAGGTGCGATGTGTTTTGTGTAGTTTACAGTTTGCTGTAATACCACAGTCCTGTTACACAGGGAGGGACTGCTCCTCAGCCGGTCCGACTCCAAAACTGTTTGCTGTACAGTATCTGTCTGACCTGCATTAATAAATTTGTTTTTCTGTTCATTCATGCACTTTGAGCTTTTATTGGACAGCGGAATACTGACTGGAATTGTTAATTTTAGGAAAAATAAAGGATATACATAGGAATTCAGATTTTTGATTCTAACAGACATTTGAGAAACTGGTAAGTTGTTTTCCTGGCATCAAATACTGTAGAGAAAAGCCGTCATTATCACAGATCTGGGACAGTATAAACTGTCCTACTATAAACTGACTATAAACATTAAGACTCTGTACCAGGATGCATAACATTTAGCAGCTACTGCAAGATCTGGGTGGCATATGTTTAAATTTGTGGTGTATATATAATTATTTCCAGAAAAAAACTAAATATTTTGTAGCTAAGGAACACCGTCAACAAGAAGAGCAGCTCACTGAGTTTCTGAAACAAGAAACTGGAGGTGCTCAGCAGCCTGAGTGCTGGAGGGAAAACATCTCCCAGCATTCAGTGTTTCAAGAACCCCTAAGGAGCATTTACATCAGTTTCACATTTGAGAAGTTGAGTTCAAGATATCTGGAATCTGTGAAAGCTACATTGTCTTCCACACAGCAAAAAGGACTACAGAAAAGTTAACAAACCTGCTAAAACATGGGTCCATTTTGAGGGACATTTCATTACAAGATATAAACATTTGCTTACTATTCTTTAGTTTGAATGCTGCTGGATCGGTCACTAAGCTCATCAAAGTAATTATCAGCGAAGCGAAGCATCTGAATGATGGAGGTGAGTAGTAGGATGTCGCAGTCCAGGTCCAACTCCAATTCTTGGCTGTAGTTCTTCACCGGAACAACGCAGGACAAAGGCACACCGAGCCGAGCACTGACCTCCTGCATCTGGATCACCAAAGCAGAATAAAAGGGTAGTTTATAGTTTCTTGACAGAGAATTGCAATCAGTAGTACTTAATTAACAAAACACTGCTTAAGAACACAGGAGAAAATGAAGCAAGTAAAATATAAAAATAAACAGACAAAACACAAATGAAAACTGAATAAGACTACAACAAAAATGTAATGAAATTCAGATAGAATTCATGTTACTGTGTAGTTTTTATACTTCTATAAAGACCATTGTTTAAATGTTCTTTTTCAGAATAAAATCCTACAGGCAAATTAAAAGTTGATCTCACCAGTTCCTTGATGTAGCTGCTCTTGTATATGTTCTTAATGTCCTGTGAAACAAAAGGACAGGCTTCATCCACTTTGGTCATCAGGACCAGCTGAGGAATCCCTGCAAATCAATAAAACAAAACAATTTTCAAATACTGTACTGTTGACTTTATGCATAAACATATATATAGGCTATATGAATTATTGTAACATTAGATTTGGGAGGTGGAGGGGTGTAAACTGTTTCCGGGAGTCTTATATTTTAGATTGTTCTGGCCATCACATTTATCCTTTTATTCAGTGAGGTCTTGGGATAGAGTAATACCACTAAAAAGGTGTTGAGCAAATCTTTACTTACCCATTGAGTTGACCTTTTTGCGGATAGCTCCCAGCTTCTCCTCCAGCTTTGTGGGCATGATGGAGACCTTGCAAGCATCAATGATGTAGACCACACAGTGGATTTTGTCCTTGAGCGCTGGAGACTTACGATAGCCATGGGCCTCCGATTGCAGAGGAGCAGAGGGGTTGAACTGAATCATACAGGTGAAAGAAACCATATTGTCAACCATATCAGTGCAGTATCAAGTATTTTGTGTTTATTATCTAGCTGAATGCATCAAAAGCTCTACCTGATAACTGTCTGGCAGATGACCTTTGAGGATGCTGACGATATCATCTATGTCAAGTCCCGCCCCCGTGCTTTCCTCCAATCCCATGGTATCACACAAGATGATTGGCAGAGGTTTTCCTTCTCGTCCAGCTTTCACCGAGTATGTGCGAAACTGTCAGGTAATAATGGAGATTATCATTATTTATCATATCTTTTAAAAAAATTGGAAATGGTGAAAGTGATTAAAGTGTTACATTAACTTTACTATTTTTTATTAGGTCTCTTTTATAATACAATCCAAAAGTGCATTTTTCACTGGCTGAGGTGGAACATTTTATTAGATGTGTTTTTAAAGTTTTTGACTTAAACTCCCCAGTTCATCTAGTTTCAGCTTATCAGAGAAGAAATACTCATAGTAATAATGTATTATTCTTTATTTTTGGCTGAATAGGGATTAAAAAATAGGGAATCAAGAAACATAATTGTACTGATTGCTGCAACCTGTGTCGTGAGGCTGGTGGTAGAGCAGCCAGCGATGGCCTGATTGGTGACGTGGCCTCTGAATACAGAGTTGATAGAATTAAAGAAGCTGGATTTTCCAGATCCAACTGGTCCAATGAGCAGAACCCGAACCTGGGACACAGAGCTGGCCAAAGGACAGTAGAGCTTAATACTGTCCATCATCTCTGTCCTCTTCCTGAAGAAAAAAGAGCAGTTTATATATATATATATATATATATATATATATAGCTAATATAATTACACTTAAATTTAACGGGGTGGATCCACATCCATGCCACAGCAAACTTGTTCAACTACTTCAGATGATTCTAATCTGGGTGTCATTGACATTGTTTCTTCACAGCAGGTATAACAAGCACATCATACATCATGGCGTGTTTAACATTCATTACATCCTCCTCTATTATCATGTAGGGTGAGGCATTTGTTGTGAATTCCTCACATAAAGGAACAGGGCGGATCATGTTATATTTATAGTTGACTACACAGTTACATAACACAGAGTCCCACCGTGAGGGACAGACTGCCGATACATTCCTGGAGCCAGTGGTTAGGACCGGGATGGAAGTTTGCACTGCCAGGGAGGAGAGAGGGCACCCGAGCAGTAGGCCGAGAACTATCACACCGTCCCCCAGGCCCTCAGCCTTCACTGCAGGATTCAGACCTATTCATCCAGCCCCTCAGCAGAGACTGACCTCACTGTATTCGCTGGTCTACACTGGCATAGTGACGCCGGTAGGGGCGAAGCAGCAGCATCCCCTGAATCTCGTGCCTGTACAGTCATGACCCACTGAACAGTTGTATTGCCATGCTGCCTCTGGTCCGACCTCCCTGCCCCAAGTGCAGCAGCAGTTAACTGCTTCTGAATCACTACTGGAGCAGGATCCGTCACCAAACAGCCTGAGGAGGTAAGGAAGTCAGAGGAGTCGTGGTACCTCCCTCACCACTTGGTGTGCCATAATAATAAACCGGTGTTTATGAAACCGACTGGTCTTCAACTGCTCATTCAGTCATAGTACCATACACGACCCGAGCTAAGGTGCTCATCCAGCAGCTGTGGGCCAAGAGGAGGGACTGGTTATATAAAACACTTACTGTTTTATTTATTTATTTTATTTTCAATATATTTTTATTTTTTAACACACACACACGCTTACTGTTTTATTTATTTATTTTATTTTTAATATATTTTTATTTTTTAACACACACACACACACGCTTACTGTTTTATCTATTTATTTTATTTAAATTTTTCTCTCTTTTTTTTTTAAACACAAGCACACATACACTTTGATTACTTTATGTTGTTATTACATTCATGCCAATAAAGCTAATTTGAATTGAATTGAATTGACTGGGACGACCCTGACATACCTCTAGACCTACAGAACGCTTGGAGCTCTTGGGAAGGTGAGCTGGACCATCTGAGCAATATCTCCATCCCACGCTGCTACCTATCTGCTTCTGTCGAGGATGTGGACTTGGAATATGAACTCCACATATTCTGTGATGCGTCTGAGCATGCCTATTGTGCAGTTGCCTATCTTACAGTACAGAAGGACGGTGAGGTCCACACTTCATTTGTGATGGCCAGGTAAAGGGTCGCCCCCAGAAGACAGCAGTCTATTCCCCGCTTGGAACTCTGTGCAGCGCTGGCTGGACCTCAGTTAGCCAATCTTGTGGAGATCTTGTGGACTGACTCCACGACAGTCCTGGAATGGCTCCAATCGGACTCCTGCCGTTTCAAGGTGTTTGTTGGGACACGAGTGTCGGAAATTCAGGAGTTGCCTGACCGTAAGGCTTGGCGGTACGTAGACACCCAGAGTAACCCAGCAGATGACGTAATGAGAGGAAAGCTACTTGTAGCTCTGGATGGGCCGAGTAGATGGAGTCTGGGGCCTCCATTCCTTAAACAGAGCACTGATCACTGGCCTAAGAGACCTGACCCCGCACCTTCAGCAGGTTCATCCGAATGGAAAAGCACTATCTTCTGAAGTTTCACGGCTGTGGACACCGGTTTTACCACTCCTGACGCTACTGGATTCAGTACATGAAAGAAACTGATGCAACTAGACAGGCATATTCAGGGAAAATAGACCCTGCCAACGACCAGCCCATTGGGCATCAAGAAGCAGAGCTCCTATTACTAAGAGCATGCCAGGCCCAAAGCTTCCCTGAGGAGGTGGCCGCCCTCAAGTTGCAAAAACTGGTGCCATTGTACAGTCGGCTATCTAGCCTTGTCCCAGAATGGGATTCCACGCACAGTGTCGTCTGTGTTGGAGGGAAACTACGGAGGTTACAGGACCCCAGCTTAATGGAGATCCATCCAGTTGTGTTGGATCGACGACATCCAGTCACAAAGCTCCTCATTATGGAGTTTGATGAACGCTTGTTTCATCCAGGGGCGGAGATTCGGAGGCAATACTGGATTCTGCAAGGACGTCAGGCCATCACGCACCATCAGCTCAACTGCTCAACTTGTCAGCAATGGAGAGCACAGCCAAAGGTCCTGCAGATGGCTGATCTACCTCCGGAAGACCTCAGACTCCTCCGTCCGCCCTTTTATTCAACAGGCATCGATTGTTTCGGGCCCTCTTGGGTCAAGATTTGCAGGAGGAACGAGAAACGCTGGGGTGTCTGTATGTGGCAAGTGAGCTTATAATTTTTCCCATAGTTTTTTGTTTACTATGTGAGATGTATATTTTGAGTTAGGACTTGAAAACTATATTAAAATAGGGAAATATTTAAAAGTTAATTAAACATAATGGATAAATATGTTTTGCATCGCATTCGACTTAATTATTTAATTTTACTGTTATTGGTGTAGAGCAGGCTGTTACATTATGCTTGTTCTGGTAGTATTGTGACTTTAAGGGAGGCTCTCTCAGTTTTTCGTTGTTAGCTGTTAAACCCAGACAAAGGAGGAAGAGACTAGCTGTGTAGTCACACGGTTTTTATACCGTGTCCTGAGTTATATCTGATTATCCAGCAAAGAAATATTGTGGACATCTGTGGAATAAAGTTTGTGTATTTTACTAACTCACATCTGAAGCCAAGTGGATGATTTCAGCAATGCATTGGTGGGGACACGTGTATGCCAGGACGACCAGCTAGTTGGCATTTAGCAGTGTCCTTTTTAAATGTCTCACTACCCGCGCGGTCCACATTGAACTCTTCAATTCCATGGATGTGGATGCTTTCTTGCAAACAGTCTTACGTAGATTCATTGCCAGAAGGGGCAGACCAAAGGAGATATTGTCCGATTGTGGCACCAACTTCCATGGGGCAAAGCGGGAACTTCAAGAAGCCTTTGAGGCTCTGTAGCCACAACTGCAATCACAGTTAGCGGACTAGCAAATCCTTTTCAAGTTTTACCCACCGAGCGCCCCCCCACTTAGGAGGTGTGTGGGAGAGAGAAGTTCGCTCAATAAAGAACATCCTTCAGGTGGCAGTGGGCAGCCAAGCTGTATCTGAAGACGTCCTGTATATGGTCTTAGTGGAAGTAGAAGGGATCATTGAATTCCAAACCATTGGGATACGCCTCAACAGATGTTGCAGATCCCCATTACTCCTAATATATTACTCATGGGGCGGCGGGATGCAACCCTACCTCAGGCAGTTTACACCCCAGCTGTTATGGGGCAGCGGAGGTGGCGCCACTGCCAGAACTTTGCAGATCAATTTTGGCTCCACTTCACATGGAACTACCTGCCCGCTCCTCAGATTCGCCAGAAGTGGCAGAAATCCTCAAGAAACCTGACGGTGGATTCCGTCGTCATGATAGTGGATCCGCAACTTCTTAGAGTTCAGTGGCCTATTGGCAAGATCATTAAGACTGTGATAAGCCCAGATGGATGTGTCAGGGCAGCCGATGTCCGTGTCAAGGGTAAAGTTTACATAAGACCAGTTGCCCATCTGATCCAGCTCCCTGCACTCGGAGACGACACGCAGGGAAAGTAAGGGAGAAATTCCCCTGATTGCACATCGGCGACCAATGTGGGGGCGGCTGTTGTGAATTCCTCACATAAAGGAACAGGGCGGATCATGTTATGTTTATAGAGGGCGATTACAGCAATGAAGTTACGCAGGAATAGCGGAGCTGTAACGAGGCATCAGAGTTTTGTTTCATTCAGCGGTTGCCTGAAAACAGTCAGAGACAATATAAGTCAGACTCTAAATGTACCCTGTGTTGTTACTGTAGATTTATCTCTGTCTAAGTTGTCTGTTGTTTGCAGAGGTGTGCTGAATGTCGTGTGTTTACCTGTTGTTTCTGCTCCATGTGTTTGCATGGCTAGCTAGCTAAAGTTCCCATGTGTTTAATGATCCTAGCTGATGTAAGCTACAGTCTATGTTATCACTAACAGAGAAGATCTTTATTTTATTTAATCAGTATGGTGATAGTTGTACATTTATTTCTGTAAGTGATTAACAGTTACTTTTCCAAAGCTGTAATAAGGATCTAAGTGGTGTGATGGTTATGGAGCCTTTCTCTGTTTTATTGTAGAAACTGTTGCCATTACTACTCATGTACAGCGTGACTGCCTGTAACATGTTAACTCTGCGCAACGATCAGTAAAGAAGTTTGAACCACCATTAGGGATTCTGTGCTCTCTAGCAGGAGCCCTGTAGCGGCTAATATCATTCATCGTCCAGCAATTTATAAGGAGTTAATTCCAGCAGTTTACAAGGGGTTAATTTCAACAGCATTATTATAATTTCCTCAAGTCATTTTGTAAAGTCTGACATGGTGTGGTATAATGCAACATATTAACAATAATATGTAATAGCATTTTATGATTCAAACTGGGGTCCCATCCAGCTTACTCATTTTCCCAGACCACTGGCCTCCATGGCTTCTCAAATTCTGGGCTTTCTGTTGAAGAGCAAAAACAGCTTTTACAAAACAATATTATCCAATTTTATTAAACTATAATCCAGCCACTTATGTTGATGTATTACATCATAAACATTAACAACATAAACAGTAATTTCTAACAATTGTCTTTTGAAGTTATGAAAAATGAATTAAAGTGATCGCATAATTAAATGTAAAAATAAACATCTCTCAGACAAGTTTATTTCTGACTTTGGTTTTAAAAAGGTATCCGTTCGTTGGATGTAGTTAAACAAAGCGACTGCTCTTCCTTACTGTCCTGAATAATAAACAGTCACACTAAACTGAGATTTCGGACATTTATGGTTCATTATTTTATACTACTGGTTAATATTGGTTAAAGACTTATCTGCTACACTAGACTAGACTACAACTACAGCTAGCCTGTAGACATGTATCCAGGTCAGGGCTGAATCTAACAATCATCAGTTGCAGGACTGTGACAGGAATAATAATGCTAAAGTACTTGGTGTCAGATGCAATCTGTTTTTTTTTGTTGTTGTTTTCTTTTCTTTTTTTTTAACCTGTCCTGCCCAGCAGCCTGGTATAGAGTATGATGAGGTGGATACCATATTGTGCCAGACAAATTTTACTTTAACAAGAGAGTATTAATATACTCCTTTGTCTGTTTTATTATTTATTTAATTATGTATTGATTTGTCACCGGCTGGACAGGGGGGCAGACGTGGGGATGGGGGGGCACAAACAGACAACACAGAGAAAGGACAAGACCTGCAAGAGAAGGGGGATGGAAGGTAGGGGACAACAGGGAATAGGAGAGGGAAACACCAATTGCAGAAAGCAACAAAACCTACAATAGAATAGAGAGGGGGACTTGGGGAGGAGAAAAACAACAACAAACAAACAAACACAAACAACAAAAATAATAATAATAATAATAGTAAAAGACAACCAGCCGAACAGCAGCTATAAACAGCTGACATAGTAAGACAACTAAGAGAAAAATAAAAACAAGAAACAGTTTTGCACAATAAATAAGCAATACAGCACAGGCATGAGAGCTGGAATAATAACAATTAATTTAAATAAGTAACTGAAAGAAAAGCATCAGGAATAATTCTACCAGGGACAACCTGAATTTGTTTGTGTCTATGTGTGAGACTGTATGTGTCTGTGTGCGTGTGAGTGAATGTGTCTGTATGTGTGTGCACATAAGCCTGTTAAAGAATTTAGATGTTAGTGAGAGTGGGACGCCACGACTGTACCACACCGACCCCAGCATGCACCCAGGACAGAGCCGCACACCAGCCCAGTCCAGGCCCGCACCTGAGGTCCCCAACCCCCGACAAGCAGGCAAGCCAATCACGACCTACAGGTGAGCCAACCAACACTACCCCGCTACCAATCTACCTAACGCCACACAGAAACCCACCACAAGCATCCCCCCCCCCCCCCCCCCCCCCCCCCCCACCAATCTGTTTAAAACATGCTGAACATCAATATTTGGCTGTTAAGAGAGAACTTACCCTCCACTTGATAGACTTCACAGTCCGTCAGGTTGAGGTCGTTGCCGTGCATTTCTGCAGCATTGAAGTTATAATAATTTCCTGGACTGCTGTGCACTACTGCTTGGCTTCCAATGACAAGAGCCAATGCTTCTCCAAAATATGGACCAGAGTTAGCTATCATTCTCACTGCATAGGTGGGACTGGTGACGGGATATTTGAGGAGCTTTTCTCCACTGAAGGTGAAAAGAAAAGCTTGCTCATCACTCACGTACTGTCCAGACTGATTAAAAGGTTGTTTGGTGTAGCCTCCAAACACAAAACCGGAGGCGTTATAGCCCACAGACACTGTGGGACAGCGGGTGTCACATTGTTGGTGGAAGGCTCCGCCGGTGAAACCATGGATGCTGGCCTTGTACAGTAGCTGTAGTTTGACACTTCCCAACTGGGAGCAAATTGTTTTCTGCTGGCTCTTGGTTAGTCTGGGGTTCATGCTAGATGGTTGTTGTTAGTTCCTGAACTGTCTGGTGCCTTTTAAAGTTTCCTTAGTGTGGTGTCTGAAAATGAAACATAAATAGTTAAAGATAAAGCTGAATCCTGTTAATATGTATTCTTTAAAAAAACGTCCCTCATAGCCACAGATCCAGCCATACAGCATTTAAATTAAACATTAGGTGTGCAAATTGGCATGTCATTGATTTAATATGAGTAACTTGATCACACGTTACAAGTAAGACACTGTTCAATATACATTTTTGACAAACGTACTAATATATTAGTTTTATCTCCTGGGACAAGTTCAGGAAAAAGGAGCTGAATCACTTACCAGGAAGATAGAGCTGCGTTGGGTGTTGGCAGTTAATGCCACAGACAGGTATTCAGCTTGAATAAGACCACAAGTACTAAGATATTTACTTCAAAATAAAAGAGTAAAATTAATCTTCTTAAGAAGTCTAAATTAATCTGATCTTTACTTCTATTATTAATTTTAAGACTACATTTTTAAAGTGAATTGATATTTCTGATAATCATACTGATTTGTATAAATATGAACAAAAGGGCAAACTTAAGGCACTCACGCACAAAGGAGTGATGTGGAATTTTGATTTAAAAAATACTTTATTGGTTATATTGCTTGTTTGTGAATCTATTGATTAAAGGACGTTGGCAAGTCTTCATCAAGGTTCAAATCAGGAAATAATACCCGAAAATCACCATTTTATACATTCAGGTTTGTGTCTAGATTGGATGATTGGACAGGTGTGACATAATGAGAATCAGAAAGTACCTCTCCAAAATGAAAATAAAACATTTAATTTACTACATCTGCCACCTTAATTGCATCTTAAATGTTTTCTATATTTTCACCTCTCCACTTTTTGTCCAAATTTTAACAGACATGATTAATCATTTTACTTTGAAGGTGATTACTAAAAGTTAAAGATAGGTCTACATTTTAGCTCCCTTGACAGGTTGGGTCATTTCTTCTTGTGGCAGTTACAAAGTCGTACAACCAGTTTATTATAAACTGTGGCCACATTACAGAGAATTCCTTGTCTTTTATGTGCACTAAAGTAACATTGTTATTTTAACCACTATTCCAAGATGTGTTTGTTTAAAAAGTAATCAGACCCATGTAGCCAGGTAAAAACTGTAAAAATAGTTTTTGTGGTAAATAAATAAATAACTTCATTGTAGGTTAAAATGTTCAAAGGGTTAAAATGTTTTAAAATCCTAAAAATGTTAAAATTCCATATATACTATGTACTTTATTTTATTTCATTTGTTAAATGAAAGACTGGTAACTTTTCACCGTCGCACCACATATCTCAAAAAGGTACTGCCTATTGACTGTTTCTGCTCCAGTTGGAGTGAAGGACTGTTAAACACTCCCCAGCAACTAATCAGTCCAGCTAATAAGTAGCTGTTGTTTTGTTTTTTGCTGAGTGAACTGAATTACTGTATTGTCCAAAGTAAAACTGTGAAAAGCCTTGAGGAGAAATAGTGGAAACACTTTCATTGTTTAAGTTTACATTTACATTGATCTTTTTTGCCTTTTTATTAAAATCAGAAGGTACTTATTTTAATTTCAGAATGGTTTTCAGGTGTGGTTATTATTTTAGTAATATCAAGGTTTTGAGTGACTCCTAACACACCACCTTAAGTTACTTTTCTGCAATACAACTAGCTATAATAAGTAGTTGGAAACCAAGAACTCAGGGCCCCTCTACCTATATGGGGTCAATATTTTTTTCCAGTTTTGCCAGCAGGAGCTTTTATTGTCACTGAGTGCGTTTACAACTGGAAGCAAAAGCGAATTTACGTAACATGCATCATAACAATAAATGTGATTATATCTGCATACAAACATCAAGCTAAACACAAAAAAAACACCAAATACTAGAGAAAATTACTTAAATACTGTCTATGTTTACTCTTGAAACTACTGGTACAGTAATGGTACTTGCAATACTGTGTACCATGACAAAGTTTTTTAGCTACAAGATCTGGGTGATATAAATAAACATGAAATGTTTTGTGTGAATCTTCACATTAGAAGATGGTAGTCTAAGGGGCAGCTAGATTATATTTAGTTTACACATGTTACACCATATGTAATTTGAATAATCTGTAAGGAAAATTGGAACACCATACTGTAAATTAAAAAAAACAAGTCCAATTGACAGGTACGTGGCAATGTAATTTATACCCATTGTACTGACTCACTGACTGTGATCCCACTGCAGCTATTAGGCTTCTGAATATTAGCACCAGTACAAACACACAAAATGAATAAAAAAAACCTAGTTATTTGTAAACTTGAATACAAATGATTAATTTGTGAGCATACATTTGTTATTCTGGAAAATAAATATAAGGTATGTCAAAACACCAAAACCCCAGAGTGTATTAAGTCAGTCCAAAATCAAAACTATTAAACTAAAATTATCCAATTAAATTATCCATGACTGACCATTTTAATTGTTTATTTTTCACTGCATTTTACAACACCAAGGGTGCACCTACATGTAGCAAGCAAAATATGCAGGGAGTGCTGAATAAATGTTCAAATGTAACATCAAAACCTGAGTATGTGAGAAAAACAGAGTGAAGGAAACATGTATGCTCTTTTAAGAGATTCTCAGATGTATGCTATTGTGGGTTCAAGTTCAAATATCATCATTCTTCTCTAGACACACAAATCAGACAATGAAGATGAGCTTTGATAAACTGCTCTGAACCTGCTGACTGTGACTGCAGCTTCAATTGCATGAAATGAAGAACAACAAGATGCAAAAGTTAATGTCATAATGCAGTAAAGAATATTATCTGATACGCTTTAAAACTTGTTAATTTGTGGTGAAATGTCAGACTAAACGAGCCAACACTAACAAAACATAAAAATTTTAAACATATGAATAATATTACATATGAATAGTATTACATAAATCAGTCTTTAGACTGATAATGTAAAAATTAAACAGCACCCTTTATGATAACAAAGAATTTACTACAGAATCAGAAAGAAAATTTAACATTTCGCAGTTGAGGGACACAAAATGAGGATCCACTCACTGAGTTTCTGGAGGTGCTGCGCAGTCCAAGGGAATACTAGAGGCACTACTTGATGAGCTATCCTATCTGAGTGGAATGCTCAGAAACTCAGAGGAAGGTGGTGTATAGTGAGCTAGCAATAGGCAAGATCACCTGCTGGTAAATGGATAGATGGATAGCTAATTGTGAGGGACATTTCATTACAGTTGGACAAGATGTAAACATCTGCTGCACAAACACTTCCTACTCTTTGGTATCAGTGTTGCTGAATCGGTCACTGATATCATCGAAGTAGTTATCAGCGAAGCGAAGCATCTGGATGACGGAGCTGAGCAGCAGAATGTCGCAGTTCACGTCCAACTCCAATTCTTCGCTGTAGTTTTTCACTGGAACAACACAGGACAATGGCACGCCAAGCCGAGCACTGACCTCCTGCATCTGGATCACAAAAGACTCAGATGAGGATTATCATTTTTTCTAAAGACCACATAGAATTGTGCCAATTTTTTGTGAAATCACAGCTAAATTTGTTTTAATTTTCTTTTCAGTGCCACTAAATAAAAACACAATACATGTGTTATGGATTTTTTTTTTCTTTTGTATAAAGAGCTAAAACCTTACCATTTCCTTGATGTAGCCACTGTTATAAATGTTTCTCACATCCTCTGTAACCAAAGGGCAGGCTTGGTCTACTTTAGTGAGCAGGGCCAGCTGAGGAATCCCTGTAAACAACCAGAAATAACAGAGCAGAAAGAACATTTCCGAAATGCATAATGCTGGGGATTATTAGGTGTCAAAATATGCAGGTTGCGCTTGGATGATATTGGATATTTTGTTATACATGGATTAAACAATTCCTCTCCTGAGTCCGTCATACAAAATATATATACAGTATGTGGTTAGTGTGTGGTGTTGTAAGTGGAAATGGCAATATATCAAAGCATAACACAAATAATACATTTCAGAAAGAAAGGTATGGTAGTACACAAAGAATTAGCTTTGGCTCAATGTCTTTATAGTATGTTTCTGCATATAAATTGTTGGCGCACATTTTAGTTGTTTCCTTGTGGCTTAAAATAATAAAATAAGGTAAAAATATTAACTTTCAAAAGTCTGAACTTAAAGTCGGATATGCCAATCCATTTATTAACATAACAAAAAATGAAACATTTCTTAAACAATAAACTTAACTCAAGTCAGTCTCCATGATTACACGCCGTGCCTCATGGTCAAAAAACATGCACCTCGCTGTGCGCCACACCTGCACTAATTAACCCCTGTCTTAAGTAGACTTGTGGCAGAACACAGCACCACCCCATCCCAATACACAGAATGGCGCCAACATAAATGCTTGGGTTCCAGCTGCTGTCCTCTCCGGAGACGTTTTGGAAACACACAGGGAGAGAAGAGGCGAAAAAGAGAAAAGAGATTTCACATGGGTTTTAATCAAGAATGTACAGATTCTTACATGTACATTCCTCCCACGGGCAGTTCAAAACCAGAATATCTCATATAGCTCCAATCGTAGCTGGCAGGACAAGCTAGAGCTCACATTTCTCTACTGAAGAGACAGTAGGAAAGAGGTAGCTATATGGGAATGAAAGAGAAGAGGAGGCATTACAGCTGTTCATTTGTTAATATGTGTTGAGTGTTTATTATAAAATTGGTTAAGACTGCACTTCATCACTGTAGGCTACACTTTTTTTCCCCTGAAATTAAGCACTTTATTTTAGTATAGTTAAATTTAGAATTTATTAGAGTAGTTATTATTTACTATCCCTCCAGTTTGAAAACTGAATATTGTTGAAATATTGTCAGTTATTGACTAAAAACATATGTTGATACAACTATATGTTATGGTACTGAATGATAACGCAAGTTAGTCGTTATGATGTTCTGGATCTTTGCTTCACAAAAATTTTCTCTAACTGGACCTCTTTGAATTCTAATTAAATACCCCTGCTCTTGTCGATTGGGCTCAGTTTTGTGATCCTGCAGCATGCCTATCCTGGTCCTGCATTCCCTGAACCCCATGAGCCTTTGGTACGGCCGAGGAGCCACACCAATGTCCAGCTGTCACCTTTAGGGACTCGTCTGGCTATTTACAGGAAGAAGGCATGGTCACCATGGCTCTTGACACAGATGGCTGTCAGCAGTCTGGTTCCCTCCTGGTCCCTAGTTGGCCAACTCTTGCTCCTGGCTTTCCATCAGTGGCCTGGCCGACTCTGGCCCCTAGTCCGCGTGCAGTGGCCCGGCCTCCATAAATTAATGAACTGCATCAGCTCTTCCACAGGCATCTGCATTTCAGTCATACCCTTACGGTCCTTGTAGTCCTTTTACCCTAATTGCATGAGCTGTGACACAGCAAAACATAGGCTGGGTACCACGATCAGTACAACAAACTTATGAAATGATAGTAGAAACAGCTAATCAAAGTGGCGGAGGATAAAAAAATGTGGTGTAAATCCCACAATTCTCCGTCAACGCTTTTTTGGTGCCCCGTATTAATGTATTTGCGCTGCAATGTCTTCATTACAGTGAAGTGGGACTTAATTTTACTTACCCATTAAGTTGACCTTTCTGCGGATAGCATCCAGCTTCTCCTCCAGCTTTGTGGGCATGATGGAGACCTTGCAGGCATCAATGACGTAGGCAACACAGTGGATCTTGTCCTTGAGCCCTGGAGACTTACGATAGCCTTGCGCATCCGAATGCAGAGGAGCAGAGGGGTTAAACTGAGTCATAGAGTTGAGGGAAAAGACAGGGACAGTTTGAGTTAACTACAGGCAAATCAATGGCTCATACATTCAGTATCCTGCTCAATGTAAACTAAAGCTGTACCTGATAACGGTCTGGCAGATGACCTTTAAGGATGTTGCTGATGTCATCTATATCAAGCCCTGCCCCTGTGCTTTCCTCCAAACCCATGGTATCACACAAGAGGATTGGCAGAGGTTTTCCTTCTCGCCCGGCTTTCAAAGAGTAGGTGCGAAACTGTTGTGTACAAAGAGATGGAATAACAAACAACAAAATGGGGACAAGGCAGGATTTTTATTTTGAAATCCATCACCAAAAATGTAAATCATTACATTGCAGTAACTAACCTGTGTGGTGAGGCTGGTGGTAGAGCAGCCAGCTATGGCCTGGCTGGTGACATGGCCTCTGAATACAGAGTTGATGGAATTGAAGAAACTGGACTTTCCAGCTCCAACTGGTCCAATGAGCAGAACCCGAACTTGGGACACAGAGCTGACTGTGGGTTTGTAGCTCATAATATTCTCCATCAGCTCCTTCCTCTTCCTGTAGAAACGAAAAAAGATAAAGAACTTTTTCTTCTAGTGAAAAGGTTGTTTGTTGTTTTAAACCTGATTGTTAAAAGAATTTCTGTGTGCATAGAGAGTTGATCTGTGGTGGTAGAAGTCATGGCTTATGACAATTTGTTGTAATGTTAAAAACACTATTGCACAGTAAGAATGGCAAACAATTTCACTGCATGATATTTTGCATAGACATAATGATCTAAAATAGCTGGTGTAGTTTGCCCAATGACACATAGCAGCTTTGCTTTGCATGGCATGTGGAAAACTATTTTTCAGATCAATTTACGTCATACTGTATGTAGTATAGTATATTGTACTAGTAAAACATGTTAATAGCATTATGTGCAGGATGATGGCTCTATCTATCTTACTCAGATTTCCAGATTATAGTCCTCCATGGGCTCTCAAGTTCTGTGGTTTCTGTTTAAAAGCAAAAACAACTTTTATAAAACAAAGACCTTAAACATATTCCATATTCCAATCCACCTAAATAACATTTTTCTCCATTTGCAAACAGTTTACATGAGACAGCTGGAGGATCTTTTAACGTTTTGTCATCCCAGATATATATATTTTTTTATCATTCTTCACATGTGCTTTGATGTTTGAACAGTTTCTGGAGGAAACACCTGGCCATGCGACTCAGATATTTAACGCAATTATAAAGGAAAATAAAACATCCAGTCGCCTCAATACTAGGCCACAACAATAGACTGTTTATCTGATCTAATTTATATTCTTTGGCATTATTGAGAATCTGGGGGTGGAGAATATATTTAGGTCCACAATATCAGTACCCGCAGAGCTGCTGCATGTACCTGGTTTATACATTTGGGGGCCGTAATATCCATTTATTTAGCAGCTGTTTATTTTAAAAAATAAAGAGAGGCTGGAACATTCAATAAAATTCATGTTTTTATGTTTAATATTTACATTATTTTATATTCATTTCATGTTCACTTTTCAAATGTATTGTTTCATACTTACCTTTTTATGTATGGTATTGCATTTTTTTTCTAATTAAAAGAGAAGTACCAAAGAAAAAAATAACCAATAAGCCAGGGAGGGCCTAGCTTTTTAATAAAATTAAATAAAAGATTCAGCCCCCAATATATTTCTTTCACTCCCTAACAGAAATTATTTGTTAGTTTATTTGGTTTTGTCTTTAAAACAGTGTTTGAACAATGAACGACTCAAATACTAGTGGACAATAGTTGATAGGGATGCACATACAAACAGACACATGGAGTACATTAGTGGATTTGCCACAACATTGCATCAAAATATGGTTATTAATAGTGAACTCACCCTCCACTTGATATACTTCACACTCTGTCAGGTTGAGGTCGTTGCCGTGCATTTCTGCAGCATTGAAGTTATAATAATTTCCTGGACTGCTGTACACAACTGCTTTGCTTCCATTGACAAGCGCCAATGCTTCTCCAAAATACGGACCAGAGTTAGCTATCATTTTCACTGCATAGTTGGGACTGGTGACTGGATATTTAAGGAGGTTTTCTCCACTGAAGGTGAAAAGAAAGGCCTGGTCATCACCCACATACTGTCCAGACTGATTGAAAGGTTGTTTGGTGTAGCCTCCAAACACATAACCAGAGGTGTTGTAGCCCACAGACACTGTGGGACAGCGGGTGTCACATTGTTGGTGGAAGGCTCCGCCAGTGAAACCATGGATGCTGGCCTTGTACAGCAACTTAAGTTTGACTCTTCCCACCTTAGAGCAGATTGTTTTCTGCTGGCTGTTGGTTAGCATGGGGTTCATAGTGACAGCTGGACTGCTGAAGTGTGTAAAAGATGCTGAATATCCCTTTAAGGTTTACTGACTATGGTGTCTAAATGCAAAAAGAAACACAGAGGCATTAAAAGCATAGACTGTATATAAGAAATTAAAATTAGAAAAATTAGATTAAAAGGCAGGATATTTGTTTGTAAAATCATGGAAATTACAGTGCTCCCATCCTAGTCAACCAACACCGATTACACAACATAAGAAAAAAATACCAATAAAATGAAAGCATCATCATAAAATGAGAGTTTAATTACTCCTTACATATTTCTGGACTGGAACTGGTTCTTTGTGATTTATTAAGTGTGTTGTTTACACACATAAATTAATCCACTAGCTGCTGTCAATAAATGTAGCTATCTATTTGAAGAGTAACAAATACTTTCTAAAACACCTGTATTAAAGGGAGATAATAACACTCATTCTTCCTTCAATGTAACTATGAAATACTTTCTTTACTTGAGTCATGTCCAGTCAGGAATACCACAACCTAGGCTATAATAAAATAATGAATGTAATAAAATTGAACTTTGATTTACTTTTTCTCCTATTTCCTCCTCAAAAGTTCCATCTCTTTTGAAACTTGCAAAAATATAGTTATATTTTAAACATCGGAAGTCCTGCCTTTTAGGCACAGGGAAACCTCTCCAACTGACAAAAGATTTAAGATGAAAAAAGAGTTTGCCACAGCTTGATACATGTTGTGGCAGACAATGATCTAAGTTTTCGATTTCCTCCAAACTGACAAAGAAATGGTTTGCCACACTTGCATTTTGACAAACTGCAGTCAGGATATCATCCTAGTTTTAACATATTTGCACTGGTTGCCAATTTCTTTACCTAATACAGAAATATTATTAACTATAAATAATTAATTACATAGGCTAGCTTACGTTGCCTTTAAAAGCTGTAACTGTGAAACCGTAGGACTAGATTAAAGTTTGGAAAAATCTGCAATCCTTTAATATTTTCAGCCTTACCTCGTTCTTATAGATAGTTGAGGAAGATAACCAGCTTTAACGCAGTATAGTTAACGGTTTTTAGACAGATGTTTATACAGAATGTCTGGATGCATCCGGCAGAGCTGGCAGAAACGAAACTAGACGCATCTGGCGTTGTGCCGAGCTGTGCCCGCGGCGCAGACAATTGTGTGCACCTCGCGGGTGCGCGCCCGGCTAAAGCTGAAACTAAACTGCCAGACTGATTTCTACGGCAGTAGGTAGTCCTACTGTTTAAAAACGATATAATATTATTTGTGGGTTTATCAATGGTGATATGTGATTTGAAGTCTATATTTATCAAAGTCAGAGAGAAACTTATCCCGTGAACCTAACATCCTCCTGAGGAGTACCCCTAAATCTTTAAGTTATTAAGCCTGTTCGTTCAGTTTGCCAAAAAGTAAAAACTTCACAGCACATAATCACCATACAATTAGAAACTATAAATACAGCCACCAACAATGGGCCATAACAGTTTTAAATAAAATTACAGTAGATGTTAGCCTATAAAATGTGTTTCTAAAGCAAAGTGGACCATGGCTTAGGTGTGAGACAGTCAAAACAGACGTGAAAGTCACAGAGATGTGCAACAGAATGTTGTACAGTAGGTGATGGTACAGTTTCACGTTATAATGGAGGACGTTCACCTGGGCCTTTTTAAAATTGAATTAGTTGATTGAGGTACCATATGTAAACTTTAAATGAATTCAGATCAAATGTATTATGACTCATGTCAAATAAGGTAGCATATTCCCCTCCAGAGAAAGGCACTGGTACGTGCCACTCAAGAACAATTACGTTCCTACCAATAGTTCTTGCATGAGGCCCAACATCTTTGATATAAGGCACAGATCACGCTTATTAAAATTATTTAATTATTATAATTATTTATTCTGAATCATTAACAACCTTTACACACTGTAAAAAACATAATAAAGTAACATTTACAAGGTGGTTTAAATCACCTGTATGTGTGACATTGTTACATAACTATAGCTTTGATATTACCTCTAGTGGTTCCTTAATATTCAAATCCTACACAAAAGGGGTTTTAAAATGTGTAAAGTGAAGTTGTTCTGTTACTGTTGACATTGAACAATGCAATATTTTAATGTGAATGATGACCTCTTTAATGTTCTTTAAAAGAAATATCCCATAAGCTCAGAGGTTTTTCTTTGGGCTTGTTTATTGTGGTGTGTTGTCCTGGAAATACAGGTCAGCATACTGCAGGATGTGTTCGACAGCACTAAGCAGAAGCACATCAGTGTTCACATCCAGGTCCAACTCCGATGAGTAGTTCTTCACCGGAACGATGTAGGAGGTGGACATACCCAACAGAGCTCCAGCTTTACCCATCTATAAACACACATACAAATCATAATAAAATGTAGATACATTTTCAGATAGTGACAAACTGTAATTTGTTTTGTCCTTATTAACCCAACCAAACTCTAATGTGTTAGAATAGCAGGATAATAATAATCTGTCAATATACATTTGATAATATGTTTTTTGTGTGTATATTGTCTGTCTGTACATTGAAAAATTGATGCTTAGGGGCCTTTATTAGCTTGCGTTATGGCAATTTATATACCTTTATATGTTTTTATATGATTTGTATATTGTTTGATGTATGTATGAAGAACATTGACCTAAATTCTGGTTTGGATCATAACAAAACTGTCACATACCAATTTGAGTCAAACTTGCCCACCTGTTGTCTCACCTCCCTGTCTGACAACAGTAATTCAGATAATATGCTCATTTGGTTTATTTTACCATGTCCCGAATGATGCGGCTCTTATAAACCGCGATAACATCTTTGGCCGTTTCTGGACAAATTTGGTCTATGTGGGTCAGCAGAGCCACCTGGTGAACACCTAAAAGAACAATACAATGTCATTAAGGTTTCACTGCAATAATCAGAGAAACAACATTTAATTGTTACATTCTATAGAAATAAATTACTGACAGTTAAGATCTCAACAGTGCTTTCTTTAAGTTGATCTATAAATAAAGTTTCAAACCCCAAGTTGTTATGCACATCAGTCCAAAGGCTAACAAAAATGAACAGCTGTGGTGAAATATTAATGCAATAGGGGGTAAATGTCACCCCCTGACTGATTGAACTACAGCTCTTCCACTTTGGTTTCTAAAGTCAGAGCCCTTAATTTACACAATGAAAATGCTACTCATGTGACAGGAGCAATATTAAGAAGAAAGTTAAAGAGTGGCTGTAATGTGGCAATGATCAGGTTACACAAACAGAATTAATGATCAAAGTTCCTTTTATCAGTCTGGGTTTTTGTCCTTTCTTTACCCAGGTCACTGATGTGCTCTCGGAGCTGCTGGAAGGTAGTGCTAAGGCCTTTGGGGTACGTCAGGACTTTAGAGGCGTCCACCACAAAGGCCACACAATGGATCTTGTCTTTGAGGCTTGGCCTCTTCATATAGCCCACGGTCTCAGAACTCACTGGCTGATCTGGGCTAAACTGGGGGAGAGAAATTAAGACATTACATTTTAAAAGCTTGTTCGACCATTGCATTTAGTAAATGTGGAGGGTGGAAAGGGGGTCCTCGGGAATATAGTTGACCATGTAGTTGCCTGATTTTATTGCTCTTTAATAAATATCTGATGGTGTTGACAAAAACTTGGGACCCATTTCGAGCAATCAAAAAATAAGAGTAGAGTTTTTTCACTCTACTCTTTCATCTGGCCTATATAATATACGTATTTAAAATAATTTTTTTCCTCCTTTTATATCAATTTGAAATGAAATCTCTTGTTTGAGGACAATGGATTTTGTGGGTACTGGGCTGTCAAAAAAAAATCATAAAATTTATCAATTTAAAAAAAAAAAGTATATGAAAAACAAAATTTATGTAGAAGACCCTCAGATGAACAACCCTGGTTGTTTTAAATAAGAAAAATTTATTAATTTCCAATGGAATTAGCAGTTTTCTTAGTGGGACATGTTTTTGCCAAAATCTCAAGAATCAGTTATATAGCATTTCCATGAGGCTGAGACAACCCAGCCCCTCCTCTCTGCCAACAGTACCCTGAGACAGTGAATAACAGCCACAGCGATCAGAGGATAAGAGGAATGACTGACTGATGTCTGAGTTTTTCCATTCTTTCTAACCTTCACAAAGTATTTTGAAGTTTTAGATTTGTTTCCAGGGTTGTAAACTTTATTGTTGCTGCTCTAGAGACATTATATTTAAAATATTCCATTCTTATCCTGTTTTTAATTTTAGAGACAACCAGGCAGACATATGATCTGTGTAGCCAATATGCCCACTTCAATATTTGTTTATTTATCGGAAGTCATATCGTCATTGCAATACTGAACAATGTTAAAGACCAATTGCGGATATTCCTCATATCTTGCAGGCCTACTGCTGCTTACCTTGTGTCCCTCAGGTACATGACCTTTAATGACGGACAGGATGTCATGGAGGGTCGGTCCAATCTTCTCTCCATCCCCTAGGCCCATAATATCACAAAGCACCAGTCTGGAAGGATCCTCTCCCTTCTTATCACGGATGTTGAACGACTGTAGCTGACACAAACAAAAAGAACGAAATGGATGGACCCCTAAACCATGGAAACAGTCTACCTGCTGAACACTGTCCTCGACGAACAAACCTGAGACATTTTTGTTCAGTGTCACTTTTATGCAGCTTTGTGTGTGTGTCTTGTCTGTATGATCTATATTTTAATCTTTGTACTGTGGTGTATAACATATGTGCATCTGGCCATTACGTGTATCCGGCCATTACAGTTTAACATAATGCTCTGCAGCTGGTGAGAGGGACAGTGAACCCTTATGGGGAAGTAATGATTGATGGGTGCAGTGTTAGGGGAAGTAGAAATTAGGTATAAAGAGATTAGTGTGTATAAAGAGATTAGTGTGTATGAAGGGACTGTACCCTTCTGTGGTGTCTAATAGATGGTTACACTTATTTTACAGCAATGTGCCCTTATATGGTTTTTAGCAGAGACCTAAACATGTCCTATATAAGCTGTGTTCGATGTACAGAGAGACAGAGTGGTCATCGGGCTGGGTCACTCTCCAAGCTGCTGCAGAGCTTGTAATTGATGCTGAATTCTTTGATGTAATAAACTTTGATAATCAAGAACAGTGTCAAGCGGATTTCTTCTCAACACATCATCGCAGCATTATCGTTCGGACACCACAGTACTTTTGATGTCATTCAGTAATTACCATTGAATTGATCATAAAAATTATTAATTCTTGACCTGAAAAATATCTTAAACATGTGGAGTTCACCGAGTTGCCATGCTCAACTTCATGACAATTTGGCAAACTCCCAATAGTTTTAGTGATTTCTCTCAGTTACATGTCACTGCTCCACTGGTACCTTCTTGGTGAAGCTGGTTGAGGAGGAGCCCACCATGGCCCGGTTGGTGACTCTTCCATTAAACACCGACTGAACTGAACTGATGAAGCTGGACTTTCCAGAACTGAGCGGGCCCAGGAGGAGAATCCGAGCCTGAGTCACATCCTCACAGGTTGGTCTGTAGGAGCTGACAGTCTTCATCAGACTCGTCTTTTGCCTAGATTAGAACTGAAGATGTTCATTTTCTATTGATAATAATTTAAATTATATTTAAATAATTTAAAGTAGAATAGTCATGGGAAGAATGTATTTATCTAAATAAGTTGAAGGAATAATGATAATCTGTTCAGTGTTTACAATGTTTTCTTTTAAATGAGCAGAAATATCAGTTTGACTGCTATTAAATTAAAATAGCTGCAAACGTGATATTATTAAAAGACACAGCTTTACTCACTCTTCTGTCCACTCCACCTTTCTCCATTGAGATTCCATATAAGGCTGAGCCGCTGAAGAGAGTTACATGCATTACAATAAAGCAGACTATTGCACACCTTGCATTTTGTTATTCAATGTATTTTTCTAATTCTATAAGTGGCTAAATACACAGTGATGTACTATCCAGATATTTCTAGAGGCTACAATGGGGTTTATTACAAAAATATGCTGTAAGGCTCTTAGGTCCAGTCACGAAACAGGTTACTAAACTGGAACCTGGAAATCAGCAACAATGGATACTACAGTATAAGGCAATGCCTCCAACCTTTTCGTAGTAGGCTACATATTCAGTGGCAATGTTGGCCTTTAAAAGTATTCTTGCCTAGGAACTGCGAGCTTACCTGAGAATGTAAACAAATGTTTGTCCTCGCTTTTCTCTGTTGAACTGGCGTTAGCAGCTATGCTGGGAGCAACTATGGCATCCACTGTCGAGCTGCAGGCAGGAGGTCGGATTGAAGCAGGAACAGCTAAAGGTTTCGCTGGAGTAACGCTGACGCCGAAGCTGATGATGAGAACAATCACATGCATTTATAGTGAAAAAAAAGGGCAAAACATCCGTGCTTCTTAAATATCACCTGGTCTGTCTGCCTTAAAGTATCCAATAAAGATTTCTAAGTTGGAACGGTCTCTCTCACACAAAAATAGTCTGAAACGGGTCAACAAAGTTGCGACAGGTTCGTAACATTAACCACCTTATATGAAACTTCGAAAGGCTTCAAGTGTTACCTGAATCCACTTTGCTTCTGCATTTTTACCGCTGCGCGTATTGGAGTCAAACACCATCAGCTAACGTTACAGGACAGAGTGGAAATAAAAACAGAGGCGATTCCCTTTCTGAGGAAAAGAAAGTGAAACTTAAACTGTCAAACAGCGAGGAAAAAAAAATAAGCCCATGTCATATTTGCACAGTGTTGACGGGTGTTCCCCTCCAGACAACAAACACTTTAAACACTTTCAATAGTTTTGGAGTGCACTAGTATCGATTTATGGGCCTAACGATGAAATTATATTTAACTGACGTTCTTAATTATAAAAACTTACATTATCATTTAACGACATGGACATCTGGATTAGCCTACATCTGTAAATAATAACACCTGGACAGGAACTATGTAAAAATTTAAATGCCACAAAAGTAGGCCTAACATGCAAATAGTAGTAATGCAGCGCATTCTACCTGTGTGCAGCTTTGCATGTTCAGTTTCCTCAGAAGTTAGTACATCCACTTCTATACAACAATTAATCAATTATCAAACTAGGAGTCCAGCCGGGCCATTTTGACATGGTATAGCAATAATAGGTGCAGATGTCTATGAAGATTCTCAGTCATCCAGGTCATAGTTATCCAACGAAGATTAAAATCAAGGGCAACTGGACTTGGTTGAAGATACTGGAAGACGTTTCGTCCCTCATCTTCCAGTATCTTCAACCAAGTCCAGTTGCCCTTGATTATAACCTTCGTTGGATAATAATAGGTGCAGCAATTATCCCGGTGTTCTGTTGATTTATGCTACCTATCGAGATGTACTTCATAGCGGGTCTGTGCATGCGTAGGACCCACAAGCGTGGTTTGTTTCCACGCCCATAAATCTGTGCAACCTTGCTGTTGGGAATACCGTCGAGAAAGTGGCTGATTGTCAGTAACATAAAAAAAAAATCATCATTATTAGACTATCAGAATACGCTACCCCTGATATCTTAAATAAAGATGGCGTAATATAGATCGTCAGAACACCGGAATGAAATATGGTCGTGTTGTTGTGCATGCTTCCTCTGACATGTATTACTGGTACACAAAATGCAACTGAGCCTTCGCTGATGTTATTAGTTCCACCTGTGCTCTTGCTGCTTTGACAAGTCAGAATGTCAGATGTCTGTTTATTTGGTGGCTAAGGTAGCATGCTGGTTAGCTTAGCGTGCTGTTAGCATTGTGGTTAGCATGGCATCTGGGGATGAGTGTTTGGTTGTTGCTTGGTTGGGATGGTTGTTATTATATTTAGCACGCGGTTAGCTGATGGTAGCTGGTAATATTAAATGTCTTGCTTTGGAGGGCTGTGTGGGTGCATGAGGGGGTGTTTCTGGGATGCTGGAAGCCTTCTCTGTGTCACGGGCCCAACTCAACAAAACACCATGGTGTGAGAGGGGCCTCAGATACTGTCCAACTGTTGACCCTGATACAGATTCATATTGGACCTTTTTCTGTGAGACATGCTGGTCAAGGAGCATAATTCATGAAACATATCTCATACCAGTGCAATTGCTAACTACAGGCTATTGTGAAGTCTGGTGGAACCATATACAGTGATGGTGTTTGAACAACTGAAGACAGTTCACATGAAGTTTCTAATCAAGCCAGTTGGGCCAGCTGCGTTAGAATGATGTCTCCTTGAAGAGGGCCCAGTGGATTCATGACAGCACAACACACATAGGTCAAAACACAATTTAACATGGAATCCAGGCTTTCATAGGAATTATCTCCCAACATTTAGCACATTTTGATGTTTGTAAACATTCACCTCAGTAATGTAGCCTACTTATTGTTTTTTTGTTTGTTTGTTTCTACTCATCATATCCACTAGAGTGAGCTCTACTCTTGTGTTTGAAGCAGTAGATACTCAGCTGCTGACCGCAGAGGTCAACCTGTGGCAACCATTCATTCCTTTTCCTTCCCAGGGAGACCATAGCCTGATATCCAAAACTTCCTCCTACAGTCCTGGAAAAAGTGCCCTGACACAATTACTGTCATCACTCTGTAGCTTTTAATAATTTAATGTTTTGATCTCAGTATTCATCTGTAATTGATGGTGGTGATTGCTATTCCTCAGATAAGAAACTTGCTGTGTGTGTTTGTTTCTTTGGCTTGTTTGAGAAGGCTAGTTTTGCATGTTTGAACAGTATTACACCGGATGTTTATGGGAAATCCTGAAGCTGGACTGATTTAAAATAAGATTATTGTTAGTAGATAAGTATACATGAATACAAATTTGTTTTTTAACAGTAGTACTGATGTTTATGGTTACACTTGAATGAATTTAACTGTTACTGTATATGTTTTGATGTTTTAATAGTGTAAACAAATACAGAGTTAAATATCAAAGACTGATGTATTGGGTTTCACTGATTTTGCAGTGGTTGTGTAACATTTGATCAGTTATAAAACAAACTTGGGGGAAACTGTAATTTGCTATTTCTATGTATTTTACAGCAATGGTCAAATTATATAATTGAATATTGGCTTTTACTTCACTCCAAAACACATCACATACATTGGAAGTGCATTAGAAAAGGATCTCCAAATGACTATTCTTAGGGGGCTTAATTGATATAACAGGTAAAGGTAAGAAAGGTCTGGCTTGGAGTCATTAGCTGACCCCACAAGAGTTCACTGACCTTCCAGCTCTAGTTATTTCTCTCATGTGACTGTCCTTGATAGGGAGACAACAGTTAGACTGATAAAGTAGACAGTAGGTCAGGCGTCAGGCTAGCAGATATCAGTGTTCTCTGGGAATCTTACAAGGTTAAGTCTTACAAGAATATTTACATGAATTCACTGGCTCCACAGATTAGAGTACAACTCATGGATAGTAATATATTCCAGTATGATTTAGCAATTGGAGTCTAAACATCAGATAGATTTGTTGTTCTAGGTTAAGGCCAGCTAAAGATTACCTAAGAGGGAAACCTACAGGAACTAGTGGGACAATAGAAACATAAAAGGGACCAAAAGATGTTATACTTCAGATTTGGTTTTGGCATTTGATGTGTTCACATGTTGTATGCTGGCACTCATCTCCTCAGCCGGGCTCAATAAACCATGTTATGTCAGGCTCCGAAACTTCTTCACACATGAACCTGGCTCACAATAATTACAAACAGGAGTAACAACTGGAGTATTTATTACAGCAAGTAAAACCAGTTTCAGTGTTCATATGGGCACCTGACTGTTGTTTTAGGACAGACAAAAATTTTCTTTAAGAGGCAAAGACACTAGGTTTTTGAATGCCTGGCTGTAAACTGTAGACACACAAACAGATTCTGAAAATCACAATATAAACAAGTTCAGCTTCCAAATTGTAGCATCCTGCAACCGATAAGGTATAGTAACAGCCCACAACAAGGCACCTTGTGACCATGTTAAGCTTTTGCTGTGTCAGCAAAAATAATGGATCTTTAGTTTTTATTTCTGGAGCCCCATTTAGAAAGGCTGAGAAATATTAGGCCGCTGCTACATGGAGATATGAGTGGTAGGGACTAGTGGACTCAATCACCCCGTTGGTACCCCCATTTTCGAAACAACATGGCAAAAGTACACTCTTGAATTCCCTCATGGGAGATAAAACATGATAAAGTGCCCTCTAGTCTGGCCCAATGTGCAAGACAATGTGAAGAAGTGCCCTCGTTCACCTGGAGAGCTACCTGCATAAAAACCCTGAGGCAGTTGTCGGAGTGAGAGATGCTAAGAAAATCATGCAGTCTAAAATAAAGTTGTTGACCCTCAACTGGCACACCATGATGATGATATTGTGAACAGAATATTGATTTTATAATGTTTTTAATTGGTTGAATCGATACCATGTGTAAACTTTACAGTGATTCAGTGTATTGTGTTGTGTTGTCCTGGAAATACAGGTCAGCATACTGCAGGATGTGGTCGACAGCACTGAGCAGAAGCACGTCATTGTTCACATCCAGGTCCAACTCAGATGAGTAGTTCTTCACTGGAACGATGTAGGAGGTGGACATACCCAACAGAGCTCCAGCTTTACCCATCTACAAACACAGACATGTGACTATCAGATTTTCACACCATCAGTTGTCAGTTCCTTCAGCTGGTTGAGAACAATGCCAAACTGGGAGACACTGAGACACACGAAAATCTCTTTTATACTCTTAAAAAGTGTGTGTGTGTTGGAATGGCAGGATAATAATAATCTGTCTAATATTCATGTGTTACTTGTGAGTCATGTGACTCTTTCTCCAAAGCCTTTGTAAGCTTGTACTTTTTTAATGTTGAGTTAAATAATGAAAATTACTTTTCAACTGGTTCAGATCACAGTAAAAACTATCACACACAGATTTAGGTAAAACTTCCCCACATGTAGTCTGCATATGGTCTCACCTCCCTGTCTGCCACTGGTAATTCAGCTGCCCCAAGCAGTATTTATATTTTTGACTACTCCATTAGTGTGTTGCTAAAATGATTTAAATGTCTGTTTATGTTGTAGACCATATAGAGAAGCTGTCCCGCTAAGATTAATCCACTTCTTAGTGCACTCTTTTTCTCTTTTACAGACCGTTAAGAGGAAATGCCTCAGAGTCTGGATTGTATAATTACAATACATGAACATTTATCATTTGGTTTATTTCAGCCTACCATGTCCCGAATGATGCGGCTCTTGTAAACCTGGGAGACATCTTTGGCCGTTTCTGGACAAATTTGGTCTATGTGGGTGAGCAGAGCCACCTGGGGAACACCTAACAGACACATGACAATGCTGTCATTAAGGTTTCCTGGCAAGTATCAAAGAAACATTTAATTGTTATATTAAGAAAGAAATTACAGATTGTTAAGATCTCAACATTGCTTTCTTTCAGTTCAAGTTCCATTTAACATCAGTCTGTGTGTTTCTTACCCAGGTCACTGATGTGCTCCCGGAGCTGCTGCAAGGTGGTTTTGAGGCCTTTGGGGTAGGTCAGGACTTTAGAGGCGTCCACCACAAAGGCCACACAATGGATCTTGTCCTTTTGGCTTGGCCTCTTCACATAGCCCATAGTCTCAGACCTCACTGGCTGATCTGGACTAAACTGGGAGTGAGAAATGAACATGTTACATTTTTTATACAAACATCTTATGTTGCTTATGCCAGCATTTGCTGATTAGCCCTAAACACAAAGTACAGCTGAGTTCATGGAAATGTCATTTGTTATTCAGATATTTACTCACAACCCAAAGTACAACCCAAAGTTGTTTTTGAAAAGTGCTCTACAAATAAGGATTATTATTATTATTATTATTACTGAATTGGAAAAAGTTTCATTCACAGAATTTTTTCCTGCATGGGTACATGAATGTCTCGACCAAATTTCATGGCAATCCCTCTATAGTGGTCAAGACTTTCATTGTTGGCGCTAGAGGACATGTCAGAGATCCACCAAGGTCATGAGGCTGCATCCTCTGGGAACCATGAATGTCTGTACAGAATTTTGTGCCAATCCATCTGGTGGTTGTTGAGATATTTCGGAGGTGGACTAAACAACCGACGACAATGCCACCTATAGAGCCATGCTGCTAGGATAGAAACTACAATATTACAATGTTGATCCTACTTACCTTGTGTCCCTCAGGTACATGGCCTTTAACAACGGACAGGATGTCATGGAGGGTTAGTCCGATCTTCTCTCCATCCCCCAGGCCCATAATATCACACAGCACCAGTCCGGAAGGATCCTCTCCCTTCTTACCACAGATGTTGAACGACTGTAGCTGACACAAACAAAAAGAAAGAATGGATGGACTCCTATAGCATGGGAACAGTCTACCTGTTGAACACTGTCCTCTGACTAACAAAGTTGAGCCTGTCGTGTAAAAATTCAAGACTTGGGCCAGATAAGAAAGCTTGAACCTTTACCAACATTTTTATTATCAACAAAAACAGACACCAATTAGAATACAAAAGTTCCACCGGAGTGTCAGAGATCGGTGCAAAATAGAGCCCCATCCTGTTACCAGAACAGAGACCCGAGTCGACATGAAAACCATGTAACGACTGACTTTCACCTTCTTTTGGACCTCCTTTTATAGCTCTGTTTCTTGGCTTCAGATCATCTCTTGGCTCTCTTTCCTACTGCACCTGGATCTGGGAAATTCCCTGACTGCCTGCTCCTCCTCTCTGTGTCCTTTGCATGCCCTCCGCTTGATCATGCCATTTCATCCATAACTTGACTTTTATGGAATAAACTGGTGTTGTTTGTGCTCCGTGCTAGAAACAGGACATTCTTACTGTGATGGACTATATTGATGTATGTTTTGTAATACAATTTTCACAAAATCTGCTTCTATATTTTCCTTTGTAAGTGTTTTTGATGCTGCCTCACTGTGCTCCCTCCCTTTTCTCCCAAAGCACACGAATTTGCTCCCTCACACACACACGTGCTACTGCTGAGCCTGGGCAGAAAGGAGCACACACACTCAGAGCTATAGAGTTTTAACACTGTGATCCTAACTTTACACTATAAAATAACACTTTAAATGATGACAATGTAGACCACCATTGCTCTAGTAATTAATGATAACAATTTAGGCTATAATGTTCCAAAATAATTCACAACAAGACATTCCTGTTCAGTCGCTTTTATGCAGCTTTGTGTGTGTGTGTGTCTTGTCTGTATGATCTATATTTTAATCTTTGTACTTTTGATGTCATTCAGTAATTACCATTGAATTGATCATAAGAATTAATTCTTGACCTGAAAAATATCTTAAACATGTGGAGTTCACCGAGTTGCCATGCTCAACTTCATGACAATTTGGCAAACTCCCAATAGTTTTAGTGATTTCTCTCAGTTACATGTCACTGCTCCACTGGTACCTTCTTGGTGAAGCTGGTTGAGTTGGAGCCCACCATGGCCCGGTTGGTGACTCTTCCATTAAACACCGACTGAACTGAACTGATGAAGCTGGACTTTCCAGAACTGAGCGGGCCCAGGAGGAGAATCCGAGCCTGAGTCACATCCTCACAGGTTGGTCTGTAGGAGCTGACAGTCTTCATCAGACTCGTCTTTTGCCTAGATTAGAATTTAATAATAACAATAATTTAAGAAGAATAAAGGCATGGGAAGAGTGTATTTATATAGCCTAAATGAGTTGCAGGAATAATGGTAATCTGGAAGAGTTTACAATTTGTTTTCTTTTCTTTTAAATTAGTAGAAATATATCAATGTAGCTGCAAACGTTATATTATTAAAAGTCAAAGCTTTACTCACTCGTCTGTCCACTCCACGTTTCTCCATTGAGGTTCCAAATTAGATTGAGCCGCTGAAGATAGCGTGCATGCATTAAAATATAGCCGACTAATAATGTTCCCTTGCATTTTTTTCCCGGTATTTTTCTAATTCTATGGATAAGTTGCAAAACACACAGTAATGTTACCTCCAGATATTACCAGAAGATACAATGGAGTTTATATGTACAAAAGGATTCTACAAGTCTCTTAAATCCAGAGCCACAAGACTGGTTCCTGAACTGGAAGCCTAAACACAGCATCTGAACAATGGATACTACAGTATAGTAGTAGTAGTATAGTAGTAGTAATACCTCCAACCTTTTCGTAGTAGGCTACATATTTGCATATGAGCTTACCTGGGGATGTTTTTTTCTCCACACTCATCCTTGTACTGAGGTTTTTAACAATTCTGGTATGATCTCTGGCACCCCCTGCTATGCTGAAAAGAGTTTGGACTGAAGTTGCTTCATCTGGTTCAATAGTAAAGGTGTTGCGGCCGAAGCCACCAAAGCCGCCGAAGCTGATGGGGAAAACAATCACATGCATCAGTGTGAGAGCATAAAGATAAAGCAGAGATAAAGCAGCAGAAATTAAATGTTCTTGGTTAATGGTCTTACATATAATAGGCCTATTATATGCGAGTTAAAATGTGAACAAAAAATAGCATTATTGAAATTGACAGAGCAATCTTAGTTTCCTAAAGACAAATCAGTCAAAGACTCTACCCAATTGAGTTCTATGATGCAATTTGAGTTTGTAAGGGACCAAATAGTCTGTAATGGAACTCAACAGAAATAAAACAGACGTGCTTCTTAAATATCACCCAGTCTGCATGCAAATATGCAATACGTTTTCTAAGCTGGGGACCGTCACTCACACAGTGGATAAGTAAGATAACAACTTAAGATAACAAGTATAAAAAGGTTACCACAGGTTACTAATTTAACGCTCACTATCATCTGAACTGCCACCCTTTGTGAAACTTCAAAAGGCTTCAAGAAATATTACCTGTATTTATTTCGTTCTTCCATAACAACAACCACAATGCATGTGGCACCAACAACAGATCTAACGTCAAAGGACAGTGGAGAAAATAAAATCAGAGGCGATTACCTTTCTGAGGAAAAGAAAGCGAAACTAAAACTATCAGACAGCGAAAAGGAAAATGAAGCACATGGGGTTTTTGCACAGTGCGAACCTGTTTAGAGCCAAATGGCCTCTGGTAATGTTGAAGTCTGCTTAGGCTTACTGAGTATCGATTTATATAGGCCTAAAGATTAAAAGATAAAGTAACTGATGTTCTTAAATACTGAATGACGTGATTCGTAACACTACATTATCTCATGACAAGGGCATCATGATCACATCTGTAAATAACTGTAAATTATAGCACAGTACCATGTAAAAGGGATTCTAAATTGCCATTTGAAAGTGCGAATGTGAATGGTTTGTTTGTCATGTAGCTGTCGCTGTAAAAGGTTTTTGTTTACTGTGTCATTGTGTTCAGAATTATGGTTTTTCGAGTGTAATTTGGTTTATCTTGAGTGATGGTGACACCTGCTGTTTAACTTGTGAATTACACCAAATGAAGCGCATAGCTGGGCTCCCGTGATCAATTAAGTATAATTGATTGTTAAGCTTCGATCAGAAGCAAAAAAGGGAAGAAAAGAGAGTTCCAGAAGACTGTGTTGCGACATTGGAAGATTGTAACGGCTCCTAAATTCTGTGCAGAAGGCGCACATGTGTGTGCTTATATTATTTTGAACTGATGATATTTTGTGTTTATATTTCATACTGAAAGTGATTGTGTTTGTGATTATATTATTTCAGTTTTTCACGGTGTTTGCTGGTCAAAAGAAGATTATTTTTGAAAAGGAACAAATAAATACTGGTCAAACATCAGTTGGAGCGTGGCTTATCTGTAGCAGAAGAAAAGCTTGGGAGCAGTTATAGTGAAAAACATGGCCACTTATCAGAGAAAGCTACCAGGTTGGCTGGCGTTTCTTCAAAGGACGCTGCATGGCCATGCTACAAGGATTCCACTGAGCAGTTAGAAGCACTGTGATGAACTAGTGACCTGTCTAGTATCAGCTGGGGTGGGCCCGAGTATTATCACATTTTTTGTGCAGCACATTCACTTTCATTTCTCCAACACACGTACACAAAAGGAGGTAACATTGACAGTTTTAAGGAGTGCAGTTGGATCAGACCCACATCAGAGAGGGACAACAGACTGCTCATAGGGAGGGAAACTGTGAAGATAGACTGACTGTTTTGGTGGACATGTGATGAAGACCTCACAGCAGAGACATACAGAGGTGGATTTCACCATGCCAAAAAAACTTTTTTGCAAGAGAAAATGTCAGATGCTGTGGCCAGAAATGAGCAGTACAGTAGTCTGTGATTGGCAGAGATGGTTGTTATTGTTCCTGCTAGGCCGAAGGGTGGGTGGGTGTGTGTGAGCCAAGTAGGAGCGGGACAGAGTGTCAAGAAGGAGAAGTTAACTTGTTACTCGGCGACAGCAGAGTAGTTTTGGCGTTGGCTACAGCCCACAGTAGCCTGTATTTTGTTCAGTAATAAAGCATGAGCAAAGCCAACTATCATCTTGTAGCTTCTTATTTGAGGGACGCTACAGTATTTAATGTCCCCTGTAACAATTAAATGCAACAACATAAAAAGGGAAACTCTCTCTTCTGGACTGCTCCCCACTCTGTATTGCCTCTTGTGGGGGTCACAAGTTCTTTAAAGCAGTGATTCCCAACCAGATCACAGGTCATTCCCAATACTGCTGCAGTTTCCAGAGGGTACCTGGAAAGTTTGTGGAGTAGCGTAGCTAATTAAAAAAAATTATAGTAAATATTTATATGCATATATTTGTGTTTATGAGGAAAATAAACGCTCAAATAAGGTTACAATTTGTTGAATGCTGATCTGTCAGACATTAACTGTCACCTTAACCAGTAAAGTACCAACACATTAACTGTGATTAATTTGTTGTATGGTGACATTTGTCTTTTCTGCACAATGTTAGGACAGTCTTTTTTTTATTTTTTTTTTATTTTGCTTACTGTGTGAAGTAATTAGAGGCACAAGATGCACAGTTTTTCTTGAAACTGGATGACAAGAGATTTGAAGGATACAAGCTGGTGGTAGACATTTTTACTTTATGTATCTTCTGATACTGTTCATACATGAGTTATAGGTTTTGGGTAAGTAATGGTCTTTTGCAGGACAAATTAAGTATTACGACAGGCCTTTTTAGTATTTTACACAATGTTACTGTAAAGTGTAAAGAAGTGATTAGAGGCACAATTTTCTGGATTTTGCATGACAGGAGATTTGATGGATACAGTACAGCTGGTGGTACATACAGAATGTACATTTTCACTTTAGGGTCACTGTATCTACTGATACTTTTGGCAAATGAGTTAAAGGTTTGCAGGACAAATGAAGTATTGTGCTACACTTTATAAACAGGTGTGATAATTGCTTTTAATGTTTTGAGAACTGCAACAGTGTTTCAGAAATGTGCTTAAGCAACTAAGGAAACCTGTAATGACTGCAGTCACTTCAATGAAATGAGGTGTTGTTTGGGGTTGCAACTATCGATTATTTTCATTATCAATTAAGCTGACAATTATATTCTGATTGTTTTATCTCTGTGAGAAGTTAGTGAAAAATGTCCACCCTAGTTTCTCAGTTTCCAAGATGACCTGTTCTATTTTCAGTCAGTTGACAAAGTGATTAATTAAATAATAGTTGTAGCGCTAGTGTTGATGTTGTTTTTGTCCAGCTGGGCCATTTTGACATGTTATAGCCATATAGCAAGAAAATAATAGCTGCAGCAATTATGCCGGAATGAAATATGGATGGCTCTCTTGACATGTCTTACTGACACTCCTAAATGCAACTGAGACATCGTTGATGTTGTTAGTTCCACCTGTGCTTTTCTGCTTTGACAAGTCAGAATGTCGGTTGTCTGTTTATTTGGTGGCTCAGGCAGAATGCTTGTTAGCTTAGTGTGGATAGTTTGCTTGTTGCTTTTGCTAGTTGAGCAGCATGCTGCTGGTGATGGCAACATCATGTAAACTGGTCGTCATTATCTAGCGCACTGTTAGCAGATGGTAGCTGGTAATGTTGTGAATATCTCTTGCGTGGGCCCAACTCAGCGTGGGCCCAACTCAACAAAACACCAGTTATTGAGAGTTGCCCACCTGATGACACAGACTTGCCTGTCCTTACTCTTACACTCACACACAAATTCATATTGAAACCATGTTTGCAAACCTTTTTTTGCAAGACCAGATATAGGCCTACAGTTATGGTGTCTGGACATCTGAGCAGGCCATGGCATTCAGATGAAGTTTCAAATCAAACCAGTTGGGCCAGCTGCAGTAGTTTCACCCACGCAGAACTGTACTGTTGATTTGAGGCCGAGTCAAGCTGCCAAGTATCTGCTCTTTACTTTGGTGAGGGTCAGATTTAAAGGCGGCTTCAAGGTGTATTAGGTTAGGGCTGGAGAATGATGTCTCCTGGAAGATAGCGCAGTAGATTCTAAATTAGGTCAAAACTTAATTTAACGTGAATTCCAGGCTTTCATAGGAATGCTCAACCAACTTATGTTTTCATGTTTGTAAACATTCACAGGTAGTAATGTAACTTACTGTGTTGTTGTGTTTTTTTTACTCCATCATATCCACTAGAGGGAGCTCTAGTCGTGTGTGTGTGTGTGTGTGTGTGTGTGTGTGACGCTGTAGATGCTTAGCTGCTAGCTGACAGCAGAGGTCAACCTGTGGCAACCATTCATTCTTTTTCCTTACCAGGGAGACTGTATCCTGATATCCAAAACTTCCTCCTAGAGTCCAGGAAAATGTGCCCTGACACAATTACTATCATCACTCAGTAGCTTTTAATAATTTAATGTTTTGATCTCAATATTCATCTGTAATTGAGGGTGGTGATTGATAAGAAACTTGCTTTGTGTGTCTGTGTGTGTGTGTTCATGTGTGTTTGTTTCTTTTGGCTTTTTTGAGATGGTTTAGCATGTTGGAGCAGTATTACACAATGTCTATGGGAAACCCTGAGCCTGGACTGAGTCTAATGTAACGTAACATAATATTGTATTATTAAGTATACAGTGGGTACGGAAAGTATTCAGACCCCTTTAAATTTGTCACTCTTTGTTTCATTGCAGCCATTTTCCAAAAATCAAAAAAGTTCATTTTATTTCTCAGTAATGTACACTCAGCACCCCATCTTGACAGAAAAAAACAGAAATGTAGACATTTTTGCAAATTTATTAAAAAAGAAAAACTGAAATATCACATGGTCATAAGTATTCAGACCCTTTGCCGTGACACTCATATTTAACTCAGGTGCTGTCTATTTCTTCTGATCATCCTTGAGATGGTTCTACACCTTCATTTGAGTCCAGCTGTGTTTGATTATACTGATTGGACTTGATTAGGAAAGCCACACACCTGTCTATATAAGACCTTACAGCTCACAGTGCATGTCAGAGCAAATGA
>NC_060154.1:10410448-10435437 GCF_021292245.1 Micropterus dolomieu
CTTAAACCCAATTGAGCATCTCTGGAGAGACCTGAAAATGGCTGTCCACCAACGTTTACCATCCAACCTGACAGAACTGGAGAGGATCTGCAAGGAGGAATGGCAGAGGATACCCAAATCCAGATGTGAAAAACTTGTTGCATCTTTCCCAAAACGACTCATGGCTGTATTAGATCAAAAGGGTGCTTCTACTAAATACTGAGCAAAGGGTCTGAATACTTATGACCATGTGATATTTCAGTTTTTCTTTTTTAATAAATTTGCAAAAATTTCTACATTTCTGTTTTTTTTCTGTCAAGATGGGGTGCTGAGTGTACATTACTGAGAAATAAAATGAACTTTTTTGATTTTTGGAAAATGGCTGCAATGAAACAAAGAGTGAAAAATTTAAAGGGGTCTGAATACTTTCCGTACCCACTGTACATACACATTATTTGTACTAACAGTAGTGCTGATGTTTATGGATACACTGAATTGAAATGAACTCTGTAACATATTATTGTATATATTTTCATGTTTTAATAGTGTAAACATAAACAAACATGGCAAACTGTAATTTGCTATTTCTATGTATTAAAATGGTCAAATTGTATCATTCAATAATGGCTTTTACTTCACTCCAAAACATATCACATACATTGGAAGCTCAGAAGAAAAGGATCTCCTAATGGCTAGTACAAACAGGAGGAATGATTACAGCAAGTAAAATCATTTTCAGTGTTCATATGGGCACCTGACTGTTTTAGGACAAATCTGAAAGACACTTGGTCTGTAAATGCTGACACAAACAGATTCTGAAATTCACAATACAAATGAGGCTGTGGTCACTTAATCCTAGAGGTTGCTGCTCAGACTGTATGTAACCAAGTTTCTCTGTAATAAACTATTTGCATTTAAAAACATTTTGAATAGTTTGCGTTTATATTATTATACTTTATTAGAATTAACTGCTGCAGTGAGATGAGTTCCCACCAGTTTTATACTGTTCAGGTCCTAAAAAGTTCATTCAGGAAGATTACTTCTATATTAATATTTCCCATTGTCAGCTCACTCAGCAGACTTTGGGTCTTCCTGTTATTCAGTCATCCAGTCAGATTCCCCAAGATCTTTGGTAATTCATCACCTTGTTACTATCTGACATTAAAACTATGCTTTTCCGGGCTCCTTTTCAATGCTTTTTGACGTTCCCTACTTCCACCACCTCCGGTGTTCATCACAGCAGCCGCAGACTGTGATCTATCAGGTCTTCACTTGGCAAGAAATAAAAATAAATGTTGGCAGGTTCTTTAAGGTTGGTTGTCTGTCTTTCAGCACAGTTTTATCAGAGCTATTTTGGCTTGTTGCCTGTGCCTGATCAGGTATAACAACAGCGCACAATAAGGCACCTTGTCGCCATGCTAACCTTTTGCTGTGTCAGCAAAATGGATGGAAAGGGGCTGCCCTTCCAGTGGAGAAAACGTAATACAGTGCCTATAGGCTCCGATGTGTGAAACAATCTGCCCTCATGATACCTCTGTAGTTCAATGCCCCTGTTGTACAGCTGGTACCCTCCTTATGTTTTTCGTCTCTATCCCTCAAGGAGCCCAAGTTCACTACTGATGGTAGGTTAGGGACGGTAGACCTACCACACTTGATGTTCCGAAATAGAAACATGCAACGTTCAAGAAGTGTGACACATCGGTTAATGTTATAGTATAGAGTTGCTTGGTTATCTGAGGGCAAAACCCAAATTAAAAATACAACCTGCTGTGGCCTTGAGGTCATGACTGAGTGTCATTAAAAGTGAGTGTAACTGTTGATGGATTGACAGCTAACACTGTGTATAGGTTATCTATGGATGGAGGATGTTTCCCTGTGAGTCAACAAACCAAAACACAGTAACTCTGCAAAATAGACCTCCTCTTTTAACCATCCTGTAACCAGAAAACAGGTCTACTGTATTTATAAATATGTGTAATATACACCTAAATAACGTGATGTATCAGAGGTGCAGCCAGGCTTTAAAAATACTGAAATCATCCTGCATGTGACTTTTTTTAGGAATTAGGAATATTTCATGCCACCTGGTTTGGTTAAAAAATGACTTAGTATAAATGGAAGACTAGTACTATGTGATCGTTTCTATATATGCGTATTATAAAGTGGCGAAATGTTTTATTTTTAATGTAAATGCTGGTGTAGAAGTGTGGAAAGCAGCCCCCTTTAAGCAAAGTTAATTGAGATTTAAGCTAGACAATGTTATCTCTGAAGACCATTTTCTTTAAATCACACTAAAAAAAACAATAGAGAAACATAGTTATATGATGCTACATTCGCCACATAATCTTGTTTTTAGTTTTAAATCTCAAGAAGTCGATAAAGTCTCCAATCATTATCCTGGTAAAATATTTCCGTGCATTGGGCCCCTTAGTGCCTGCCTACATGCTGCTACCTGTACAAAACAAATGCCTGAGACTGTAAGTGTAAAGTAATGAACTCAATATGTATATTTCAGGTACACTCAGAGTTACTTAAATATACACACACTCAGCATAAAGGTGTTTCATGTACCAAAAATAATCAACCATGTTGCTTTCTGTCATTAGGAGGACCACAGCTCTTCCAAACTCCCTCCCTGGCATCACTGCACTTGTCCTGGAGTGCCAGAATAAACATGAAGGCAGCTATACAAGTAAATAAAATATCCACTAGATTTCCGCCAATACTGCCTGCCAGCACTCATGTAAGCTGCAGTGCAGAAGCGGGAAAAGGCTTACTTTCCTCTCAGCTGTGGTGGTTTTTTGTTTACAATGATTATCTATCTCATAATTAATATGATGATGATGGTGATTCAATTATTTTTGGTGGTTAACAACTTTATAGCAGCAGCTCCTCCTCCTCATCACCTGGGGCTGAGAGTTTAGGAAGTTGAGCTCCAGCTGAAATCTGTTGGTGCAGGTGGGAGGGGGGCGTCTAAACAGGGAGCTATGCTGACTATGTAGCCGTGTGACACAGCAGTCTGTTTTACAGGGCGACACTGCAAGGCTGTGGCTTAGGAGATAGAGCGGGTTGCCTAGTAATTAGAAGGTTGGTGGTTCAATTCCCAGCACCTCCCGACTGCATGTTGAAGTGTCCTTGGGCAGCTAGTGTAAAAATGAGTTTGAGTGGTCGAAAAGACTAGAAATCCGCTATACGAGCATGGCTAATAAGAAAATGTCTTGCTTTTCATTTTAAATGGAGGAGGAGATTCATTTATAAAGTTTTATAATCTGTATCTCAAAAAGTAGTGTGTAGTATAAATTCAACAGGTGTAGAGTCAACTCTTACACATTAGGCCCTACCTTTAACATATTATCAAAAATTGACTATAGCTGTCCCTTCAAGCCAACCAGCGTAATGTTTTAAATGCCAGAAGTCAGTGTAAAAACATCTAAATGCATCATCTCTCCACAGTTGCACAGCTCCACAGTCGAAATCAGACATGTAGGCTCAACTGCTGTGTTGAAGTAAAATGTTTTTAAACATTGCTCTCTCAGTAGTACATTAAGTGGACAGCTGATTTTGTGAATAGCGGTATGTGTAATTGTATTCCAAATAAGATATTCGTGGAATTTTGGTTGTTAATTATAGTGTCTTTTTCATCCTTGTCAATGTTTTTTTTTCAGTGCTAAAAACACACCAGTATCAGTAAATTTAGTCATAGTCACAAGTTAAGGCCTTTAATTACGGGCAGAGCTCGTTCACTGTGCCTCTGTGGAGGTGATAATAAGACGTTTGGGTTTTGACAGGCACAGAATGGACAGCACATGATGTTCTGTGCTGTCAGCCTCTGATCATGTTCACGTTGTATATGAATAGACAGCAGCTGAGTAGAGGCTATCAATACACTTTAGCGTAAAGTGGGTCATCTAGTTTCATAATTTGAATGAAGAGAGTATAGCTTAATCTAAAATTAAAAGAATTCATATAGAAGTCATGGTTTGAAAAATCACAGTGGTTCAGGTTTGAGACTGTTTCAGAGTGTGCTGTCAAGTAAAACTTCTTGTACATTATAGAACATAGACAGCATGCTGTATGTACAGTAGTTTTTCTCTTTCCAGTACTGTCTGTTCTACTTTCAGGGTGTGATGACTCCAGCTCTAGGTGTACTGCTGCAGATTATTTACATGGCTCTGCTTGTTGCTCATGGTGATCCTTTTTACAACATGTCTGACAGTAATTGAATCCACCTTAGTGGGCGGCTTAGTGCTGACAGAGTGCCATGCAATTGAAAAGTCCCGTGTGTGATTCTTCACAGTCAAAGTGTCCTTGAGCAAAACCCAGATACCTCTCCGTTTTTTAAATTGATGTAAAAACATAAATTAAATGCACTCCAACCCTTCTCCATTCCTACAATGAGTAATATGGGTAAACATGACTCTGCTGTTTCTCCTGCAAGTTACAGGTAGTCTGTCTTCTTAAAACATGGCTGATACAATTATAGATCTTCAGATGTTGTAGAATTACTATATAAAGGAAAAATCCTTAGATCAAACCTAAATCTTTTCAAAACAGCTTTTTTAATTCTAGCACAGTTTTTATTTTCCTCAGTCCTGGAATCCTGGTTCAACCATGTAAAGCACTTTGCAACTTGTAATCAGTTAAGGCTGTTTACACACACAGGGCTCTGCTGAGATCTCTTTATTACAGGGGAATGTTTGATTACATGTTGTTTGCTGACATGTTGCGTAACTTGCTGAACGTGCTATAGTCATTGTCAGTTCTACCCAGTCTGCTTACAGGTGGAGAATTAAAATTGGTAGGTGTGATGAGACAGTAAATGTTTATGTATTTTGACAGGAAATGCTTGATGATGTCACTTGACTGTCTCTGGGTTGTTGTGGTCTGTCTCAGAAAAAGAGTTGCACATCATGACTCATAATTATAGTCGATATCTCTGTTGGCTACAAT
The DNA here is from genome assembly GCF_021292245.1 of Micropterus dolomieu. Taxonomy (NCBI): domain Eukaryota; kingdom Metazoa; phylum Chordata; class Actinopteri; order Centrarchiformes; family Centrarchidae; genus Micropterus; species Micropterus dolomieu. Next base: position 10,415,378 of record NC_060154.1, read on the forward strand.
GGAGAAAAATATTCTTTATGCTTATCTTGGTTAGAAAAATTGTTTATATCACAGGTGGCCTGGCAAAGAAGAAGTTCAGTGTTTGTAGTAAACATAGCTGCAGTGTGCTGGTGGTCCTGTAGTTCAACATGTGGAGCAATGCTGCCAGGGTTAGAAATATATTATTTAATACTGGTGCGACCAGTGACATGTCAACATCTATGTGCTGAATGGTACAAGAGCATCTACCAGTTACAGAATGTGATGTTGACTGGGGTTTGAATAACTATCAGCTGTGCATGAGACCATTTCTATTTTTATTGTATTATTGCATTTTTATCAGAATTTCCAAAAGTGTTGATTACTTTACCTGCACCCCTTCATTCAAGTTGAGGGATTTTGTTTGAATCTATCTATTGTTTACCGGTATTATTATTTAGATGATGCTTTTATCCAGACACATTAAAAATGACTGCAATGGCATAAAGTCTCAATTCACTAGATGTCAATTGCTTGTTGTTACTTGGCTTTGTTGTTTGACCTTCACTGTGCAGATGTATGTCCAGAGTATGCCTCTAGAAGTTTTTCACATTGATCTGGTAAAGGGGGGAACGTTTCTCAATGAACAGGTTAATTGAACTTTTTTGTGGAAAGAACCATAACAGAGGCGCAAATTATTTTTCAAAGAAGATTTTCATTGGTCTTAAAGCATGTCTTGAGCACCAACTTCAACCAATACTATGGAGGTCAAAGAGTATTTGACTATATTCCTACAGCCAAATAAGGATGGTGAGTGAAAATTGTTTGCAATAGAAGGACAAAAAGGCAGCTTGATACAGTAAGTGATGGAAGTCAATGAGAATGCCAGTTGCTGTGTTTGCTGGTCAATATGCTCAGCAAATCTGTCTGCCGCCCCACACAGACTGTAAACAAGCCTTAATTAGTAAGTCTAGCTATCTTATGTCTCCCGGTCACCTGAGCTGCTTGTTTGTGGACGGGACTTTGGCATGGGATCCAACAAATAAGTTTTATAAACAACTTTTGGAGTCATCTTCAGAGTGTTATTAAGAAGAGAAGAACCAAAAATAACCAAGAAATGATTTGTTGCAAGTATGTGCATCCATTTCACAGTCTACTCCAACTTCTTCATAGAACATAATGTCTGAATGATGCCTGTGATTTTTAAAGTTTCCATATTATTTTCATTTTCAGGTTTATACTTTCTTTGAGTGTCTACTAGAAAATGTTTACATGCTTTAATGTTCACAAAACACATCTGTCTCAACGCCCCATTTTAGCTCCTGTTCCTTTAAGGCCTTTAAGACTTCCCACAATGCTTTTATTTATTTATTTATTTATTTTAAAAGTCATTAGCTGGTACCAAGTCCCAAGGAAGCAATGGTGCTTTCCATTTGACACGGGAATTCCGTGTCACAATTTCCAAGTTCCCGGTCGGAAATTTAAACTGGAACTCACCCTTAAGTCGGATTTCCGCCTCGTAAAGTCAGGAGAACCTCACCAACACTGACCTCAAAATCCAAGATGGCTGCTCCGAGCATCTATCCAGTGAAAGATATAGTAATATACTGTTTATTGCACTTCTGTCTTATTTGTTTCTGATTAAATCAGTCATACACACGGTACTGTCCAAGTTATATCTGTGGGCATGTAGGTACGTTTGTTGTGCAAAATACCGAGTAGGTAATGTGGTGTTATCAACTGGTATTGCTAACAGTAAGTAGAGGCGTCCATCTTAGTTTTCCGTTCATGTTCTTGTACTGGAATATGGTCAACTCGGGTGTGTCGTCATTCCCAGCTCCCACTTCTGAGGTAAATGGATCGCAGCATATTAACAAAAACAAAACAAAACAAAACGTCCCCAAGAAGTGCTCTGTGCTTTGAAGCCAATTTTACTAATGGACAAACTGTGGAACTTCAACTTCCAGGTCTGTTGCACACTGGCCCATAAACTTAGCTGTAAAATTGTGTAAGCATTTTTTTGAGGGTCACAACCCCTGCAAAATGACTTGTTTCAATTTGGTCCAATAAAATTTGGAAAGTCTAGAAAAGTCGCAGGATTAAATAATTGTACCCCCATTCAAGTGAGCAGAGGTGGACTTAAAGGAAACGCTAGTGTGCTTGCGCCTGTGGGGCCGCACAACATGGAAGCTATGCGGAAAATCTGGGTAATTTTATACCCGCATTTAATTTTTTTTTGACTTCATGATCCACTGAGCAGCTTTCATAGGAATGAACAGAGCCCTGCCTACAACGCTGTATGTAGTTCTCTTTATACAAACAAGGTTGCCGCGCATTATTTTTATTCCCTCCAGATTTTCAATAACTCTTCTCCTGATTGGCTAGTGTTTTTTGTCGCCATTGTTTAGGTTGGTTAGGGTTAGCCAGTCAAAGGCAGAGTAGGGGGCAGGATTTGACACAAAGCTGGTGTCCATCAAGTGAGTTGTTGAAAATCTGGTGGGGGAAAAATATGCAGCTGGCACTGCGTTAAAACGAAGTGCATGAAGATCTAACTATGGAAGACTTGTGCTTGTGAGCACCGTCTCATCCTCATTTGACAGCTAAAGTGACTTAGCTTGGAAAATAGTGATACATGGTACTGAATTTGATGAATTTACTGTTTGTCACACCACACATGAGACACCAGGGCAGAGTGTTTCTGATGGCTCCAGGTCCCTGAAATATACTGGTGAAATGTTCAGAAGAATGAAGACATGAACCATGTGTTACTCTTACCAAACTTCCTCTGTTTAAGTCTTGAAACAAAAAACAAATAAACAAAATTTTCCCTTGTGCATAAGTTTCCCCTTTAAGTGTCCATTGTCAGATTTGCTGTCCATGCTGTGTCCCAATTAAGTTACTTGGTATGATCCTTCTCCCGTTGCTCATTGTCAGGTCCACCATACTCCAGTGGGATGAACATTACATCGGTGCAAATACATCTTTCCAGTATCAAAACTGTTTCAATAACAACTACTACATAGTACAGTACAATCAACTAGGAGTTACATTCCCCAAACATTAATTCACATAGATGTATAAATCAATGTACTAGCCCTTTAAGCTACTTGTGGTAGTTCAGGACTGTTTTTACTGAATAAACAATGTCACAAAGGGGAATTATGGTGAATTCAAATAGCAGCTTGTTTGAAATTCACAAAATTCAGAAATTGTATGGTTTTAATCTTTTACTAGGTGCTCTCTCGCAGTAAACGGAATGTATGTCAAGTGTTCAGGGCCCCAACATTTAAACATTTGCTATCAAAAGTACATAATGATGTTAACTATGTGCGCAAGCTCCATAGATGCATAAACATTGCAGCCTGTTCTCATCTCAGGCGGTGTGAAAGTCGCCATGTGCCGCAATGAGTGGTGCTATTTTATTTCCCTCTTTTTACATTTTCCACTCGTGTGCAAACATTCAAATCCCTTGACAGAATTTAAAACACTGATGCTAAGATTAACTTCAACTTTAGGAGATACGATTTGTGGTTTTCACAACGTGCGTTACTCCCCCCAAACTCTGAGGAGAGGGCAGAAACTCACGCATAAAGAACAACCTTTCTAATAGGCCTACCTTGCTGTAAAAATATTCAAGTACTGCATTGAAAAAGTTAAGTAAAAGTATAGCAGGAAAATAGAGAAGTAGCCTATTAAAAATAAAAGTAGCCTACTCAAAGCAGAAACAAAAATGTCCCATATGACCGTTACTATTAGCCTATATATCATATCATTAGATTATTATTCCTCATGCATTAATGTAGTTGGTTGTGGTTGAACTATTTTTTTTATCAGACTGCTATTAATGATTATTTTTAGTATTTATCAGCTGATTATTTTCTCCATTAATCGATTGTAATAAATTCTGAAAATAGTGAGAGAGCCCTGCGTGACACCTTGCATGCTTGTTTTGTCAGTCCAAACCTCAAAATCAATAAAAATACATTTAAAATAATAAAAAGTTAAAGCAGCAAATTTTCAGGTTTGTAAAGCTGGAACCATGAAATGTTTTTACATGAAAAATGACTAATGCTAAATCAGATGCCAACTCAGTTTCTGTCATTTAGCCTAACTGATGTAGTTCTACTAGCTGGACTTGTATAAGCTGTTAAGTAATTAAAATTATATAAAAACATCATATTTAAACTCTCTAAAAGCTTATTTTTTTTAAGTAACTAGTAATTGAAGGGCAAGTTCTGCAATACTACAGTAGGCCTATGTGTACGATATACATTGAGCACTGCTGTTCATTGGGCTCGTTTGGGGACAAATCTCTTTATTTTTGATAGGCTACATTTGTATTTTTGAAATATAAGTATCAATAGTCTTTTATCAGATTTAACTGTTAGTAAAAACTTGAGAGAATTGGCTGGGGCCGAGGGGCCGCTGCTGCAAATATTTGAGTGGCTCCTCCTCTAACACGTGTTATCTCACTCCAAACTTTTACTGCTAACTGTAGCTGCCATTATCTAGTTAGCTCAGTTAGCCATGCAGCTAGTGGTCCTTTTTGCTGACTCTGGGAGCTCGGAGCACCAGGGAGCTTTGGACTGCTGGGGGGAGCAGATTTTTATGTCTGGGGCGGAGAGGAATGCTGGTGGGGAGTGGTGCCAACATGGGCACCAGAACCGGAGCTGGATGAGCAGGCAGCAGAACCGGGCTAAGCAGGCAGCAGAACCGGGCTAAGCAGCTTCACAGTGAAAAAAGCTCGGACTGTGACAGAACACAGTCTCTAACTGAGATAAACAGTTGCCAGTTTGACGAAAGGGAATGCAGTTCAGAGGTGATTTACAGCATCTCCGACCAGGTATCTGACTCCGGAGATGATGAAGACACAGTGGGTTCACAGAAGAGGTGTGAGGAGGGAGAGAAGTGAAAGGGAGGTTAGGCATCAGTTGACATAATGTAATATTTTCTTCACATTCTGTTGATAATTTTAGTTACAAATTTTAGTACATATAGGCCTAGTACATTTTTAGTGATAATCTACACATTTTTCTATTCTGCCCATTGCTGTTGTGTCTCTGTAGTGCATTTTTCACACAGCACACTTTCGGGAAATGATTAGAGCTTTAATTTTACTGTGCACTGCACTACGATACTTGAACATACTGTTCTGAAAACAGGACATACAAAAGTACATCTACGGTTCAAGAATATTCCATTTACTTTCATCTAAGCTGGGTGAGCTGTTACTTTGCGTCACATCTCACTGCTGACAGTCTCTAGTCCATCTGGCTGTCAGCCCAGTGGAGGAAACATTGTTCAGCCTCGCAGTGTTTACATCTCCAGCCTCCTCTGGGTGAACTAAAAGTAAAAATCCCACTCACTTTTCAATGTGTTAACCCTCACCAATTTCCTCTGTGTTTAGCATATAGACAAAGTGCTTTTTCTCCAACTACACCTGTGAAAAACATTCATATTTTACATGTTCTTGAGGATTCTGCATCAGACTTGACACTTTGTTTTGCTTTTTTCTGTGAGAAGACTTAACTGTGAGTTAGGAACATGAGAAGGATTATTTTTCTCTTGGCTTTCTATCTCTTTTTCTCTCTGATGCACTTCTCATCACACTTTTTTTTCTCTCTGACTTTGCTTCTCCTATTCCACGCTCTCTACAACTGCCAAGACACACTAACCTCTGACCTTCTCATGATTGTGCATCAGAAACAGTTTTGCTAATGGTGTTTACAAAATGAACATTTTAAAAACCTGCAACTAGATTTTAACACATTCAAACCACATCAAGATAATGAATTATTCAGTTTTTGAATAGTTTAGTCATGAGTTAAGTTTTCAGCTATAACTCTGTAGGGGAAAAAAGGAGAACATTAAGGAAGAGAATTGGTGAAAAGAATAGAATAAAGGGAAGTAGAAAACAGGAAAGAAAATAAAAAAGAGAAACATGTGAAAGAGAAACAAAATAGACCAAAATAGAAGAGGTAAAAAAACAAAGAGGCAATGAGATGAGTAGAGAAAACTAGAGGAAAGGAGGAGGAGAAGCGAGAGAGAAGGGGAAAAGAGGCAGGAACTGGTCTGAACCAGCGTAGACCGACTCCTTGGGCTATATACCCCTCCTCTCTTCCCTCCTCCTCTTCCTCCTCGTCTTTCCTCTGACTCAGACTGGCTGAACTTTTATTTTAGTGCTCCGTCATGCGGTAGTTGTCACCAGGAACAATTTGGATACACATTCCCCAGAAGTGTAAGAGTATCCACAGCAGAGTGAGTGCAGGGTCACTAGTGGTCATGGTGGGATTATCCAGGACTAAAAGTGACGGGCAGGTGTTCCCCTGCATATTACATAAGGAATCAGGAGGTGGTCTGGAAGAGACAAACAAGCTGTATTCATTTTCAGCCAGTCATGACTGACATTAACGAGCATCCACACATACTTCTGGGACAGTTTGTTTCCATGCTACAGTGGGTGTTTCATCAGGCATATAATTTGAGGATCTATATATGGATACTAAAGATGAAATAGAGTGGTGACACTTAAAAGAACGTGCATGTTCTTTCAGCAATACTGCATACGATGTGTGATTTATGTCTTTACATACTTTACTTATTATACAATTGTTACGTCCCAGCTCACTAGGGGAAAGGGGACGTACGCATAAACCAGATGTACTTGGTATGGTGGAAAAGTTATCTGATTTGATTGGCAGCCTTGCCTTAAATAGTTAACATTTTAGGTGACATGATGGATTTAAAGATACTGAGTCCGTTTAATGTCTGTTAAATGGTGGTGGTGATGAGAAGAGGAAGCAATGAAGATGACGATTATGTATATGCAGTGATAATTGGTTTGGGAGAGGTGTCAGGAAAAAAGGAACACAAACATGCTAATTTAGTGATTTGGAGAGAACCCAAGAGAAAGAAAAGGAAAAGTATAGACTGGTTTGGAATTAATCATTGGAGGAATATAGAAGAGAGTGGGTGTAAAAACACCCTAAAGAAATATTAGGTGTGTGTGGAGTGCTGGGGCCTTGTGGCTGTACTGTCAAATGGTCTTGTTTTTTAGTAGGTGAGAGCAAAACTTTGATAACAGAGGGGCAGTGAGGTCAGAGGCATTGGTGTCTCCGTCTCTGGGACAAGCTCATTCTTATGCAACTCATGAGAACTAACACTATTCCTGGACTCAGCCAGTTGCCAAGTCCTAAACTTACTTTCCTGGACCAGTTAATGCTGGCTTCTGTCTTCACCGAAGATCACACACTTTCTATTAATATACAATACATTCCCAGTAATCCCCACTCATCAGAACCAACATAGAAACACAGTGCACCACAACCAATTAACAGCAGTCTTCTTCAGTTTCCATTTTAGGGGTTTGGGTTAGACAGATGCTGTAAACAGGTTTGATCTTTTTTTAGATAAATATTAGCCTTATATTAACCAGTATTGCCCATTTCAGATATGATGAACGTATCCATTACTTTGAATGTCAGTGTTTTCATTCACTTCAAATAATCTGCTATGTAATGAAATGCCTCATTCCAAGGCTGAAAAAGATAAAGTTACAGTGTGTCTTGATGCTTCAGAGGCATTTCTACCCTGAAAAGAGGTCTCAGAAAAACCACAGACTGTAAAAAAGAAGTGGACGCACCATGACATCACCCATTTGTTTGTGGACTACTGTTTTGAGGCATTGAATTAGGCATTTTGGCCATTGCCATCTTGGTTTTATGGACCCAGAAGTGACTGGATGATAGAAATAGGACCATAATTTATAAAATTAACACCACGCTGTATTGAAAAAGATGTTAAACTACTAATTGAGACAAAAAAGTCATTAGAAAAGTTTTTACTGAGATAATAAATCAATTGAGAAATAGGGTCATTTCGTCATAGACTCCAATGCAATCTGACTTGTTTTTGTAACCAGTGGAGTCACTCCTTACTGGACATTAGCAAGAATGCTGGTTTAAGGTACTTAAAGGTGCTTGGGAAAAATGCAGAATTGTTTTTCTTACTAGCTGTGGCATGATTTTTATTGTCTCACAACATACATAATAGAGAAGGTGAAAGAAGTAGAAGAGACAAGTCTTTATATCTAATCTAATGTCAAGCAAAATGTACATAATGTATTAAAAGTACTCATTGTGCAAAAATTGGCCTGTGACTGAAGACACAGTGGGTTCACAGAAGAGGTGTGAAGAGGGAGAGAAGTGAAAGGGAGGATTGTTAATACAAATACATCAATGCATAAGTAGCATTTTCCTATTGTGGCTGGTTTAGGTGGAGCTAGTTTCAACAACGTTATATACAGCTAGGTAGTTTAACCTATTGGTTTTCTCTAATCTTTGCTTTTGAGGGGAATATTGTAAAATGTTACCTCTTTGGACCTCGAATGTGACAAGGGGCCTCAACACAATACTGTTTGTGAGTCTCCAGCCCAGCAGGGTGAACTCCCTCATTGAATGTCTGAAGCAGGGGAGGAGTCAGACTCCTGACCTCTGACCTCACCCCATAACCCATCAGAAGCCTCACATGCAGGGCCACTGCAGTTTGAGATAGTGACTGCTCTGTGCTCACCCAAAGATTTTATAATGCATGACCAAAGGCAGCTGAATACTGCTGGAGCAGCCCAGAGCTGCTGTCCTAAATGCAGTAAATAAATCATGCTTGTTACCTTCACTGACAACACTGCAGAACTTTCTTCCTAAATGAGTCTGGCAAAGAAGGCAGTGTGTACATTTAAAACTAATTCTTAGGGACACCTTGATATAATTTCATTAAAGATACCAAACCATAGTGAATATCACCTCTACCTTGCAGCAGCAGTATTGCTAACTCTAATATTTTGCTAGATCAAACCCACATTTTCCATAAGCCATTTGCACATTCTCCTCTTTTAAGCAGATGAACACTTCCACTGCTTACACAATTTGAAATCACTTAAAACTCTGTAAACTTGCATAAAGTGCAGCTCACTTTTCCCTTTGAATGTGTAAATAGACCTGGATAACATGTTTGAAGATGGTACCCCATTCATTCCAATTAAATCTGCAGCATGGAGGGCAGCCACTTAGGCTGTCAAGTTCCTCAGTAGTGGTCTTGTTTTTTCATGGTAATACTAGCAGTGTTTCAAAATGTATGTGGCTAAGATTATTTGAATGTTGCACATAGCACTTGTAGTAGACTAAGATTAAGAAGCAAGACTACAAAAGTTGGTAGTTCAAAACCCTAAACTGACCATGAGGGTTACAGTACAGTGAACTCTCTCACATCCCCCAGCAATGACTTTCATGGTGAAGCTCAGTTGCCAACGGTAGACAACTTGGTCAGGTTTAGTAGGTTTGAATGAGTGCAAGTGTATGGACATGGGACATGGGAAGGCATTGCCATGAAAGAGCTCAGTGGGTGAATTGACCCTTCGCAAAGCCACGGCCACCTTACTTACTGTTGCTAAGTCCGACACACTGTCCGAGCTGTTAGACTTTTATCACGGCGCTGCAACTGTCTATTACTAAACGGTTGGAAAAAGTGATCTCAGAAAGAGGCAAACAGTTTTGCAGTTGCATTATACATTTGAAGGTTGTATTCAGGCTGTCAAACGGACTCAAACAGACTCAAACAGACGTGAAAAAAATTAAAGATAGAAGCTAAAGCCTATCGATCACACAGTACAAGTGAATCACCGCATCCCCCGATGATTGAGACAAAAGACAACGATATTAAGGATCAACACTGTTTCTGTACAGCTGGGTAGGCCTCTCTTCATTATTACAATTGTTAAAAAGCAGAACAGTAGGGCTTTATTACATTACATTCAGTAGGAAGTTAGCTAGCGTTAGCTAACTAACATAACATTAGGAACAATCCACAGCCGACATTTTTTCTAGATTTATTTTAGGTTTTAGAAAGAAAATAAATTGTACTTCTTATTTCAACCTCTCTAGGTAGCAGCTGTAACTATTGCAAGTGCCCCAGGAACCGCATTTGACCATATCTTAGAAAAATACAGCAGAAGAAAGCTAGAAAACCACGCCTTTTGCATTAGAGTCAATGGAGTGCATCCATGAAAGTGTCGGACCACAGTTAGAGCGAGTCCTATACTGCACTGTGATTTGCCAGCTGTGTATTCGAGGTGTGGCTTAGTGAAGGGTCAATTGTGGTTAAAAAAGACCCAAACATAAATCCTGAAATCCTGTTTCCTCTCCAAATCCAAGTCCTCACCACCTCATTGATTGGAAAAACATGCGTTATAATCCAAGTAAAGCATACATGGGCAAACGTTCTCCATCTGTCCCAGCTCAAAATCAGTTCCACCTGGACAGAGGCGAGGCGGTACTGCTGAGTTTTTCCATTACATAACTATCCAGCTGCATTTTATTGATTCTTCTGGAGAGTAAATCATCTTGCTGAATACATGGTCCTTCTCTTTACAGTGAATTGCTGCACAGATGTATTAAAAGCAATTGTTTTGGCATGCTGTATTTTTCACCCCATCTGCCAGAGTAAATGTTTGGAAAAAAATCTAGTTTTTCTCTATTTTCATTTTGCCAGACATTATAAGAAACCTTCTAGGGATAGTTAGTTGAAACAGTAGATGGACAGGAGATGGGCTTTGATTTCCTAGATAGTATTCAAGTAAAGCAGGAAGAAGGCCTACAGAATATCTAAATATTGAGTAAATTTAATTTTTTTTAACAGCAAGAGAAACTTTCTCTTTCCTCTCAGAGATCCTGTATAAAATGCTGTAGCATAAACCAATTAGCACAATGGACAGTCCAAGTTTTTCATCTGTGGTGATCAGACCTGTGAAGAACACTTAAAGAAACGGGTTAATATGATCCTGGTGAGTGTTTACCATTTATTGATCTTTGACATTTTCAGGCATCTCATTGCTGTCGTTGCATTGCCAACTGAGTTCAAATATTCTTCTTCTCACTAGGACATACAAATGAACTGAAAAAGTAAACGCTCCATACATTAAATAAACCTCTACCAACATGCCTGATGTGAACAAACTGTTGGATGTGCACAAGATTGCTCTGCAGTCCTAAAGAACACTGTGGACAAATACACTCTCTGCACAGCTTTCATAAAGTTCAGCTCTGCTTCTTTCCTCTAAAAGTGACCAACCACAGCAGGACCTCTGCTGAGTTAAACAGCTGTGCAAGTGACCTGTCTCTCAGTCAGTTCAACTCACTGCCACAAGTGCACATGCCCACATTTAAAATAAATATTGCACAATGATGAGCTTCTTAGGAAAGCTTCTGTGAATAATTATTCCAATGATTATCAATTACATACATCTGCCGTACACGCTACTGTACATGCAAAAAGGTTTGAGATGTATAAGTCTTATCGATGCAGAATTTGATGCTTAATATTGTAATAGTTTTGCTGTTACTGATCTCGACTCATCAGAATCAGAATCATTTAACTTTCATTTCTTCTTCTGTGTTGTGTTAATGTAGTTCAAATTGAAATGAAAAGGGGAAGTCCATTAAAAATTATCCTGGGCATATGTGTGGTTGGCACATGAGAATTCTCTTAATAGGCCTGTGCTGCATGCGTGTCTGTGTACACCTGTGCATCTATAATGTGATGCATAAACCAGTATCCATATGACACGCCTGAATATCTTGGCCTAGATTCTTCACACAGGGAGGGGGATGACTGTTGCTTGCATTCTCCACGTGCAGATCTCTGCCCAGCATGTCAGCGGGCACCCCTGCTAAGGCCCTCAGTGCTGCAAAGGTCAGTCGAGGCGCTAGATTACTACCCTCTCTAACCCACCTCCCCACCCCAAATCCATCCCCCTTTCCGCTAACCTCGCAAACTCGCCATGGGGCTGGGCCAGCGGGAAGCAGCGCAAACCGGCGTGAGCCAGTGCTGGGAGCTACATCAATCCCCGCCTCCTCCTTCCTCCGACTTCTTTCTCCCATATGTGCACACACACACACACACACACACATCAAGATTAGTGTGTGTATGAGGGCATGTCGTTGCCTGTATTCACTCATATTTGACCCTCAACTTAACATCACTCTGACCCATGATGGACTTCAGTGCATTTCTGCCTAAAGACCATCAAGATTTTGATTAGAAGTTTGATTGTTTAATTTCAGCTGCTTAGAAGAATAATTTTCATTCATACATGATATAAACATTTAAAGGCCCTTTTGTATAAGTAAATACTGTCCAAAACAACCTAAGTTCACAAAAATTTTCTCAGTCTTGAAGCTAAAACGGGTCTCACAAAGACAGAAAAACAACCATAGTCATACACACACATTCATACACTCTCACTTCCTCCTCTGTCTCCCAGACACACTGAGCCCCAAATATCTTGAGCTGCATATACACATTGGTAGAAAATAGGATGTGTAATTGTTTGTGACCAGGCCTTTGAAACAGGATGTGAAGATCTGATCTTTTTCACTGTGTTTAGACAAGAAGATAATCTTCCTAAGAAGCAATTAAACCTATTGGGAACAGACACCTAAAATAACATAACCAAAATGAATCAGTATTAACTCCTCAACCATTAGGCCTAGATGCATAATTCCGGTCTCCTTTGATAGGTCAGAAGCTAAGGAATATGAATCAATTGTAAACGAATATTTATTTTCCTATTAAAGAGTAATTGGAAATATAAAAATATATTTTCATCCCCGCCTGGTATAAAATCTATATTTTAATAGCAAAATCAGATATAGAATATATAGATTAATATAGATTAAATTGCAGCTGAATATCTTCTATTACACATGGAATACAACTAACTGTAAATTTAATGAAAAGAAACTAATACACAACAGTTCTTACAAAATTATTCAAAAATATACCAGGCAAATGTCCATGTTTTGGCCATATTTACTGTTTGTATGTTCACTTTTATTGGTGGTTTTCTTCAAAATACTATTTCTGACCATACAACCATGTTCCAAATAACATAAAGGTTCCAAACATTTAAATATTGTTAAAAAAAAAGAGAATATTGATCAACATTCCAAAAGCACTCCCATGCTTTACAGGCCCACAACTTGAGAACAGAACATCCTGTAAGCGGACTCTTTCTCTTTGTATATAGCAGACGAATCGTTTCATATATTGCATGTCTGTGTAGCTCCTATGGGTCGGCCAGTAGATGATAAAGACTATTATTATTATTATCCGGCTAATAACTGATTTGAGTGATATGAGTTACACAGCTGATCAGAGCTGGAGCTGAGCTTTCTTTAGAGTGGTTGGACTGTGGTGTAGGATGAGATGAGAGATAACTGGATGGCAATAACTGCAGCCATTTACAGTGATACAGAGCGATTCATGTTGTGACATAATTTCATTTAGATGCATGTTAGATGTGTGTTTGGTATGGATAAAAATGGTCGGTTTGATGTTCTGGCTGAGCCTCCTTGCTTCACGGAGGTGTGTGGCATGCATAGGGTGACAAAATACTAGGATCAGACATGGATTTCTCATTTGCATTTTGCATGAAATTGATCGTCCGTGCTTACAATAACATAATTATATTTTCTCTCCTATTAAAGAACCATCTTTAGTGGGGTTGGTTGGTGTTTCTCTGAGAGCAAATGCAAAGTTTAACCACAGTGGGCCAAGTTTACAAAGCCTTTTCCTGTTGTTGGGGAGCTGAGAGGTATTTTAGTGAGCCAGCTTCCCATTAAGTTCCCACTTGTTCAAGGACACCTTTAACTTGATTCCCTTTCTGGAGTTGAGGGAAAATGTGCGAAAACTTCCTCAAATTGGTACAGATGCTGTCACAATGTAAAAATACATGTAGCACAGCATGCACTTTTTAGGTATTTACACAAGGTTAAACCCCTCTTTATGACATGTTAAATGTACTGTATGTGTGTATAGTTTGCTGTTTACCTTTTGTTACTCCAGCAAGCTTTTACTGTGAGCGAGCATGCAGGAGGTAAAATTTGAAGATCTTCAGTACATGACATTGTGACATAATAAAAAAAATTGTTTTTAATCAGGTTTTACAAACTCTTTTAGGTCCCAGTAACACAGAAGTGAATTGGGTGGCTACTGTCATCTCCAGTATATTTACACAGGACTGAAAGGTTGATTTATAATTTTATAATAAAATTTCTGTCTGAAATCAGTTTGTTGAAAGGGAATAGCAACAAATAGTGGATTCACTTGTAGAGGCAAATTAAAATTGCATGGTGCTTTTGCATTGGATTTATTGTAGGTTAACTTCAACAAGGAGAATTTTCACCATTGCAAACCATCTTGACTGACCTTTGAGGATAAAAAGAGAACTGGCAAATGGAAGAAGCTATTGTATTAGCTGTGTCACATGACCCACAAGTAGTCACTATGTCATCAAGTATAAATTAATTTTGATGTGCAACCTCTCTAGAACGACTGGGCACTTGCACTACTATGACCTGAGTTGACAGAGCCAGTATTCTGATGTAGGGGTTGATCAACAATTCAATTTCAGGTGTGTGTAATTTCACTGCAAACACATATTAACCCAGTAATGCAATTTTTGGCAAGAAGACAGTCATACAAGCATAGATACAAATCACAAGGATCAGTAAAGTGTAGAGTAACAGAGCAAAACAAAAGGAGAGGTTGCTGCTCAGTCACATGCTCAGAGCCGAGGAACACAGGAAATTTCTCTCCTTTCACCATGTGCGACGTGCATCACAGTGTGTCGTGTGTTTTGGAGTATGCGTCTGGCAGTGTCATGTGGGAGTGTGCAGCTGATTTTATCTCCACCTGTATAAAACACACAGGCAGCAGGTTGGTTGAGAGAACTTTGAACTACTCGGTTCAAAAGGTCACATAGGAAAATCTGTGAATAACTGTCACTAAAAGATCAACACTTAATGACAATCAAAGTGATTTTGTCATGCTTATTCTGAGTTCAATTGAGTTTATTAACTTAATTTGAAGGCAATGGGCTGATTATTTCCCTGAATGTGATGTTTAATTAATTTAACTTTAAATCGAGGCATCCTGGAATTTTCCTGGATGCAGGAAAAAACAAAAATGTAATCATCTAACAGAACTTCATAATAGTGATTTTAGTATTATTAAAATGACTATAATTAATTCCAGCGTCTTTTTCCAGAATGGATATTTATAGCATTTTGGTACAGAAGCCCTTCAGACAAATAGAAGCTGCCGAGTTTGCCCTGTTGACCAGTCACCCACTTGGCTGTGACCTGTCACCCAGTGCCTGGACGTCCCAGAGTTTCCCTTCTGCAAGGCCATAAACAAACTATCTGCCCCCTCACCTGGATTCCACCTCTCTCAAACACAGCTTGTAGGAAATGTGGTCCCACTAGTGTGAGACAGAGGCTGCCAATCTCTTGTAGCATGGCTTCATCTGTTTATAGAACTTAATCACATGGATTTTGATTATTTTTATGTGTGTGTGAATCAGGAATCAGGGGTTAGCGGTGTCCTCTCGTAGCCCAAATCTCAGCCCTGCTTTTTTTCTCTGTAGAGATTTCAAGTTCTCCTCATGTTTACGTCTCGTCAAAAGACATACATGTTGGCTATTTGGGATTCTCCTGCCATTGTCATTGCCAAGTATTGCCTGCCCTCAAATGATCCCTAAGAAACCGCATTATGGCCTTCCGCTGCTACTAAATAAGTAGGATTGTTTAAATGCAGAGGGTGATATACAGCTTGGGCATTACTATAATAAAAAGCACAAAGTCATTTTTATGGTGAATAATATTAAGAATGGACTCATTATGTGTGTGTTTTATATTAGCACAGGGGAAGCCAAGTCACCAGAAACATTCATTGTGCTTTTATTGTGAATTAAAACAAAACTGGCTAATCTGATAATGGTTAAATAGAAGTAACAGTGGATTCCACAATCACTCATCAACCAACTACAGTAAACACAGGTCACAGTCTAATTTGACTCTTTCAACTTATTGACAGGGATAATGTAACTTCATATTAAATTCAAAAGATAAGCAGAGCCCATGTTACACTCAGCAGAACATACAGAGATTTATTGGGGACAGCGCTCTTGCAACATGCCAGATAAAAGATATGTTTGTTTCAGAGCTGTTGCTGAGCTGTTTTCATGGGAAATCAAAATTTCTATTGGTGTCCCAGGAGAATCTTATCTCACTTAAACACAAAATTCAACAAATTGCCCTTTGGGACAATCTTATCTTAAAACATTTACACATATGGGCACAGTACACCCAGACAGAGTATATTGTACATTAGTGTATACATATAGTAGACTAGCAGATCCAGAACCATAGCTACAGGATTGTGGACCTCACTCAGAAAAAGTATTATTTCTCTCCCTCTTCACCACTTTTTAATAAAATAATCCTAGTGGACTTCTCTAGCTGAGGGTCCCAAGAATCATTAATGAGTGTCTTTAACAGCCAATTAACACGCATTCAAAGCTCTGCAGAGAAATATACTTAGAGATATTTGGAATAAAAAATGCAATGAGGTCAAATGTGCCACAAGGTGCCTTTGTCATACATTTTTGAGAGAGCCTGTCAAACACACACACGTCTGAAACTTTATTTGTTTTTCTAGGTGTGTTAGGTCTCATCAGGACATTTAAACTCTGTCTGTGGTTTACTGTTTAAAGGGCCATGTGATGTCACCACAGATAAGACATTGTGGCATGTTTGGGGAAATTCTAGCTTTGTCCTGATTGGCTGATCAGCGACTTGACGACAGGACAGCCAATGGGAGTATATGGTGGGTGGGGCCCAATGTTCCCAGCTGACAGACAGAGACACACACACACACACACACACACACACACACACACACAGTTTTTGGTTTCACTTCCTCTTTTGTTGTTAAGGCTGATGCTGTCCACTGCTTTGCAAAGTTTTGCAGTTCATGTTTGTCAGCCTTGTAAAGAAGCACTCATGCCAGTTTATTTTTTCAGATTTCTCACACTTTCAACTAGGAATTTCCACACAGAATCTTGAATAATATAACTAACGTATCATATACACAAAGATAAACAAAATATAAAGAAACACAAAAACAATACAAAAAAGAATTCTTATTGCTAATTTGTGCTAAATACAAATTGCCAAATACATTACAGTGTGCAAACACAGTTATATCAAGAGAAAAAGAAAGACAACATATAATAATGAGATGTGCTGAATAGTGAAAGTGAGAGCATCAGATGAGTCTGAAAGAAACATGTACTGTATGTGAAATAAATGACGCAAATTGTGCATCAGTAATGTCAAGTCTCTGTAAAGCATTATATTTGAACAGGAATCTTGAATAGGAATGAAATGTTCCAATTAGACTACACAAATATATCATGTTGAGAATATGCACAGTGTCACTGTGTATCGGCTCTTTTCGACTGATTTCTAGTGAGGTCAATAGTATCAGTTTCAGTTATCAGTTTGGACATCTTGATTACACATATTACAGGCCGTCTGCAATGAAAGGGTCAATGGTCAGAGCTGCCTGTTGCAGAGTTTTTAAGAATAATTTCTGCAGGGGAGTTTTGCTGAGCTCTGCACACTCAACACATACATACACCTGGAAACACCCCTTTAGCCTTATTATGGATGCAGCCATTCACATTATAACAATCCTTGTATGTATTTTCTTAAAACTTACTTACTTACATGTCTCTGCAGAAACCAAATTCTGCCACATTCTTATCTCTCTTCTTTTACTGCCCTTTTACCTGGCAACTCTCCACAAATACTGATAAGCAGACTGAAAGACAGAGACAGTTTATGTGCACACTAGCAAAACACACATAAATGAATACAGACACACGGCCGTCCAAACAAGCAACAACACGCAGAACCCCCTCCACACACACACATGCACACACTAGCAGAGACAGTTATGCAAGCACATCCTCCATATGTTATTATACTTAAATGTCTGGAGCCTCAACACAGCTGTGCTTCACAAAGGAAGCCGGTGGGTGTGTATGTGTGCATGTGTGTGGGTTATATATGCATGGTATTCAGCAGAGCAGTTGTCACTCCATTTGCTGTATTTATAATTGTGTTCTACTGTGCACGTGTTGGTGGATTACTTGTTAATTTGGTGCCTGTCCATGTGTACACGTTTGCATTTAGATTTTTGTATGTTTTGGATGTAATAATACACTCCAAGGTGTTCTGATATAGAAAATATACCCCAACCTTTACTTTCCTCATTATGCATTATTACTTAAACTCATCACATATTTAAGTGAGACATTTTATGCAGTAAAATACTAATGACAATTCATGGAATCAAAACTGAGATTTGGGGGTGAAAGTCAAACATTTAAAAGTGGTTTGAAAAGTGAAAAGCAAAAGTGAAACTTTGAACCAATATTCTAATGTCTTCGTGCTCATAATGTTTACAGTGATATTTTCATCGTTTTAGAAAGGCTTTCCATCCTAGCATCAGAAAATGGATTACAACCAGCTGTAGCATCAACAAACAGTGTTTGTGAAAAATTTCCAACTAAACATGTTTTTATTAGTCAGATGTCACGCCAATCAATATAGAAGTTCAGCTTCAGTATAGCAGGGGCCGAGAAAGAGGTGCATGGTCTTCATTTTATGAATAGTAATTTTACAGCCCCCCACGACCCTGTACGTTGGATAAGCACTTGACAATGGATGGACTTTAAATGGGGCCAAATGCCTCCCTGATCATTGTAGCGGCTAATTTCCCTGATTTCTGCTGTGTTTACACCAGCTTTTTAAGTGTGTTTGTCATTTATCATGTGTTGCTTTTTGTGCTCTAACATGCGCTGTTCCTTTATTATCTATTGCTGCTATGCAGATCTTGAACGTGCTGCAGCAAAACTGGATGGTTTTGTTTCCAGGATGTTCTTACAGCTAATCCATGTGTCTCGACTGTCGGGCACTTTGTGTTCTCACGCCAGGTCACCAGATTTGTCTGTTTGTCTTCATTCCTCCATCCATTCGAGAGTCAGTCTGTTTTTCTATTCGGTAGTTGGTTTTCCTGATTTCAGATCAGATACGAGCCAGAATAGGCCATTTGTGTCAGAGGTATTCCTGCGCGTCACTGTTTCAGGTACAGTGCTCATCGCACTTCAGTCCCACAGATGGCATGGCCCACCCAGTCTTGCTTGCGTCATGACACAGGAACACAAACTGACAGACTTATGTGATAAGGAAAAAGAAGTGTATAAAACAAACTTGGTGGTCAGTCCATATTTCATGCAAGGCAATGCTGCAGAATGCTATGAAACATTGAGTAAGCTGCCTTTACCCTGCATGTTGACTGCAGCTTTAGGGTGAATAAAAACAAATATAGAAACATAGAAATCATTTTTGTGCAATGAAAATGCCACTGTGGCAGTTTTTTGCGACCATGGACTTCACAACAGCACAAAAAGAGGTGTGTGTTCAATCAAAACCTCTCTGACACACTCTCACTAAACATTACGAGCTTCACACTAGTTAATCCTGTCTTCTAGGAAAAAAAAAAAGTAACGTGGATTTAGTGTTCTAATAAACTTAATGAGAAAATATTGTTAACGTATCTGGCAAATTGCAAAAATATCAATAGTGAATGTAACAGTAAAACATCAATTGACAATGTATTTAATTTGTTTTTCACCAAATACGAAATACATCTGACGACTTGAAACATGAAACCCAACGTGAGTAGTACACTGTGTACACTATGTACTTTGAATTGAATGAATTTTATGAATTTTGACAGGGTGGTGTTTTCTCACACTGTAAAAAAATATTCCTTTTCATTTCACAGATTTTTCCTGTATTTTTGAAATACATGAATGTTTCAAAAAAATTACAAAAACAAACTGTGAATTTACAGTGGGGGAAAAAAGTATTTGACCCCTTGCTGATTTTGCAGGTTTGCCCACTTACAAAGAATGCAACGATCTATAATTTTAATCATATGTACATTCTAACAGTGAAAGACAGAATCCCAAAGAAAATTCCAGAAAATCACATCATATGAATTTATTAAAATTGATAACCATCTGATGAGGAAAAACAAGTATTTGACCCCCTGGACAAACAGCATGTTAATATTTTGTAGAAAAGCCATTATTGGCCAGCACAGATGTCAAACGGTTTTTATAGTTGGTGACA